>NC_085136.1:65153255-65463255 GCF_035046485.1 Aedes albopictus
AACAAGGGTAGAGTTTGCTTTTCAACAAACAATTTTCAGTTGAGGGCACTTATGAAATCTCTAAACACGTTGTGCAATTTTAAAACTTATCCACTACATTTTTTTTAAATTTATCGTGAAAACTACTTACTAGCCAAACCGGTAGATGAGGTATTCGCCGAGTACTTTGGTAATCGAAGTGACCAAGCTATGCGTAACCGAGTGTTGCTCTTTCAATGATTCGATTATGGCACGACCATCTTCTGTCTGCTGGAATATCAAATCGATGTCAAATTCCTAAAAAAAGAACAATTTCTGATTAGTACGTAACTATGCAGCAAAACTAAACATTTACCTTTTCCAGTGATACAGACGTTTCGTCTTGCTCAATATATTCGACCTCTTCGTAATCAACGGGTTCTGCCGGCTCTTCTGTCGCGTCTTTTGGATTGCCACGAGTCATCCTTTGAAATTTTTGAATTTTTTTTCTTTGACCGGTGTTGAGATGCAGCCTGTTGAAATCTGTTTCGTCCAGCATCGTGAACGTTTCCATGTCTTCAATTCCCTCGGCGTCTGTTGATATCATACGTTTTAAAAGTCGTCATTGTAAATTTTACGTGAAACGTAATGGGTATCATCATTATATTTCTTCCAAAATGAAAACGTCGTGTGGCGATGTACTTTTGTTAAATCAATCAACAAATACTGTTGTTTGTTATCTACCAAGTATGCCTGAAGAATTTCATCGAAATCAACAGTTTCCCACGATGTGATCAAAAGTTGGACCACGTTTTTAATCACGAGTATCTCCTGAATTTCTCCAAAACTAGGTAGACCACTTTCCTCATCTTCATGGATTGCAACAACGCAGTGCTTTCTAAATCGAATCCCATTGTGAATTATCTCTTTTGGACAAAAACAACGATCCCCTGTACCATAATTCAACAAAGGAGCTGACAACGTATCTTCAACCAATACAGTACTTCCTGATTGGTAGCTGGTGTTTTTCTTGAACGGTTTTTCGGCAATGGTAACTGCTTGTGCAAATAGGGTATCGCACTACTTGGGCGGTGGTTTTCTTCGTCTGTTATTTTCGTCTGTTTTCCACTGTAACTCGGTCAATTTTGAACCGATTGACTTGAAATTTTGTACACGGGTAGATACTATACCTATCTCACCGCATTCCAAGAATTGTGTCAATTGGTTCAAGATTGACTGAGTTATAGTGGAAAACAGACGAATATAGAAGCCACCGCCCAAGTAGCGCGATTCCCTATCTGTCGTTTGGCCAAGCTAAGACACACATTCTTGTAATTCCGAGCCGTATTCATCTGTGTTTTAATTGATTTATTTTTTTGCTCGAATATGCGACAGTCATATTGCTGTAGTGGTCCGATTTCCTTGATGCACTCAGGATAATGATATAGATGGTGAAGCTTGTTTGGTCGACTTTGGAATAATTTGAAGAACATATTATGGAACATTTTAATGGAGATTTCTAATTCAGCTAATAGATAATCCGGAACAGTGGGCGAAAACGCAATTCGGGTTATGTTGATAAGTATGCTGATTAGGGCCATGTATTCACAATCTTTTGACACTTTGTGCATAAAAAGAAAGGGAAATGCTTGCAACAGAAGTAGGTACTGTGATGCAGTTTGTCGCATCCTGTGCTTTGTTGGTTGTAATAGCATAGGAGCAGTTATATTTGCTGAGGGTTTATTTTTCCTGTCACGATAACCGTAGTTGAACGTTTTCAATCGATGGTTAATAAAGTCGATAGAAAACCCGAGGTTTTTGTTTCTGTAGTACTGCGCCAGAACAAGTTGTAGTGTTACCGGAATTACACCCTCGGCCAAATCGTGCATCACGTCAAATGAATGGTTATCAGTTAAATGAAATTGTTCCAGGTCATTTAAGATACAGCCACCCGGTTTTAACCCACACTCTTTCGATGATACTTCTTTGGTTTGTAATCGCTGCAGGTTTGTCTCGTACCATTGACGGTCGCGCAAGGGATACTGGTTCACATAAGGATCTTCCAGAAATTTATTTCGGGTTATCGTACATTCGCGACAAAAGAAGTTAGCTGATGGCCCTAATAACCCTAACAGCTCGTGCATAGCTAGTGTGTCTCCTGCCACTACGATTACTGTGCCTCTTATGGTTATTGTTTCATCTCCGACAAAAACAGTTACGCCATTTTCTAACCTCTTCAGATCTTCGACCAATGGAGCGAGGATTTTGTTATACCCATGGACTTTAGAATCGGCTGATTTTGCGTAAATGAGAGGAAATACTGATTTGGTCGATGCGTTAAACTCTTTGGGCAAATTTTGAATTTTAAAATAAATTGCTGAAATTTTTTTATTTCCAGCTCTGGAGCTCAGCGCATTGCATGGCTCAACGTCGTCTTCATAAATAATAATCCTGAGAGCGTCGGGAAATTTTTTGAAATAGTTGCTTTTTTTGAAAATCCTTCCATCAGCGTATGAGTAGTACGATCCGAATTGACCATTTCGCAAATCATTCTGGTAACATCCCATTAAAGCTGAGCGATTCTGTGGGTTGCGTAGTATCATTTTCAATGATTCTACAATAGGTATGTACTGAAATGTATGTTTGACCTACAATGCAGGTAGTAACATGATATTAACCATTTTAATTAATTATATGAGGCCGGAACAAATTGTTTTATCGCAAGCTGCTGACCAGCTAAGGAGTTGTCAATAAACAATATAGTAGACGTTCGTTGGGTGTAAACAGTTTAACAACAATTTCTTTCAACTGAAAGTCCGTTAACTGTAACCATTTTGCTATTTTTTAACAAACAAGGTGATTGATTGATTGATTGATTTGTCTTTGTATCAGAGACTTTCAGCTCTTGGCTGGTTCGTCTCTACAAATAAGATGACAACTGCATCTGAATGCACTCTCAGCTGCATTGAAACGTTTTTTTTTAGATTTTAGAAAGGATTTTAGATGAATTTGACGTCTGCAACTGCACTTGGTTAACGAATTTCATTCGATAGTTGAAAGGTTTTTTTTATTCGTGAATTTTAACTAAGGCTAATTCTTCACACAACAGTTGAAAGGTACCTGCCTGGGTCATATTGATTCAAACACCTTATCAAGATTTAAGTTACAAAGTTGATAATTAAAAGGTTTGTGTATTTTTGTGGGTTAAAGACGTTTTAGATAAAAGTTCAAAACATATTTGTTCCGGCCGTACTGCCATTCATTAAATTTTCAGGAAAAATTACCTTGGTGGATGCTGCTTTTCCTTGTACAAATCTGCTTGATTCCTTTTCTCTCAGCATGATAGTTCGAGTTTGGGGGGTTAAACCAACCAACTTACTAAGAAATTGTTGTTGCTTAGCAGGAGTTTTAACTTCTTTAAAAACATCCTCCAAACTCAAATTGTTTTGAAGTTCGACTATTTGCTCTGCTGGGATGTGAGAGGCATACTGATCCAAGAAAGTCGACACCGTGTGTCGAACAAAGCTATTAATCTGCCCGATAATGGATTCACCAAAAGTTATGACTTCTTGCACTTTCTTATCTGTGAAGGAAACGTCTGCCTTCAGTCGACAGAGGGATATCGCTGCAAATTCTCGAATAGACTGCGCCGAACAGTGCTCAGTCTCCTCCGGTAAATTTTCATCGGGAAGCTCGTCAAAATTCTCGTCGGAGGCATCTGTTTGACAATGTTGTGCTTCGATCATGGCTGTTACGGCAGCCTGATGTCCCGGCAATGGATGCTTGGCAAGAACGTGTGTTTTCAAATTTTTGAATGTCCGATAGCTCATCCGACATCCGCCCTGCATACAGGTGTAATGTACCAGAGTTTTATCAAAATCTTTGTTATCGGCATGAAATTTTAAATGCCGCCGCAGTCCGTCTACATAACCTCCGACTTGTAGCTTACAGTAAAAACATCTAAGGCAATCCGCCATTTTTGTTTAATTCCGCTCGGTCCTAAAAATCACAAATATTTATGATAAAATTACTCACGGAATAGCTCCTCCAAGTCCAGGCTCTCATTTTGTTTTAAATCCTTCAGGACAGCCTGTAGCTCTGGATCCATTTTTAATTTTAACCCACAAAAACTCACTTTTTTCGAAAACACTCGATCGAACTGCACGCGAACTGTGAGACGAGACGACAATGTTTTGACTTTTGGGAATGACAGACCTTGTGACAGAAAGACCCGGGTTGCTGGTTGTTCAGCGAAAAATGAATTGCTGGAGTGCGTTCAGCAATGTTTTTTGCTGATTTTCGGCGAAATGTCAAATCGGTCGAGCGAAGTGCTGGTTTCCAGCAAAAAATGAACTACTGAAATGCGTTCAGCAATCAATAAAGCTGAATTTCAGTAAAATAAAGAGATGTTTGCTGAAGTTCAGTAAATCGATGTATTGCTGATATGCTTCCAGCAAAAAAAAATTGCTGGATCATGAACAAAAAATTTGGTGTGTATCACATGCGTTGGGAAATGCGATGCGTGGTGATGTCGCACGGCACATCATAATCAGGTATATGTGCGATGCGACAAACAAACCAAACATGAACAGCAGACAGTTTCATCGCAGGTACTTACCGCAACGATGTGCGTGAGATGATTTTCTTTGTGTCTCACAATGAGCAGCTCATGCACTTGAAGCCTGGTATAAATAAATAAATTAATATAAATTCTTGATCGTTATGCGTGTTTTCAACGTAATTTAATGTAACTGGGTCTGATTGATCCAATAATCGGTATTAACCCTTCAGGACGCACGCCGTTGTAAAAAGCTCGCTCGTCATATACAGCGCAAGTGCGGTGCATCTCCAGCTGCTTGATGGCGCGCGTCCTGAAAGGTTAAGAAGTATCGATTCTTACTAGCTTTTTGGAATAAAACAAACAGCACCGTGCATGTCCAAATTACATACATATGCAAATTATATTTTTCACCCTACACTACGATGAAACAAAACGATCCGCGAGTCACAATGATCTTCTTTTTCTACCTGCATTTCTTCGCCTTTCATCAAGTGGGAGATTGAGCCCCTAGAGAACGCATCACGTGATCATCAGCCAAGTAGTTCGTGCACCTACCTGTCCTAGCTGCATTTCCCATGTGAATTTCGCATCAGTTCTGGAATGGGCCATGAATGGTCGCAACGTGTACGGAGTTCTGAGGAAATCACGCTGTGTTCGGTTTGCATATTTCACATAATAAGCAAATAATCCAATAAACTAATCGAAATGTTTCTGCTGCACACGTGAAAACATCAAATAGTATGTTTCATAAAATTTCCACGGCAAAATGAACTAACCGAACAACACGTGATCAACACGTGTACAAGTTTCCGACGTTGGAATGAGAAGGGAACAAAGTTGAAGGTCCAAAAATCACCATTACTTAGACTTCTTCAGCTTAGAGTTACAAGCCAGACCAACCCCGTTGGAAATGTACCTACAGACGATATAAACCAGCATGGTGTTTCGAGCAATCATCGCAGTAGTATTTCGACCTTTCATCTTCCCAGTGCTACCAGAGTTACAACAGCGCCTCAGTGAAAATGCCTTCAAAAACGATTCCTACGATCAAGCTCCAGTCGGAAGATGGAGAACAATTTGAAGTTCCGCCGCCAAGCATCAAATGTTTCAAAACGATACAATCAATAGTGGAGGACCCATTGAGGAGCGAATCGAAAGAGGCAGTGTTTCGGGTGCCGAACGTGAACGGCGGCACCCTACAAATTCTGTTGGAGTGGGTCGACTACCATAAGGACGACGAATCGCTGGATGAGAACAACGGTCATATCCTGACTATGTGCGAGTGGGACCGCGAGTTGCTTAAAGTGGACATGAACGTGCTACACGAGCTGGTTTTGGCAGCAAGTTGTCTGCACATCCAAGGATTGTTGGATGTAGCATGCCTAGCTTATATGGATTTGCCCAAGAACGAAGCGCCGCGGTACGTAACGATTGATAACGCCGATGATGAATTTATTGCACAACAGCAACTAATAGAATATGTTTATGAGTCTTCCGGATATGATAGTGATGACAGTGATTTAAGTTCTGATTCTTATGCAAATTCTGATGATAGTGGAGAAAAATAAAGCATTTATAAGATAAATTTGGAAAACTTTTCTTTTATTCTGCCAAAAATCCCTTCGGTAATCTGTGCAGCATCGGATACATATCATGTTTCGCTTTATATGGATGATATTTTTAATGTTTGTCGTGTTACGGAAGAAAAGCGTAATCTTCGAAAGAATTCATGACTAATATTATCTGGTGCAACCGACCTAGGGGCAAGACACTGTAAAACTCGGAGAAACTCTGAGCAATTCTGAGTAACTCTTTCTGTTCGAATCCATCCAGAAACGTCTCTGAAACGCGGGAAATCGGGCAATACTGTTCGATTTTTCTGTGGCATCAGACAACACTTTGGGAAAATGAGAATAATACAGAGAGATCCTGAGGGATGGTGAGCAACACTTCGAAAACAGATTTCCTCTCGTTATATATGTCTTGCCCCTAGCAACCGACAGAGTAACTTCCAAGGAACCACAAGCACATCATTGCGCAGCATCATTGCGTAAATTAGCCTGGATAATATCTTTTGAAATGCTCAATACTGTAGTTTCACATCTGTCTAGAAAAAAAAAATAAAATGATTTAAAATTAGGTATGTAATGTCCCTACTGGGTCAAAGCCTGCTTCTTAGCTCAGTGTTCTATGAGCACTTCCATGCTTATATCACAGACAAACAGGCGTATCACTTGAAGCAAAGTGCGATTAAAATCATCGTCACAAAAGTATAATCGCCCAATGCTTATTACGCTGTGTTTCGCAAACCTACTGAGTAGATGGCGGTAGTGAGCAAACGTCAAACAGGAGCAAAAACGATGCGAGCGCCATGGGCGAGATATTTGCGAACTACAGAATATTTGAATAGTCCGTTAAAAAGGGAAATGATGGAAAGTGGGTAGAGTGAGACGTCCGTTTGTCTGTGCTTATATCGTGTGGCAGGCACGAGGATACTCTATGCCCAAGAATGTCAAGGAAATTTCCATTACGAAATGGTCCTAGGCCAACCGAGAATCGAACCCGTCACCCTCAGCATGGTTATGCTGAAAACCCACGCCTTTACAGCTTTGGCTATATGGGGCCTGTTAAAGGTGATTCGATAATGCAACACCGCAATAACTGAATAAATGCATTGTAGCAAAACTGAAAGCTAACAAACGTTGCACTGAATGTACCATGTTATGGGTATACATATCCGGGACAATTCGGGTTTTAAAACTTGATACCGTAATCCGGGGTCAAATTGATCACTTTAAAACAAACTTTGCGCATAACATCAGCGGCAATTCAAATATTGTCAAAAGAATTTCTGTAAAACCAGTACCCAGTGGATCTCCATGGAACCATGTGTTAAAATTTTGCTCAACAAATTTAAACTTTAAGTTAAATAACTTCAAAAATAAAAAAAAAACTGAAAATGCCACTTTGAGGCGAAATTGATCAGTATACAATTAAGCATCGATTGGAAAGGAAAATTTCCTTCTACGCTTAATTTTGCTTTTCTTAAACCGAATAAAGCGTTTAAAATCTTATAATCAGTGAATTTAATTCTTATAATGAAAAATTAAATTTTAAAGTTTCCCCTTAATCGCCCAAAGGTAGGCAATTTCATTTGAAATAAGTGATTTCTATCGCAATAAATGACTATTTCATCATGAAATGAACCTTTTTGCCTTTCTCGTACACCAAGGTGTACCGAAAGGCTATATGTTCACTCCAAAAACGAAATTTTGATAGCGCCCCCGGAGGGGCAAGTTTCATATACCAATCGACTCAGCTCGACGAGTTGAGATGATGTCTGTGTGTGTGTATGTGTACAAAAAAAGGTCACATCACTTTTAGATAGTAAATATCAACCGATTTTAACGATCGACGGCTCATTCGACGCGGAATCTGGTCCCATTGTTTCCTATTGAAAATGGTTCGGATCGGTCCAGCCGTTCCGGAGTTATGGCCATATAGGTATTCCGGACCGAAACCCCTGGAAGGGGTCAAACATGAAAATGCAACAAACCCATACATGCGGCACATCAAATTGCGGCATTTTAGATAACTTGATGAACGGTTATCATGAAAATAGTCTCAAACCATATCTGAACCGGTAGAGTTCCGGAACCGGTTCTGAGTGTCCCGGCGAAAGTGGCCAAATATAAAAGTGAATCAAACCCATGCATGCGACACATCAAAGCGCGCATTTTTTGATAACCTAGTGAATGGTTATCAAGAAAATAGTCTAAAACCATATCTGATCCAGTAGTGTTCCGGAACCGGTTCCTGGTGTCCCGCCGGAAGTGGCCAAATATAAAAGTGAACCAAACTTATGCATGCGATACCTCAAATCACGGTTTTTCAGATAACATGATAAACAGTTGGCAAGAAAATATACTCAGACTATATCAGTGTGTTATGGAACCGATTCCGGGTATCCCGCCGGACACGGAAACAAATCTAATCCTATTTGTGCAGTAAATGTTTTCTTACGTTTTTTTTTTTTTTTTTTTTTTTTTACTCATTCCTTAAGTCTGTTGCACGCCATCGTTCTCGTTTCAGCTCCGTCCAATTCCGTTCCGGCTTCCTTTGCTCCCCCTTTTATAAAAAAATACATCATGCACCATATGAATAGTAACTGTATTATATTTCCATAAAATGCAGTATACAGACATCATGCAGCTGAGTTCCATGCACCATCTGAACATCTCATATATCGTCTAAGCATTTAATTCACATTTGAATTTTACAGGCTCCATTTTAGTATATTGCACACCAAATTGTATTCCATGTACCTGATCCATGCTGGCTTCCAGCCCACAACAAATTATATGCACCATTTTTGCAATTCTTGCACCTTGTATCTATATCTAACCACGCAATGTTGAGAATCACTGAACCATGGTGGCAACTATGTAATGCACCACTGACACATACAATTTATTAGTATCCCATGCACAATCATGATGTTCTCAGAATCATCAAGGCTGATCTCACGCACCATTTTTTAACTAATTAGTGATATCAGCACCACATTTGAATAACATGCACCAAAACTGTATTCGATGTACGTGAACACGATGTACTTTAGCACCGCATTGAATTCTTAGCACCATTCTTGCAAGTCGTGCACCTAGCCACACAAAATAACGAGTATCAATGAATAACGATGTCGACAAATACAGCACACTAACATCATGCACCTTTTTCAAAGCTTTCAATGCACCATAATGATGTCCATACAATGATCTAGGTATCCGCGCATTATGCTGATCTCATCCAATGTCTTTTAATCAATTAGGTATCTACTCAATACATCATTCTGATATGCACCATCATGTAATTTCATGCACCATCATAGCTTTTCAAGCACCATTTCAGCGTTTATCAAATCATCTAAGCACCTAATTCATCATTATGGCGTGAGCATCACTTTTCTATGCACCTTTTTTTGTGAATTCATGTACCTAAACATGCAACATGTTGATGATCTTTTATTAACGGTAACACCTAGCATCACCTAGCATCATGCACCTTCTTCGAACCTTTCCATCCATTTTGGCATTCACTATATTATCTAGGAATCTTATACAATATTATGATGTGGTTCATATATGAATCCCATGCTCCTTTTGGCATTTCGCATACAAAATAGCATTCCATGTACCTGGACCATGTTGACTTCTGTGCCACATTGAGTTTCCTGCACCATTTTTGCAAATCGTGCACCTACATATGGATTCATGGTAATACTAATGCACCATACAGACATCATTCAGTTCCTTTGCATTCCATGCACCACCATGATGTTCACAGAAACATCTAAGCACCATCTCACGCGTCATCTAAGCATTTTATTCTCATTTGAATTTTATAAGCTCCATTTTGCCATATCGTACACCAAATTATATTCCATGTACCTGATCCATGTTGACTTCCGCACCACATTAAATTCTACGCACCATTTAGGGCAATTCTTGCACCTTCGATCTAACCACGCAATGTTGAGAATCACTTAATCATGGTGGCACCACTGACACATACATTTTCTCAGTATCTCATGCACAACAATGATGTTCTCAGAATCATTTAGGCTGATCTCGTGCACCATCTTTTAACCCTTCATGACGCATGCTGTTTAAAAAGTACAATACTGCCAAAAAATCTCGCTCGTCGTAAACAACCCGAGCGCGGTGCAGTTTCTGCTGCTTGATGGCGCGTGTCCTGAAAGGTTAACTAATTAGTGATGTCAGTGACCATTTTATGTAGTACTTCGTATTCCAAAACTGTATTCCATGTACGTGAACCATGGTACGACACCACATCGAATACCAAGCACCATTTTTGCAATTCGTGCACCTAGCCATACAAAATAGCCAGCACACTAACATCATACACCTTCTTCAAAGCGTCCACAGAATCATCTAGGTATCCACGCATTATGCGCATCATGCACTGTCTTTTAATCAACTAGAAATCGAATGTATCATACTGATATGCACCATCATTAAATTTCATGCACCATCAAAGCTTTCTAAGCACCATTTCAGCGTTTATTATATTATCTAGGCATATGATGCACCATTATGATGTGAGCATCACATAAAATTCTTTTATTTTGTATTCTATGCACCATTTTTGTTATTCGTGCACCTAACCATGAAACATGTTGATAATCTTTGAATAACGGTGACAACTAATGCAGCACATTAACATCATGCGTCTTTTTCAAAGCTTTCTATGCACCATTTTGGCATTCACTATATCATTAGGACATCTTATGCACCATAATGATGTGGTTTACATTTGAATTTGATGCACCATTTTGGTAATTCGCATACGAAATAGAATTCCACGTACCTGGACCATGTTGGTTTCTGTCCCACATTGAGTTTCCTGCACCATTGCACGAATTGCAAATGCACCTTAATATGAAACATGTTGAGTATAACAGAATCATGGTGAAGCTAATGCACCATACTGACATCATGCAGCTTCTTTGCAGTTCATGCACGACCATGAATCACAAAATCATCTAGGCACTATCTCACGCACCATCTTTGAATCTTTGAAATATGTGTCTAATTGTGAAATCATGCACAATCGTTAAATTTCATGCACTACTAAAGCTTTTCAAGCGTAATCGTGGCGATCACTATATCATTTAGGCATCTATTGCCCCATTATTATTATTATATGAAATTTCGTACATCAAAATAGCATTTCATGTATCATGTTAACTCCTATGCATCATACCGACATCATGCACCATCTTTGAATGCCATGCTCAATATCAGCATTCCATGCACCATCCCAATGATCTCAGTGTTATTTAGGGATCCTATACATCACGGTGACATCATGCACCTTTTTGCCGCACGCAATTCGATTTTCATGCAGCAGCTAATGTTTACACCATCTTCAAATCTCATGCTTCATCTTAGCATTCTATATATCAAATTGCCTGGAGGTTTCCGAGTAGGAATTCCTGGTTGAACTTTTCGAAGAATTTCTGGTAGAATTTCTACAGGAATCCCTGAGTAAATACCTGGAAGGACATTTGGAGGAGTTTTCAGAAAAAAATCTCTGGATGAATTCTTGGAGGAATTATGAAAAAAAATCTTGTAGGAATTCCGTGGAGGATTTCCTGGTAGAATTCGTGGAGAATCTCTGGAGGTACTTCTTGGAAGAAATGCTGAAGAAAGCTTTGAAAAATTCCTGGAGAAATCCGTGAAGGAATTTCAGGATCACACCCTGGAGGGAATACAGAAGGAGTCCATAAAATAATTCCTGGATGAATTGCTGGAAGAATTCCTAAAGGAGTTTTTGGAAGAATTACTGCATGAATTTCTAGAACAACTACTTGAGGAATTCATTGACTAATCCTTGCAGGAATTCCTGGAGAAATCTCTGGAGGTATTCCTGGAGGAATTTTTGGAGGAATCAGTGGAGGCATTCCTCAAGAAATACTTGGAAGAATCCGTGTTAGAATTCCTGGAGGAGTTCTGAAAAAAAACCCGTGGAGGCATTTCATAAGGAATTCCTGAAGTATTTTCAGGAGGAATACTTGGAGGAATCCCTGGATGCATTCCTTAAGGAATCCTTGAAAATCCTAGAATTCCAGCAGAAATCTCTGGAGAATTCCTGGAAAAAAATGTGGAAGAATGACATGAGGAATCCCTAAAGGAGTGCTCTCCTAATCGGCTCACCGTTTTGCAGCCCAGAATTAATCTCTGGAGGATCCCCATGGGAAATCCCTCCAGGAAATCCCTAGAAGAATCCCGCTTGAATTTCCTGGAGGTTTTTTTCTGGAGAAATTCCTGAAAAAAAATATGCAGGAATTCCTGGAAGAATTTTAGGAAGAATTCCTGGACGAATTCTTTGAGAAATTTCTGGAAAAATATTTGCAGCTTCCCGGAGGAATGATTGAAGGAACTCCTCGAGGAATTTCAGGAAGAATTCTTAGAAGGATTTTTGAGAAAAATCTGAAGAAATTCATTGATGAATCCCTGGAGGAATTCTTGAAGATATTCCTGGAAAAAAATCCTGGCGAAATCCATAGAGGAATCCCTGGAGAAATTTCTCGAGGAATTCCTGGAAGAGTTCTGGGAGATTTTTTTATTCTGGAAAAATCCACGGAGGAATTCTTGGGCGAATACCTGAGGAATTTCTGAAGGAATATCTGGAGAAGATTTAAGAGAATTTTCTGGAGTAATAACTAGAGGAATTCCTGGAGTTATCCCAGGAGAAGTTCCTGGAGAAATTCCAGAAAAAAAATCCTGTAGAAGTCCATGGAGGAATCTCTGGAGGAATTTCCCTAGCAACTCCTGCAGGAGTTCCGGGAGAAATTTCTTATGTATTTCTGGAGAAATCCGAGGAGGAATTCATCGAGCAATCCCTGCAGAAATTCCTGGAGAGTCCCTGTAAAAATTCCTGGAGGTATTTCAGAAGAAATTTCTTAAGGATTTTTTAGAGAAATTCGCTAAGGAATTCTTTGTGGTATTTTTAAGTTTCCTGGAGGATTTCCTGGAGAAATTCCCGGAGGATTTTCTGGAGGAATACCTGAAAAACTCATGGAGGAATTCCTGGAGAAATTCCTGGAGGAATCCATGTTGGCATTCCGGGAGGTATTTCTGGAAAAATTCCTGAGGAAATTTTTGGAGGAATTCATGAAGAAATTCATTGATGAATTCTTGGAGGAATAACTAGAGAAATTCCTGGAAGTATTCCGGACTAATGTCTAAGGCTTCCTGGAGGAATTTATGGAGGAACTCCTCGAGGAATTCTCGAAGAAATTCCTGAATAAAATTTCTGGAAGAATCCATAGAAGAATCGCTGGAGGAATTCCTAGAGAAATTCCCGGAAAAGTTCGGGGAGAAATTCCCTTAGGATTTTCTGGAGGAATCCGTCGAGGAATTCCTGGAAGTATCCCTGGAGAAAATATTGTAGGATTTCTGACAGGAATTCCTAGAGAATATTCTGGAAGAATTCCTGCTGCAGGAATAGCAATCCCTGGAAAAAATCCGTGAAGTATTTCTGGAGGTATTTCTGGAGAATTCCATGGAGGTATCCCTGGAGAAACTCCTAGAAAAGTTCCGTGAGAAGTTGATTTAGGATTATGTGGAGGATCCGTGGAAGAATTTCTGGAAAAATCCCTTGAGAATTTCCTGGAGGAATCCATGGAGAAGATTCTGAAGGAAGTCCTGAAAAAAATCATGTTGAAATTCCTGAAGGAATCCATAGAGGTAATCCTAAAGGTATGCTTGAAAGAGTTCCGGGAGACATTCCTTTAGGATTCTCTGGAAGAATGCTGGCAGAAATTTCTAGAAGATTTTCTGGAGGAATCCCTGAAGCAATTCATAAGGTATTTCTGGAGGAATTTTCGATGAATTTTTGAAGAAATTCATGGAAACGTTGAAGGAATTCCTGAAGAAATCCTTGAGAATTTCCTGTTGAAAATCCTGGAGGAATTGCTCGAGGAATTCCAGGAAGAATTCCTAGAAGAGTTTCGAGAGAAATGCCTTTTGAATTTTCTGAAGGAATCCATGGAGCAATTCCTGGAGGAATCCCTGGGGGAAATATTGGATAAATTCTGGCAGACATTCCTAGAGGATTTTTCCTAGAAGAAATTTCAGGAGAAATCTCTGCAACTAGCTGTAACTTTTCGAAAAGTGCATCAAATATTCTCAAATTTTCACTGTAAGTTATCCAATTAGTTGTGTATCAGTGGACAAAATTTGGAAAATATCGGGCTATTCTACACGAAGTTATAAAGAAAAAAGTATAATTATTCGATAACCAACTTTGAGCTGTTGTATCTCCGGATTCAATGAACCGAATGTAATGGAATTTTGACCATTTATGACTTATATAATAAGCTCTGGAAAACGTTTGAAACAACTTTAAATTATTAACAAGAGAAAAAGTTATATCATTTTTATTTATTTTATGATTTTTTAGTAAATTGGTATTTTTTAATATGCATTGTTACTTTCCTTCAAAACAAATTTATATTCAAGACAATTGGAGGGAATTTAAATGAACTATAATAAGCATCTTGAATTTTGAAACGATGTTGAAGTTTTAGAAAATTTGTTGTTTTATTAGAAAAATGAACTAATCGTAATAATTTTCTTCCGTATTAAGAAATTTAAGTTGTGTCGAAAGTTTTTCAAAGTTCGTTATATAAGTCATAAATGGACAAAATTCCATTGCATTCGGTTCATTGAATCTGGAGATATAACAGCTCAAAGTTGGCTATCGGATAATTATACCTATTTCTAGAATCATTATAACTTCGTGTAGAATAGCCCGATCTTTTCCAAATTTTGTCCACTGATACACAACTAGTTGATCAACTTACAGTGCAAATTTGAGAATATTTGATGCACTTTTAGAAAAGTTACAGCTAGTTAAACATTTTTTGAAAAGTAAAAATTTTGCCTGTCCCGATCATTTTGTCTATCCCCTATATGAGGCTTCCAGGAGAAACTTCTGGAGGAATGTCTGAAGAAACACTTCGAGGAATTTCTAAAGGAATTCCTGGAGGATTTTTTGGAGGATTTTTTAAGGAGTTCCTGAAAAAAATATTAACGAATCCCTGGAGGAGTTCCTAAAGAAATTCCTGAAAAAAAAATCTGGAGAATTTCCTGGAGGAATCCGTAGAGGGTTCCTAGGAGGGATTCCTCGAAGAATTCCTGGAGGAATTCTTGGAAGAGTTCTGGGAGACATTCCTTCAGGATCCTCTGGAGAAATTCTGGCAGAAATGCGTAGAGGATTATCTGGAGGAATCCCTGGAGGGATTCCTGAAGGAATTTCTAGAGGATTTTTTGAGGGATTTTTGAAGAAATTCATGGATGAATCCCTGCAGGAATACCTGACGAAATTCATTAAGAATTTCCTGGAGGTATCCTTAGAGGAGTTTCTCGAGGAATTCTAGGAGAAATTCCGTGAGAAAATATCTGGAGGAATCCGTTGAGCAATTCCTGGAGGAATCGCTCGAGGAAATATTGGAGGAATTCTGACAGACATTCCTAAAAAAAATCCTGGAAGAAATTTCAGGAGGAATCTCTGAAGGAATTCTTGGAGTATTTATAGGAGGAATACCTGTAGGAATTATTTGAGAAATTTTTGGGGAAATATATGAGGCTTACTGGAAAAAAATCTGGAGGAAATCTGAACTCCTCGATGAATTTCTGAAGGAATACCTGGAGGAATTTTTTGAGGAATTTTGAAGAAATTCATTGATTAATCTCTGTAGGAATTCCTGAAGAAATTCCTGTAAAAGTCCTGAAGAAATTCCTGGAGCAATCCGTGGAGGATTCCCTGGACAAATTTATTGCGGAATTCCACTAGAAGATCTTGGAAAAGTTACGGGAGATATTCTCGGGGATTCTGGCAGATATTCCTAGGGTATTTTCTGGAGGAATTGCTGGAGGAATTTCTGCACGAATTTCAAGAGTTCTTCCTCGACAAATTTCTGAAAGGATTGTTGGAGGAATTTCTGGGGGGAATTTTTGAGGAATTTCTGAAGAAATTTCTTGAGAATTTTCTGGAGGAATCCGTGGAGGAATTTCTCGAGGAATTCCTGGAAGAGTTCCCTGAGAAATTTCTTACGATTTTATGGAGCAATTCCTGGAGGAATTCCTGGAGGAAATATTGGGAGAATTCTGGCAGACATTCCTAGTAGATTTTTCCTAGAAGAAATTTCAAAAGGGATCTGAGAAGGAATTCTTGGAGTATTTACTGGAGGAATTCCCGAAGAAATTATTTGAGGAATTTCTGGAGAAATATATGAGGCTTTCTGGTGAAATTTTAGGAGGAATGTCTTAATGAACTACTCGAGGAATTTCTGATGGAATTCCAGAAGGAATATTTGAAGAAATTCATTAAAGAATCCCTGGAGGAATTGCTGAAGAAATTCCTGGCAAAACTCATGGAGAAATTCCTGAAGGAATCCGTGGAGGATTTCCTGGAGGAATTTCTCGCGGAATTTCTGGAAGAGTCCCTGGAGCCATTCCTTTAAGATTCTCTGGATGAATTCTGGTAAGATTCCTAGAGGATTTTCTGGAGAAATCCCTGGAGGAATTTCTGGCGTACTTCTACGAGAAATTTCTTAAAGAATTTGTTGAGGAATTTAAGAAGGATTTTCTGAAGAAATTTATGGATGAATTTCTCGAGGAATTCCTGGAGAAATTCCTTGATAATTTTCTGGAGACATCCGTGAGAAATTCCTTTAGGACTTTCTGGAGTAATTTCTGGATGAATTTTTGGAGGAATTCCTGCTGTAATTTCTAGCGTACTTTCTCGAAAAATGTCTGAAAGAATTTCTGGTGGAATTTGTGGAGGAATTTTAGAAGGATTTTCTGAAGAAATTCATGGATGAATTCCTTAAGAAATTCATTGAGAATTTTCTGGATTATTTGCTTGAAACATCCGTGAGAAATTCCTTTAGGATTTTCTGAAGGAATCCGTTTAGCAATTCCTAGAGGAAATTTTGGGAGAATTCTGTCAGACATTCCTTGAGTATGTTTTCCTGAAAGAAATTTCAGGAAGAAACTCTGGAGGTTATTATGGGAGAATTTGTGGAGGAATTATTTGAGGAATTTCTGGAGAAATATATAAAGGAATCCCTGAAGGAATTTCTGGAGGAATTTTTGGAGCAGTTTTATGAGGAATTTCTGAAGAAATTCAATAATGAATCCCTGGAGGAATTCCTGCAGAAGTTGCTGGAAAATATCTTGGACAAATTCCTGGAGGAATCCATGGAGGATTCCCTAGAGGAATTCCTCGCGGAATTCCTGGAAAAGATCCGGGAGAAATTCCTTCAGATATTTTCCATAGTATTTGATACGTTTATAAAATTTTAAAAGAATCGTAATAATGACTTCATAATAAAGTTTCGCGTTGCCTTGAAATCATCACCATCCGAATCCTTCTCCAGAATCCTAATATGAAGTACTTGGCGATGTTAGCACCACATCATGTTGAAACCCCTTCTTGGGCATTCATATTGCGTGTAACACCATGATTCTATTTTGCACCATGATCTTGATCATATATTGCACCATCATTGTATTGCCCCCCCCCCTAAGCAAGAACCCTGCGCACGCTAGTGCTTCAGTCGCTCTAGATCGTACCGGGGCGGCCGCCGGTACTGTACATTGTTAATAACGGAGAGTTTTGGGTGCAGTTTAACTATCACCAGGTAGTGATCAGAGTCGATATTAGCGCCACGATAGGTCCTGACGTCGATAATGTCGGAGAAGTGCCGTCCATCAATCAGAACGTGGTCGATTTGCGATTCCGTTTGTTGTGGTGATCTCCAGGTGTAACGATACGGGAGGCTGTGCTGCTGGAAGAATGTGCTACGAATGGCCATGTTTTTGGAGGCGGCGAAATCGATGAGGCGTAGGCCATTTTCGTTCGTCAGCTGGTGGGCGCTGAACTTTCCAATCGTCGGTCTGAATTCCTCCTCCTGGCCTACCTGAGCATTTAGATCCCCTATGATGATCTTGACGTCGTGGCTTGGGCAGCGGTCGTACTCGCGTCCGAGCTGCGCGTAAAATGCGTCCTTGTCATCATCAGTGCTTCCGGAGTGAGGGCTGTGCACGTTTATTATGCTAATGTTGAATAATCGGCCCTTGATCCTCAACCTGCACATTCTTTCGTCGATCGGCCACCAACCGATCACGCGCCTCTGCATGTCGCCCATCACTATGAAAGCTGTTCCCAGCTCACGTGTGTTGCCGCAACTCTGGTAGATGGTATGATTATCTCAAAACGTTCGCACCATAGATCCTGTCCAACACACCTCATGCAGCGCTACGATTCCGAACCCGCGGTCCTTCAATATATCGGCGAGTATGAGAACAGACCACATCGAGCGTAAAAAGAGACGACTAATTATCGTGGGACTGATATGTGTAGAAATTTCGCCAACAGGACCACATTTCTAGGCATAACAGTCCCACTATGTAATCATTGTTTTTCTAAAAACACTATATTTAAAAAAAATATATAATATTGAAAATACTTTAGGCATGAAAATATAAGCGATTTCTAACGATACCTATGAAAACTTAAATCCGATTTGTTGCACCATTTGGCCAAAAAACATGAAAAACCTGTTTGAAACTTCAATCGCGATTTTCTCAGTTTCAAGTTTTTCAGCATGGGACAACCATGCGTAGAACGGCAGCTGTATCTCTTCGCCTTCCGCAAACTGGAAGAATGAGAACCGAGAGAACGCATCACGTGATCATCAGCCAAGTAGTTCGTGTACCAACCTTTCTCAGCTGCATCTCCCATGCCAATTTCGTACCAGTTCTGCAATGGGCCATGAATGATCGCAACGTGTACGGAGCTCGGAGGAAATCACGCTCAGACTAGATCACGCTGACTAGAATAACATAATAAAATATAATCGATTTGTGGAAGATTTTCATTTTGAGACACGCTTATGTCACACACAAAGGCGAAACTTTGTATTTGTTTCAATAATGGTGACTCATTCAAGTATGTGCAGTAAGCAAATGTGTACAAGATATTGAACTGAAAGTTACTGCACATACTACAGTAAAATTCGCGCCTATTTCAAATAATGAACGAACTTATCCAATAAACTAATCGAAATATTTCAGTTTCAGACGCGAAAGCATCAAATAGTATGTCTCATAAAATTTCCACGGCAAAATGAACAAACCAATCAACACGTGGTCAACACGTGATCAAACTCCCGATATCGGAACCCGACTCAAGATAATCGAGTCCGACATGTATATGTAAAAAAAAATCGTTCGTTAATCTATACGACTTCCTTGACCAAACATGGCTAAACTTTGCGGTAATAGCCCTGTCCATTAACATACGTATATTCGGTGTCCAAAATGGATGTCTTACAGGCGATTGAAAATCATGATTTTCTCAGCTTAAAGTGCTTTCGTTGAGGTTTTTGTCACCAGTTACGCAAACTACAGTCATATTATAAGCGTATTAGTAACTTTACAAAATATATTGAATTGGTTTCTAAGGAAGTTACGGGACATTTTTTTTTTTTCTAACATTGTCCTCTGCCTGTCCAAAATACGTAATTGACCATAGCGTGGTGTCCACGCGATCATCACACTCATGGCAGCTGATGTTGTTTTGAAATGCTTACCTACCTATAATTTGGCCGAGGTATAGTGGTATCGTTGGAAAATTTTACCCCGGCCAAATTTGTTCTGGGCTAGTTTGACAAGAACGGATTTTTCCATAGCGATGTAAAAGTAATATACTCCCTTGGGATCACTCGCTTGGCACATGATATTTTTTGGGCCTTTGTCTCTGGCAAATTGCGTCCGGTACCGTGATTTCGGGTGAAGCTGATCACTTTTCGCTGTTTTTGTCGACTATTTTTTGAATATTTATCGATATAATTAATTTGCAATAGTTTAAAACAAGCTCAACCATGGTTTTCATCAGTCAACGAGGTTGAAACTTTAACTGCAAATTATTTTATTGTAATAAATATCAATCAAAATTTAAAAAAAAAATGCTTTCGGGGTGAAATTGATCAGTCAGTGAAATACCTTTGTAAGTGTTTGTTTGTTTTGTAAGAGTTTAATCTTGCCTAGTTTGGGTAGTGGCTAAGGTTAGGATAGCTCAGAACAATCTTCAGCATAAAAGAACAGCAACGAACAATCTTTGCAGACTTATGCAAAATGGTACAGCCCAAGTGGCCTTACTCCAAGAACCATACTTTCGTAAGGAGAATTTCTATCTAGGAAGCCTTGTGTTGAACCCAGTGTTTGCTACTTTTAGTAAACATGAAATGGCAAACTCGCGTGCCATGCCTCGACCCTGTGTGCTTGTCAACAACGCAATAGTTGCTACACTCATCGCTGAACTAATCACCAGAGATGTATGCAGGGTATGTGTGCCATCAGTAATCTCACGCTCCCATATTCAACCTATTCGAAAACAAGCGATTACTGCACCGATTGATTCCGTTGTTTTTGTTTTCATGGGTGCTCACTTCTAACAAAAAAAAACACAAAATTAAGAAACAAAACAAACAGTGCTTCAATCCTTTGTTTTTCGTAGGATGAAAATGGGAGCCACATGCTTAATAAGGGAACCAATACCCTACTATTACAATTGATGTCTCTGTTGGGAATCTCAACAGGAAATACGTCTATTGTTCGGTGTATTTACCGCATGATGAACCGTCCCCATCAGATGCTTTCAAACAAGTCATCGCATACTGCACTTCAAAACGCCTTCCGCTGATTGTGGGCAGTGAGTGATGCTAATGGGCTGCTAAACGGTGAGTCGATAAGGAGAGCGTCCAATATACACTCAGAAATAAAAGTATACACGGAATTACTATTATTTATGCATTTTGTATCCGCATCTCTCTCACTCTCTTTCTGTTTTCATGCTATCTGGTGCTTCGCCTGGGTTGACGAAACACTTCTCTTCAACCCAGGCTAAACGGCAGATAGCATGAAAACAGAAAGAGAGTGAGAGAGATGCGGATACAAAATGCATAAATAATAGTTATTCCGTGTATACTTTTATTTCTGAGTGTAGCTCTGGTCCTCACAAGTTCCTACCTCATGCTTCCACGGGTCAAACGATGACAAAGACCGCCAGCTAAGGCAAGTGTAGGGTGGGCCGGGGCAAGATGGATCACCTAAGAATGCATCACCATAACTTTGTAAATACAAATCGTATTGGTTTGTATTCGTCCGCTACATTTCAATACACTAGTTAGTTATGCTAAAAGTCGATAAAAAGATCATTAAATAAAAATATGATGTTAAACAAGCAGTTTTAAAAAGTGATCGATTTTGCGCCGTGAAAAAAGGGCGGGGCAAGATGGGTCACCTTTTAGGTAATTCACATTTTCTCAACAAAAAACGTCAAAATATATGATTTGTTCCGCATTCATATATGCTCCATATCCATACTGAGTAAACAAGAGCTACTAGTAAAAATTTTATAAATTTTTTTGGAATATAAAAAACTTTACGATTTGAGTGGTCCTCAGGCGACTTGAAAATCGATGTTTTCATTAAAAAATTATCATAATTTTGTGTTATAATTTTAAGCGTTCATTCCGCTTGATTGAAGTCAGTTATAAGATAGTCTTGTAATAAAAAATAAATAACTTTTGAATGCTCCAAAAATACGTTCAAAATTGAAGGTGACCCATCTTGCCCCGCGGCCGTTTATATGGAGATTATATGGGATGTATCGCATAAGAAAAATGGCTAAAAACCATTTTATTTGTTATTTCCAATGAGAGTGAATAATTTTTCAATCAATGCCCCAAACTTTTGTATATTCATGCTGGTCATCTAACAAAATTATTAACATAATCAAAACATGAGTAATGCGCCCGAAAATGGCACTGACCCATCTTGCCCGCGACCCATCTTGCCCCGCCCCACCCTACCAGATTTTTTCCTAGAAATTTTAGGCATATTGGCAGTTTTTTCTTCCAATTTTGTCTACCTGATACGGTATGCTGGAAATAACTTTTATGTGCATCAAAAACTCCTTAATTTAGTTGAAAATCCATTCAGAAGGTTAATTAATATTTTTTTTAAATAACGCCAAAATGACAATTAGCATATTCGATGGACGTTAATCCTAGAACATCATTAGAATGGCATCTTGATTTTGTTTTATTAGTTAAAGCCATATGTTCAGATCCCGTGGCTGCAATTTTGTCGCTAATCTAGCCTGTTTGAATATTTAAATTCTATAATGAAAAAAATCTCAAATATAAAATCTGGATTTCCGTCGAGCACTCGACAAAAATATTTGAACAAGAAGTTCATCAAAAACTTTTAAAATGTATTATTACTGCTACTGATATAAATAAGTACACTCAATATATTGGAAACACTTTCGTAATGTGTAAAAAAGACCTTTATGAATCCTGTAACTTTCTATGGAAAATTCTCCAAGAGGTCTGCCACAATGCCGTCAAACTCACTTTGAACTCCTTTAGAAGTTTCGAAATTTCACCAGATTCATTTTCTAGAAATTATGTTTTAACAATAGTTTAGCTCTATCAAACACTTTTGCAAAATCGTATGGATTTTCTTGCTTAACTCTACCTGATACCACTAGCATTGATTGGAAATTTGTTGAATTCTAAAATAAGATTACAGGATGCCTAACAGATTATGTTTCGAAATTCTTCCCAAAAATTTCAAAAACTGGGAATTGCAGCATGAATTTCACATGAAGGACTTTTAAGAGATTGATAGTCCAGTCTTCGTTACATATTATCATTTGGAAATAGCTGAAACTTTTTAAATGCTTTCCAGGAATAGATTTTCAACATTTTCAGAAGTCTGTCTAGAATCTTCTCATCAACCAGTATAAAAGAAAATGTCTTTTCTGTTTCATTGTGTTTCAAAATGTCTTTTCTGTTTCATTGGTAAACTCGTCACTAGATGCTTTCCATATTCTCATCGGAAATTTTGATATAGTTTCTTTACTGTACACTTTTTAGATCTTTAAAAAAGAACGACAAGATTTTGTGTTTTTTTTATTTAAATGTTTAAATCACATAGGGTAGCGAACCACTTTGGCTGCGGCCGGTATTTTGGGCACTCTTCGCTATAACTCAATCAATTCCAAACCAATTGACTTAAAATTTTGTTCACCCAAATTTTAAATTTTCATAAATTTTCCATAGTTTGATAATACGACAGAAAACTATTATGAATCTTAGAAAAAAAAAACCTATGAACGCGATTTCACGATAGATGTCAAATGCCGCCAAATCATGAAAAATTTCCATTTGAATCCTGTAAGGACTATGCCAGGAGATCACTAGAGATGGCGTTTGAATACACAAAAAAAAAACTAATCGAAAATTCGTGAATGACATGTGAAAAGTCTGCTATAAGGATTTGGCAAGGAAAATTTGCTATAGTTATTTATGCAACAAGTTGCAAAATGATGATTTTTTCAGCACGAGTTGTACATTTATCCAACGAGGCTTGCCGAGTTGAATAAATACAACGAGTGCTGAAAAAATCGAGTTTTGCAACGAGTTGCATACACATTTTTTTGTAATTACGAAAAACACCCATCGAATACCACCTTCATTTGCTACACAAACACATTCTGGGACAACAGGCAGGCGGGCTTCCACGTGTTTTTGCCTATTATCCAATCAAGTAGGCGTTTCAGTAGATCAGGACAGACCGAGATGACTGTCACAAATTTTTAAGCTTCTGCCCAGTTCGGTCTGGCACTTAAGGTGCTATTAGACTGTTTGTCATTTTGTCAAATATTTTCCATTGAAGTCCGACATTTACCCAAGGTTGCTATGATTCACGTTGTGTTTGTCATTTGTTGGGCTTGTTTGGCCAAATATTTTTCACGTCTAATGGGACCTTTAGCCTTCAAATTCGGCAAGAAATAATACCGGAAATGAGCTGCAGGACGTGCCTGAACATAAAAGAAATACACTTCCGGCAAAAACACTTAGTTTGTAGTGCAAAAGAGAGTAAAAGAATAATCAAATTGGTCATACAAACAACAGTGCCGAAAAGTACTACTTTTCGGCACTGTTGTTCTAGTGTGGAAAAGTAGACCTTTTCACGGCATTTTCTCTGATGGAAAGTGAGACTTTTCGCAACGTAATTACAAAAAATAATTTTAGGAAATTCATTAAAATCCCGTCAGAAATCTTTGCAGATATTTTGTAAAATATTCCTTATATACTTTATATAAACCCTCAATGAATTGATTAATAATTTTCCACAAGGCCATCAATACACCAAGGGACAAGGAACTTTTTTTATAATAGAAGAATATTGAAAGGATTTGGCTAATAGTTATATATGTAATGAGTTGCAAAAAGTTGGATAAATACGAAGAGTGCTGAAATAATCGAGTTTTGCAACGAGTTCCATACAAAATTTTATGCAATGATTTTTTTCATAATGCAACTATCTTCATTATGCAACTCATTTCAGTTGCATAATGAACCGGTACGAAAAAGTAGGTCATTATGATACTAAAATGGGTAGTATTAAATAGAAATTATGATACTGAATTGCATAATAGTTATTTATGTAACGAGTTGCAAAAAGTTGATTTTTTCAGCACGAGTCGTACATTTATCCAACGAGGCTTGCCGAGTTGGATAAATACGAAGAGTGCTGAAAAAATCGAGTTTTGCAACGAGTTCCATACGAAATTTTATGCAATGATTTTTTCATAATGCAACCCATTTGAGTTGCATAATGTTCATAATGCAACTCAAATGAGTTGCATTATGAACATTATACAACTATTTTTCATTGTGCAACTCATTTCAGTTGCATAATGAGCCAGTTCGGAAAAATTGGCCATTATGATACCAAAATGAGATATATAAAATGTAAATTATGATACTGAATTGCATAAAATATTTTAGACTATTATTTTTTTTTTAGAGTTACGATATCACCGTAAACAAAAAATGCACTAAAAACGTGTGAAGTATCTTGGGTATCCAGTTCTCTAATTGCATAAGGCTTTGATTGCCTTTAGAAGCACTTAAAGAACACTAAGTTGGAGATAAACAAACCAAGCTCTACTGGGATCGTAGATCTAGAATGAATCAGAAAAAATAGGCAGGGGATTCAACAAAGAATTCTCCAAAAATTAAAATATAAACTTCAATACAACGATCAGTACAATACAACACCAGTACAACGAATTTCTGGGCATCTCAAGACTGAATACGATAATAAATTTATTAGAAACCCATCAAGATGCAGGAGTGAAGTATCTCTTAACGATATAACTAAAGAATGGGCCTAAGATTCACCAAAAATGATATGTGTTGAGTACTGTGAAATGTACTTGTAAGTTTGACATGAAATAAGGTTTCATGATAAAATTTAGACCAGCAATACGTTAACTGAAACTACAAAACTCATGACTAGGATCATATCTTGATTTGATCTTAAGTCATAATCATGGATTTAACAACTTAAAGAAACAATTTAGCTAGTTTTTGATATTCCCTAACTGTAGGAACTTGTATAATTCAAATGCATCGTTTTATGATTATCGTGAAAAAATTTCCCTGACCATCAACGAAATTCCCTGACTTTCCAGGTCCACAAATAAATTCCCTGACATTCCCTGACTTTCCAGATTTTTGCAGGTAGTCGACACCCTGTGGTAGTGCAGCCTGGGCACTGTTGTCCTTCTCAGGCCCGTGCACAGAAGTGGCGCCAAGGGAGGGGTTTTTTCCATTTTCAGCAAAAGGCGGAGGGGCGCCTAGTGTATGGAACATCAATAATGGGGAGGGTTTAACACCCAAAACCCCCCCCCTTGTGCACGGGCTTGGTCCTTCTGACTTCAGCTAGATTGAGGAGGTACGATCCGAGCGTCTGTTCACCAAGGAGGTGCGGCTCAAACAGCGTCTGTTCTGGCATCCAGCGGCTGAATAAGAAACGCTGCACCACGCCCAGCTAGATCCAAGGTGGTAGTCCCATCAGCGTGGTCGTCCCAGTGTTGGTTGGGACGTTAAACAGAACTGGTACGATGGCCCTCCGGCGAGACAGGAGTGTTACCCGTAAAAATCCCCTTTGCGAATAACATAGGAGAAAATACGACTCGATACAATCGGCAAAGACCCACGCGACGAAATAAGGACTACGATTGGAAACTTGGAACATGGAATTGCAAGTCACTAGGTTTCGCAGGATGTGACAGGATAATCTACGACGAACTACATCCCCGCAACTTCGACATCGTGGCGTTGCAGGAACTTTGTTGAACTGGACAGAAAGTGTGGAAAAGCGGGCATCTAGCGGCAACCTTCTACCAAAGCTGTGGCACCACCAATGAACTGGGAACAGGATTTATAGTGTTGGGCAAGATGCGACAACGTGTGATCGGGTGGCAACCGATCAACGCAAGGATGAGCATGTTAAGAGTTAAGGGCCGTTTCTTCAACTACAGCATCATCAACGTCCACTGCCCACACGAAGGGAGACCTGATGACGAGAAAGAAGCGTTCTACGCGCAGTTAGAGCAAACATACGATAATACGATGGTTGCTCGCCGCGTGACGTGAAAATCGTTGTCGGCGACATGAACGCGCAGGTAGGAAGGGAGGAAATGTACAGACCGGTAATCGGGCGAAACAGCCTGCACGCCGTATCGAATGATAACGGCCAGCGATGCGTAAACTTTGCAGCCTCCCGTGGTATGGTAGTCCGAAGCACTTTCTTCCCCCGCAAAGATATCCACAAAGCCACCTGGAGATCACCCGACCATCAAACAGAAAATCAAATCGACCACGTTCTAATCGACGGTAAATTCTTCTCGGATATAACCAATGTCCGCACATACCGCAGTGCGAATATAGATTCGGATCACTACTTAGTCGCTATATGCATTCGCTCAAAACTTTCGACAGTTATCACCACGCGTCGAAGTCGAACGCCGCGGCTCTACATCGAGCAACTTCGTAACGTAGAAGTGGCTCAAGACTACGCGCAGCAGTTAGCAGTGGCCCTACCAACGGAAGAGCAGCTTGGCGCAGCTACACTTGAAGATGGCTGGAGGGACATCCGATCCGCCATAGGTAGTACCTCGGCTACAGCACTAGGCTTCGCGACTCCGAATCACAGAAACGACTGGTACGACGGCGAATGTGAACAGTTGAAAAACGAGAAGAATGCAGCATGGGCGAGAATGCTGCAACACCGTACGAGAGCGAATGAGGCACGTTACAAACAGACGCGGAACAGGCAGAACTCTGTCTTCCGGATGAAGAAGCGCCAGCAGGAAGAACGAGATCGTGAAGCGATGGAAGAGCTGTACCGCGCTAAGGACACACGAAAGTTCTACGAGAAGCTGAACCGCTCGCGCAGAGGCTTTGTGCCACAAGCCGAGATAATCACGGGAATATTCTCACGAGCGAGCGTGAGGTGGTCGAGAGGTGGCGGCAGCATTACGATGAGCACCTCAATGGCGATGTTGCAAGCAAGACTTCCGGCCCCTGACCTCCAAAAGATTGAGGAGGAGGTTGGCCGGTTGAAAAACAACAAAGCCGCTGGAGCAGATCAACTACCAAGCGAGCTTCTAAAATACGGTGGAGAAGCACTGGTGAGAGCACTACACTGGGTCATTACCAAGATTTGGGAGGAGGAAGTATTACCGGAGGAATGGATGGAAGGTATCGTGTGTCCCATCTACAAAAAGGGCGACAAGTTGGATTGCGGGAACTACCGCGCGATCACACTACTGAGCGCTGCCTACAAGATACTCTCTCAAATTTTATGCCGCCGTCTATCACCGATTGCAAGAGAGTTCGTGGGGCAATATCAGGCTGGATTCATGGGTGAATGCGCTACAACGGACCAGATGTTCGCCATCCGCCAGGTGTTGCAGAAATGCCGCGAATACAACGTGCCCACACTTCACTTGTTCATCGATTTCAAATCGGCGTATGATACAATCGATCGAGAACAGCTATGGCAGATTATGCACGAATACGGATTCCCGGATAAACTGACACGGTTGATCAAGGCGACGATGGATCGAGTGATGTGCGTAGTTCGAGTATCAGGGACACTCTCGAGTCCCTTCGAATCTCGCAGAGGGCTACGGCAAGGTGATGGTCTTTCGTGCTTGCTGTTCAACATTGCTTTAGAGGGTGTAATTAGGAGAGCGGGGATAAACACGAGTTGAAGGATTTTCACGAAGTCCGTTCAGCTGCTTGGTTTCGCTGATGGTATTGATATTATTGCTCGTAAATTTGAGACGATGGCGGAAACGTACATCCGACTAAAGAGTGAAGCTAGACGAATCGGATTAGTCATTAATGTGTCGAAGACAAAGTACATGATGGCAAAGGGCTCCAGGGAGGAATCAGCGCGCCCGCCACCCCGAATTTATATCGACGGTGATGAAATCGAGACGGTTGAACAATTCGTGTACTTGAGCAGAGTGGTGACCGCCGAAAACGACACCAGCAGAGAAATTCAGAGGCGCATTGTGGCAGGAAATCGTGCCTACTTTGGACTCCGCAGAACTTTACGATCGAATAAAGTTCGCCGTAACACGAAGTTAACCATCTACAAAACGATGATTAGACCGGTCGTCCTCTATGGGCACGAAACATGGACCCTACGTGCAGAGGACCAACGCGCCCTTGGAGTTTTCGAACGGAAGGTGTTGCGTACCATCTACGGCGGAGTGCAGATAGAAGACGGGACTTGGAAAAGGCGAATGAACCACGAGCTGCATCAGCTGCTGGGAGAACCAACCATCGTCCATACCGCGAAAATCGGGAGGCTACGGTGGGCGGATCACGTCATCAGGATGTCGGATAGCAACCCGACTAAAATGGTTCTCTAGAGTCATCCGACCGGTACAAGAAGATGTGGAGCGCAGCGAGCTAGGTGGGTCGACCAAGTGGAGGACGATCTGCGAACCCTACGCAGAGTGCGGAACTGGAGACAAACAGCCATGGACCGAGTGGAATGGAGACGGCTACTATGTACAGCAGAGGCCACCCCGGCCTTAGCCTGATCGGTAAGGTAAGGTAAGAGTGATGCTAATTCTCACAATATCATCTGGGGCAGCTCAGACGTTAACTTGAGAATAACTTGATGATTTTGTGGCTATATCGGTCTCTTTCTACTCATAGTATAAGGGAGTAGAGATCAAAGTGGATAATGGAATGATAGATATGATAGAATTCGCTAGGTAGCGAACAAGTGTGAAAATTTTTTTTTATAGAAGGTGAAATTAGGCAAGTAGGCCATATATTGAACGAATACATCGAATGCGTGAAACTTCTGCCGTGCGACCTGTGCTTTTAAACAGATCGGCTTGGTTGGTAGTTTTCATACCACCTTACCAAGACTGGCAAAAGTTTCAGGCACCCGACTGCCTAATGTATTGTTCTGTTTTCATCACAAATTCTATCGATCGGTAGCTTGGATCGATAGAATTTGTGATGAAAACAGAACAATACATTAGGCAGTCGGGTGCCTGAAACTTTTGCCAGTCTTGGTAAGGTGGTATGAAAACTACCAACCAAGCCGATCTGTTTAAAAGCACAGGTCGCACGGCAGAAGTTTCACGCATTCGATGTATTCGTTCAATATATGGCCTACTTGCCTAATTTCACCTTCTATAAAAAAAAAATTTTCACACTTGTTCGCTACCTAGCGAATTCTATCATATCTATCATTTCATTATCCACTTTGATCTCTACTCCCTTATACTATGAGTAGAAAGAGACCGATATAGCCACAAAATCATCAAGTTATTAATAGAATACGGTCGATAAATCAGCATATGATGTTAACTTGAGAGGCTCCAGTTTTTTTTCCTTCTTAACCATAGGGGGAGAATCTGCTCAACAGACACCTCCAGGAATGTCCTCCCCGAGCAGAAGGGAATAACAACAGCATAAGAAGCTGAGTTATTTTGGCAAAATAACTGAATAATAAAATCGATTATTTTTTAGTTATTACCATAACATATTGTGTTATAAACTTGTCTGTCATAAGCGGCAAAATAACAAATTCCATAATAAAAAAATGTTCCTGGAAAACCATTTCAATAACTTGTTTTGTTAGTTTCAATAACAACTTAATAACAGTGAATGCGGAAAATATTTCGATAACAAATTTTGATATTAATATGTTATTGATAATTATCGGAGAGCAGAATTTGCTTTGATATCAAACTCGTTACTAAATAAGTTATAATACTTATTTTATAAAATTATTCGCTTTGTCTCACAAAAATAACATGAGGTTCATCACTCTGACGTAAGAAATATTTTCAAATGATCAAAAAATACTGTATTCAGCTTTTAATTCATTCTAAGAATTTGAAATCGCAAGATAATCGAACTTTAGTAATTTCTATATTATCAAATATGACGAGCTTCGATTTCCACATGTAATTTATAAACTGTTGTACTTTAATTGTTTTCGGAGCACGGTTTTGAAATCAGCGCATGTACTTGAAAAAGTTTGATCGTCGATAGCAATTTGTGACTTTTGTTTTGTTTTTTTTTTCAGCATAGAAACTAAATTTTTTTTAGAATGCTCAACAGTTCTGCAGATTTTTTTTTTTTGGGATATTGGAAAGATTGTTTTAATTCCTCCGATTTTTCCCTGGATTCAAGAATTTTGTGGAATATTCCTCCTGGATTCTACAAGGATTCCTCCAAAAAACTTGCTATAATTTCTCCTGAACTTCCTCTGATGATTCCTACAGGACTTTCACCAGAAATTTTTGCAATATTTTTTTTTTCTGAAACTCTAAAATTCTTCCAGAAATTTGTCGACAGATTTGGTCATGAACTTTTCCATAAATGACTCCAAAAATCTTCCAGAAATTTCGCCGAAAGTTCTTTGACGGAATCATTCATGGATTTTCAAAGACTCCTCCAGAATCCTGCATAGAATCCCTTCAAGGGTTTCTCCAGAATTTCCTGTGATCATTAGTCCTGAACTTCATCTTAAGATTTCTCTAAACATTTCTTTGAGGATTTCACCAGAAGTTTTTCCAAAGGATTCTCCAGGAGTTTTTCAAAAGATTCTGCCAAGAATTCTAATAATTGCTCAGAATAATTACACTCGGAATTTCTTAGAAAATTGCACCAGTAGTTCTCTTGAAGACTTCTCCAAGGATTTATCGAAAGGTTCCTCCAGAACTTCCAAGTGCTTATCCGAAAATTATTTAAGGAATTCTTAAAAGGAGTCGTTTAGAAAATTTCCTTCTTAACTGAATACAAAAATGGAACAACACAAAGGGGCAAGTCATAATTGTCGAATTGTTGCTGCGATTTTAAAACTTGTTACTGTTTTGCTATTGCTGATAAGTTGATCAATAGTACAACAATAACTAAACTTGTACTTCAACAAAACATGTTATTTTAATGTAATTTAGTTAATGTATATTAATAGCTTGATTATAACAATATGAGATTGTCCAACAAAATTTGTTATGTAAAAGCTATGCCTTGATAATTTAATAATAACAAAACAAGATATAAAAACAGGTTATGTGATTTCGTAGTTATTAACTTGCTATTCTCCTCTGCCCGGGATCGGGGATTCATCCAGGAATTTCTTCCGGGATTCCCCTTAGAATTTCTACCGGGATTCCCCCGGGAATTCCTTCTGAGATTCCCATCGGGATTTCCCGGGTATGTCTTTTGGGAATTTCCCGGAAATTCCTTTCGGGATTTTTGTTTTTTTCGAGATTTTCCAAAGAATTTCTTCCGGAATTCTCCCTACATTTCCTCCCGGGAATTCCTTGTGGGATTTCCCGAAAAATTCTTCCGGGATTGCCCTGGGAATTCCTTCTGGGATTCCCCCGGCAGTTCCTTTAGAGATATCTTCAGAAATGCATTCAGGGATTTCTCCAGAAGTTCATTCAGGGATTCATCAATGAGTTCATTCAAGGATTTTTGTAGGATTTCTTTCAAGGAGTAATATCATGGATTCTTCCAGGTATCATCAGGGATTTCTTCAAGGATCCCTTCAGGAATTCCATCAGAGATTCTCCAAAGAATTTCTTCAGGGTTTACTCTAGAAATTTCTCCAAGGATTCATAAATTTGAACAAAACACTTGAGAAATTAATCATTAACATTCTATAACTTTCGTACAATCGAATGTGATAATATGAGGAACAAAAAATGATATCATTTATTTGCTTCTCTGTATTTTGTTTACAATATGAAGCACTACTACCAACCACCGGTGAGGAGATGAGGTAGTATTTTACCAACGATGTTGTGAACGCACGGTGCGAAAACGGGTGGGTAGCCTAGTTTGTAGCAAATATTTGCTACATTTCTCGAAAAACTGTTTGCATTTTGTTTTTCGTTTCAATTAATCTCAGCATTTTCTAGTCGATGCATGCTTATTGACACATTTCGGATCAGAAATCAGAAAAATACAAATATAGCAGTTAGGGGTCATGCACGAATTACGTCACGCTTCTAGGGGGGAGGGGGGGGGGGGTTTTGCATAACATGACGACCCATACAAAATTTTTTGAGGTCTCTTACAAAAAGTGTGACATAAGGGGGCTGGGGAGGGGTTGAAAATGGTCGATTTTTGCATGACGTAATTTGTGTATCACCCCTTATGATGCCGACGGTATTTAGGAATAATTCAATAAAATTACTGACAGCTTCAATACCAGAAGATACCATTTGAAAGAGTAACCTTAAAACAAAATAAATGAATAATACGTATTAGAGCTGATCTTGTATGAGATATAGCTATCAACAAAGTCCCGTTAAATACTGGCTGTCAATACTGTCTCATTAGACCGAAAAGACATTTGTGGCCAAAGTATCACTTGCTCGGGCTTGCGGGAAACTGATCGTCAACTGATGAAATTAATCAAAATAAGAGACAAAATATCAGATCATGTTTAAATATAATATACAGATGTTGGCTTTCTCGGTCTAGGGTCAATCTAAACGGCTAGTTTTGGATTACCCGACGTTTCGGCCGCCTTTATTTGGCCTTTATCAAGGGAAAAATCAGTCAACCGTTTTTTGTCTTATGGTTTAATGCCGCCATAGGGGGTGTGGGCTTCTTGTTTTCTGCAATTATCATACGTATAGTTTTTACAAATTTTTTGGACTGCACAGGTGAACACTACACTACTTGACGGTACTCAACGGCTGTTTATAATAAAATAAAATATAATGAACTCAGGTTTTTTTTTCGAATGAAATTTCCGAAAAATGGGGCATTCCGGAAAATAGTATACAACCAATTCTTCAAAGTAAGGCCACAGCCAATATGCATACTGATAGACTCAATCAAGATAATGAGTTTATATGTCAACTGGATCGCTACACTCCAGCAAACTCACGAACATTGAACGGAGTGGTCATCAAGCCGAATGAATGATAGATCGATTGAATAGCCGGCATCGGAAGAACAGTTTGGCCGCCAGTCAATTACCACAAACTTTACATGAACGAACATTATTATTCAAAGAAGAACAAATCCCCTATGGAGTTAATAGTTCATCTCCAAATAAACTATATCAAGCCTAACTTTGCCAGGCAGCAGGGACTATAGTCCTGGGGCCTGACGAACCCCCCCGCTTGCGAGTCAGCCGCGTAGTCGCCGGCTAAGAATAGGACTACTAACCCGAATTCAAGGTGTCAAGCGACCCGTGCTGAGGAATGAGTGATCGAGGGGGTGAAAAAGATGCTCGATCTTTAACGGAGCCTGTGGGGTACCTGGGCACCCCCCCAGTAAGCTGTCCCTTACCGCGTTAATGCAGGGCTCTGGCGTGGTGGACCTTATTTCCCGTGCGCCTCGTGGGATCAACAATGAGCAAAAATTTAAGAAATCAGAACATAGGTGGAAGTAGTGGTGCGATGAACCCCTTCGCAAGAAGCGGGTTGATGAGGTCTCCGACAAGGAGAAGCGAGGAGGTAAGCGCTGGGAGCTCCAGTCCACTTCCCGGCAACCCAGCCGCTGGAGACTATGGACGGAGCGTGACTGCTGAGGGCCGTCAGCCAAGAAAGCAAAACACAGTCCGCAATAGAGGTGGCTGAGCAGCAGTTTGGCAAAATCATCGACTTTGCGTCCACTAAGTCGAATATAAGCAAGGACCTGATAACGGCCTTGCTTCGACTTAGGGTGTCGATTGACGAGGCCAAGCAGGAGCACGCGGTACTCGCGTTGCTGACTGCTGCAGCGGCGGAGCCCGCAAAGGAGAAAGTGCCGAAGTTTACTCAAACGGAGGCCTTCTCCTTCGCAGGAAGTCCGAAACAAGTGGAAGCGACTGCTCGCGACAAACGGGGCAAGCAATCGCAGAAGCGGGCGAGGCAGCCGTCAGGCGAGGAGCTGTCTGGCGGTTCCCGAAAAGCCAGGCGAATAATTACCCCGAAAGTCGGTAACAATGCCGGAAGGTCGGACCCCAGCCAGGGTTCCCGGAAAGCTGGGAAGGGTGGGTCTGAAAAGGCTGGGCCGCCCCGGAACGATGGGAACATGGGGTTGCGACCGTTGGTGGGCCCTCAGCAGCCACAGTGTAGGGCGATCGAAGGGTAGGACCCTCCTTGGGCGAAGGTAGAGCGGAAGAAGAAGAAGACGAATCCGCCGGTAGTAGTGCAGCACGTCAAGCCAAGGCGTAGGAGGGCACGTGCCAAGCGTGAGAAAGGCGACGGGATCGTCAACAAGACGGAACAGTCCAAGTACTCGGACGTCTTGAAGACGATGCGAAGCAACGCCAAGCTTGAGGGTCTTGGAGCCGACGTACGCAGTATTAGACGTACTCGTACGGGCGAGATGATCCTGGAGCTGAAGCGCGAGAAGGAACACAAGGGCTCCGCCTACAAGAGGCTGGCAGAATAGGTCCTTGGTGAGGGTATAGAGGTGAGGGCTCTTACACATTAGGCGACTCTGAAGGTCAAGGACATTTTTGAGATCACCGAAGTGGAAGAGCTCGTCACGGCACTGCGGCAACAGTGCGATGTGCAGGTGGCCGCCGCAGCCGTTAGGTTGCGGAAGGGGCCAGCAGGGACACAGATATCCTTGGTTCAGCTACCTGTGGCGGATGTTAAAAAGTCCGTTAAAGTAGGGAGTATAAAGGTGGGCTGGTGTGTATGTTACCTGACATTCCACGAGCCACCAGAGGTTTGCTTCAGGTGTCTGGAACCAGGACACAAGTCGTGGGACTGTAAAGGCCCCGACAGGCGCAAACTGTGTAGGCGATGCGGCGCTGAAGGTCACAAGGCCCAAAGCTGCACGAGTCCGCCCATCTGCATGATCTGTACCGGGAAATCCGCGAACAACAGACATCCAACGGGTGGTCCAGGGTGCCCGGCCTTTAAGAAAACCGCAGTGAACAACAAATCACAGTGCAGGTAACGCAGCTGAACCTGAACCACTGTGACGCGGCTCAGCAACTGTTTGTCAGGTGGTTTCTTAGTGGGAGACGGATATCTCCATCATATCGGACCCATACCGAGTACCCGCCGGCAACGGCTACTGGGTCGCGGATGGGTCCAGAAAAATGGCGACTACTTTTCCAGGTCTTGAGAGATGGTCGAAATTCAATCGCAGTGCAAATACCACGTGTAGTCGCAGCAGTCATCACATCACCCGGCCACGTGGTGAACTTTTTTCATGAAATATCAAAGAACTCTATGATGGAAAATTTGAAAACCAGGTCTGTTGCCTTAGGCGACTATCTCGCGCGTATCTTTGGCTGCGACCAAGAGTAGTCGCCAAAGTAGATTTTATTTTGGTTCTTATAATACCCCGTCCAGGAGTTGGTGTCTACTACCTATGAGGGCTTCGTGGTCGCCAAAGCAAACGGGGTCTTCTTCTGTAGCTGTTATGCGCCTCCGCGGTGGCCGATCGAGCGGTTCACGCAAATGCTGGAACAGGGCGAAGGCCGATGGTAATAGCGGGAGACTTTAATGCCTGGGCCGTGGAATGGGGAAGCCGTTTCACGAACCAGCGGGGTCAGATCCTGCTAGAAACACTGGCCATCTTAGATGTCGACTTGGCTAATGTCGGTACCAAGAGTACCTTTAGTCGAAACGGAGCGGAGTCAATTATTGACGTGACCTTTTGTAGTCCTGGCTTAACAAGTAGCTCGAACTGGAGAGTTCGATGGCTACACTCACAGCGATCACCTAGCGGTTCACTACAGTATCGACTACAACAACAGCAGACAGAAAATAGAAGAAGAGGCGGCTAGGCCAAGGCCAAGCCCTCGCAGGTGGAAGACATCATACTTCGACGAAGGGGTATTTAGGGAGGCGCTCCGCCGTGAGCGAAACTTAATCGGTTTAGACGGCGACGAGCTGGTAGCGGTGCTCTCACGTGCGTGTGATGCGACCATGCCTAGGCGAGTCCACCCTAGAAATGGTAGGCCACCGGCTTACTGGTGGACCGACGCGATTGCGGACCTGCGCCGCGCCTGCCTACGGGCTAGGCGGCGGATGCAGCGAGCACGATCAGAGGAAGAGCGAAATGAATGGCGGGTGGTGTTCGCCGCTGCAAAAGCCGCGCTCAAGACCGAGATAAGAGCAAGCAAAAAGGCCTGCTTTGAGGGTCTCTGTCAGAGTGCCAATACGAACCCGTGGGGTGACGCCTACAGGATCGTTATGGCCAAGACAAGAGGTGTGATGGCTCCTACAGAGCAATCTCCAGAGATGTTGGAGGGGATCATTGGAGGACTTTTTCCGCGTCATGATCCTAATCCTTGGCCTCCTTTCGTAGGACAGCCGGGGACTGGGGCTGGCGATGAGGAGAGGGTCACCGATGTGGAACTTGTGGGGATAGCTAAGTCCCTTAGCGTAGGTAAGGCCCCAGGTCCGGACGGAGTTCCGAACCTGGCCTTAAAAGTAGCCATTGCAGAGGCTCCCGAGATGTTCAGGTCTGCTATGCAGAAATTTTACTATTACTTTAGAGCTTTTAGTAGAACTTGTTACTTCAGACTCTAGTTTAATTTAAAAACACTTCACTAATACTTTACTTTTGCAAAAGAAAAATAAAAAATGAATAACTCTTTTAAAGAAAAACTAGAAAGGACGAGCAAATTCCTTTTAATTCTACTACTGTGCTTATCTTCGGACAGATAGGCCTATTTCGTCTGTGACTTACAGACTTCTTCAGTGTCAAGTGCTCGACTGTCGATGCACTTGACACTGAAGAAGTCTGTAAGTCACAGACGAAATAGGCCTATCTGTCCGAAGATAAGCACAGTAGTAGAATTAAAAGGAATTTGCTCGTCCTTTCTAGTTTTTCTTTAAAAGAGTTATTCATTTTTTATTTTTCTTTTGCAAAAGTAAAGTATTAGTGAAGTGTTTTTAAATTAAACTAGAGTCTGAAGTATGCAGAAATGCCTGGACAAGGAAGTTTTCCCAGAAGCTTGGAAGTGGCAGAGCCTGGTACTATTGCCAAAGGCGGGGAAACCACCCGGAGACCCGTCGGCATATAGACCAATATGCTTGATTGACACGGCGGGGAAGGTGCTCGAAAAAATCATCCTCAATAGAATGTTGCGGTTCACCGAGGGCGAAAATGGTCTTTCGAGTAACCAGTACGGCTTCCGGAAGGGGAGGTCCACCGTAGACGCTATCTTGTCGGTTACAAAAACCGCCGAGAAAGCACTCGAGCCTAAGAGGAGGGGAATTCGTTTTTGCGCGGTAGTGACTCTGGATGTAAGGAATGCGTTTAATAGCGCCAGCTGGTCTGCTATTGCCGATGCACTCTTGCGTCTGGGGATACCGGAGTACCTGTACAAGATTCTCGGAAGTTACTTTCAGAATCGTGTACTAGTCTACGACACGGAGGTGGGTCGGAAGTGCTTTCACATAACCTCAGGAGTCCCGCAAGGTTCCATCCTGGGTCCGGTGTTATGAAATGTCATGTACGACGAGGTGTTGAGGTTAGAGTATCCAGTGGGAGTGGTGATTGTCGGATTTGCCGACGACCACTCGATCAAGGTTGTGGAGGCGTGGATGCGGTCCAGGAAACTGGAGCTGGCTCACCACAAGACAGAGGTGACGGTTGTTAACAACCTGAAGTCGGAGCAGCAGACGGAGATCAGTGTAGGAGAGTGTACTATCCTGTCAAAGCGCTCCGTCAAACACTTGGGCGTGATGATCGACGATAAGCTTACCTTCGGTAGCCACGTCGATTATGCCTGTAAAAGAGCCTCCACAGCTATTGCGGCACTGTCCCGGATGATGTCCAATAGCTCTGCGGTGTACGCCAGTAAGTGCAAGCTTCTGGCTAGTGTTGCTACGTCCATACTTAGGTATGGCGGCCCGGCGTGGGGTACCGCGCTAAGTACTGAATGCTACCGACGGAAGCTGGAAAGTACTTACAGGCTTATGTGCCTGAGGGTTGCGAGTGCGTACCGTACCGTGTCACACGACGCTCTCTGCGTCATTACTGGTATGGTGCCTATCAGCATTCTTATCAGTGAGGACATGGAGTGCTTCGAAATGCGCGGCACAAGAGGCATACGCAGGACTGCCAGGATGGCCTCTATGGTCAAATGGCAGCGCGCGTGGGACAGTTCCACCAAAGGAAGGTGGACCCATAGGTTGATACCGAGGGTAGATAGTTGGATTAATAGGCGCCATGGGGAAGTTACATTCCACCTGACACAGGTCCTTACAGGTCATGGTTGCTTCCGACAATATCTACACCGTTTCGGGCATGCGGATTCTCCCGAATGCCCAGTGTGCAATGGTTTAGAGGAAACGGCGGAACACGTTTTGTTCGTGTGCCCGCGTTTTCGCACAATGCGTGACCGCATGCTTGCCACATGCGGGGAGGACACAAACCCGGACAACTTGGTCCAGAGGATGTGTAGGGATGAGTTTGGCTGGAACGCCGTTTCAACGGCTATCACCCATATCGTCTGGGAACTACAGAGGAGGTGGCGCGTGGACTCGGAGAGTGGCTAGTCCAGATGCAGTACAAGAGGTGGTCCAGGGGTTCGGAGTCGGCTTCGTAGGTTATACCGGTGCCCTGCGGTCGAGATCGACCCTTACAGCGATTATGTGGCCGCGGAGATGAAGTCCCGGTAGCGGTGCTGTCGTGGCGTCAGTCTACTGGGTTGGATCTGAGCCCGCGGTTGGAAAGGGGTCCCCGGCAAGGGTCGGGGTAGGTGGAGACCCTGCCGTCAGCAACCTACGGATGCATCTGATAGGGCCTGAAGGGTAGTGATACCCTTCCTTTGCGGGCAGGTCAGATCGGGTTGCATGTGGGCATCAGTTCTTGATGTCCGCTCAGCAGTAGGGCGCGGGCGAGGTTGACCCTGCCCGCCCTCCGAGGACAAAGGGAGTGACGAGGACCACTCGGGACACTGGCTAAGCGCCAGCATGCTACCGTGATGGACTCTCCAAAGCGAGTCATCGATGTTCGTTGCTGCAGGCTACGCAGCTAACCTTGTGGGTGCGATGTGCACTAGCCCCTCTCTGAAGCAATACCTTCTTGGTGGTTCCGGAGAGACGTAGGGTTTGGCGACCATAGGAATGGTTTAGTGGGTACGAGGAGAGAGTAGTCCTGGATTTTACTTTTGTTGTAGAAAACGGCCTGTCAGACCTACACTACCCTAACCTTCTGTTAGGGTGTCTGTTGAGCAGATTATCCTCCTATGGTTTAGAAGGAAAAAAAAAAAGAGGGGCCACATCGAGCACACCCTCGTCCGGCAACGCTGCCTCGAGATTCTGCGCGTAATGCGTTGGCGACATTCGGTTGCTTCAGTCGCTCTAGATCGTACCGGGGCGACCGCCGGTACTGTACATTGTTAATAACGGAGAGTTTTGGGTGCAGTTTAACTATCACCAGGTAGTGATCAGAGTCGATATTAGCGCCACGATACGTCCTGACGTCGATAATGTCGGAGAAGTGCCGTCCATCAATCAGAACGTGGTCGATTTGCGATTCCGTTTGTTGTGGTGATCTCCAGGTGTAACGATACGGGAGGCTGTGCTGGAAGAATGTGCTACGAATGGCCATGTTCTTGGAGGCGGCGAAATCGATGAGGCGTAGGCCATTTTCGTTCGTCAGCTGGTGGGCGCAGAACTTTCCAATCGTCGGTCTGAATTCCTCCTCCTGGCCTACCTGAGCGTTTAGATCCCCTATGATGATCTTGACGTCGTGGCTTGGGCAGCGGTCGTACTCGCGTCCGAGCTGCGCGTAAAATGCGTCCTTGTCATCATCAGTGCTTCCGGAGTGAGGGCTGTGCACGTTTATTATGCTAATGTTGAATAATCGGCCCTTGATCCTCAACCTGCACATTCTTTCGTCGATCGGCCACCAACCGATCACGCGCCTCTGCATGTCGCCCATCACTATGAAAGCTGTTCCCAGCTCACGTGTGTTGCCGCAACTCTGGTAGATGGTATGATTATCTCAAAACGTTCGCACCATAGATCCTGTCCAACACACCTCATGCAGCGCTACGATTCCGAACCCGCGGTCCTTCAATATATCGGCGAGTATGAGAACAGACCACATCGAGCGTAAAAAGAGACGACTAATTATCGTGGGACTGATATGTGTAGAAATTTCGCCAACAGGACCACATTTCTAGGCATAACAGTCCCACTATGTAATCATTGTTTTTCTAAAAACACTATATTTAAAAAAAATATATAATATTGAAAATTCTTTAGGCATGAAAATATAAGCGATTTCTAACGATACCTATGAAAACTTAAATCCGATTTGTTGCACCATTTGGCCAAAAAACATGAAAAACCTGTTTGAAACTTCAATTGCGATTTTCTCAGTTTCAAGTTTTTCAGCATGGGACAACTATGCGTAGAACGGCAGCTGTGTCTCTTCGCCTTCCGCAAACTGGAAGAATGAGAACCGAGAGAACGCATCACGTGATCATCAGCCAAGTAGTTCGTGTACCAACCTTTCTCCCATGCCAATTTCGTACCAGTTCTGCAATGGGCCATGAATGATCGCAACGTGTACGGAGCTCGGAGGAAATCACGCTCAGACTAGATCACGCTGACTAGAATAACATAATGAAATAAAATCGGTTTGTGGAAGATTTTCATTTTGAGACATGCTTACGTCACACATACAAAGGCGAAACTTTGAATTTGTTTCAATAATGGTGACTCATTCAAGTGTGTGCAGTAAGCAAATGTGTACAAGATATTGAACTGAAAGTTACTGCACATACTACAGTAAAATTCGCGCCTATTTCAAATAATGAACGAACTTACCCAATAAACTAATCGAAATATTTCAGTTTCAGACGCGAAAGCATCAAATAGTATGTCTCATAAAATTTCCACGGCAAAATGAACAAACCAAGCAACACGTGGTCAACACGTGATCAAGCATCCGATATCGGAACCCGACTCAAGATAATCGAGTCCGACATGTATATGTGAAAAAATCGTTTGTTAATCTATACGACTTCCGTGACCAAACATGGCTAAACTTTGCGGTAATAGCCCTGTCCATTCACATACGTATATTTGGTGTCCAAAATGGATGTCTTACAGGCGATTGAAAATCATGATTTTCTCAGCTTAAAGTGCTTTCGTTGAGGTTTTTGTCACCAGTTACGCAAACTACAGTCATATTATAAGCGTATTAGTAACTTTACAAAATATATTGAATTGGTTTCTAAGGAAGTTACGGGACATTTTTTTTTTCCTAACATTGTCCTCTGCCTGTCCAAAATACATGATTGACCCTAGCGTGGTGTCCACGCGATCATCACACTCATGGCAGCTGATGTTGTTTTGAAATGCTTACCTACCTATAATTTGGCCGTGGTATAGTGGTATCGTTGGAAAATTTTACCCCGGCCAAATTTGTTCTGGGCTAGTTTGACAAGAACGGATTTTTCCATAGCGATGTAAAAGTAACATACTCCCTTGGGATCACTCGCTTGGCACATGATATTTTTTGGGCCTTTGTCTCTGGCAAATTGCGTCCGGTACCGTGATTTCGGGTGAAGCTGATCACTTTTCGCTGTTTTTGTCGACTATTTTTTGAATATTTATCGATATAATTAATTTGCAATAGTTTAAAACAAGCTCAACCATGGTTTTCATCAGTCAACGAGGTTGAAACATTAACTGCAAATTATTTTATTGTAATAAATATCATTTAAAATTAAAAAATAAAAAAAAAAATACTTTCGGGGTGAAATTGATCAGTCAGTGAAATACCTTTGTAAGTGTTTGTTTGTTTTGAAAGAGTTTAATCTTACCTACTTTGGGTAGTGGCTACGGTTAGGATAGCTCAGAACAATCTTCAGCATAAAAGAACAGCAACGAACAATCTTTGCAGCAGAGCGTTCATGATAAACAAAAATTTTAATCATGATTAATCATTGATGATTAAAATTCCAATTTTGGTGATTATTGATTATGATTAATGATTAATTTGATTTTTAGGATGATTAAAGATTATGATTAATGATTAAAATTAGTTTTATCTGTGATTATTGATTATGATTAATGATTAAAAATGGCTCATTGATTAAAAATCATGATTAATCATGATTAATCAATCACAAAAAAACTGGAATGATTAAAATATTTTTATTGTTTAACATGTTTTTGAAGTTTCAAAAGTAAAAGGTAACTCTGTCCGGGAGATTTTTGAAAAAAGAATCATGAATTCTATTATTTAGAACAGCATTTGAACCAATTTAAATTGGATAATAAATTTTATATGATGAATCATTTTTGGTGATGAATGATTAATGATTGATTAATATTTTTTCTTATTTCTTCTGATTAATGATTAGATTGCAAAAACAGTGTGATTAAGATTAATGATTAATGATTAAATGAGATTTTTTTGTGATTATGATTAATGATTTTGATTAATCTTAATCATTAATCATTAATCATGATTAAATTTATGATTAATCATTAACGCTCTGCTTTGCAGACTTATGCAAAATGGTACAGCCCAAGTGGCCTTACTCCAAGAACCATACTTTCGTAAGGGAAATTTCTATCTAGGAAGCCTTGTGTTGAACCCGGTGTTTGCTAAACATGAAATGGCAAACTCGCGTGTCATGCCTCGAGCCTGTGTGCTTGTCAACAACGCAATAGTTGCTACACTCATCGCTGAACTAATCACCAGAGATGTATGTAGGGTATTGTGCATTTCCGAATATAAATCCGAAAAGGAATCACCCACCCGATAACAATGAGACTGTAGCTCATCGAGTCGATAAGCCACTGCACTGCGGTCGCTGCACGTCCTACCACGTCGACGGTGAGATGTTGAAAGGCCGAAGCATAAATATGACGCTGACAACGGGGGCTCACTTTTATGGCACTATATTGTGTAGAGAAGTTAGCCCTTGTTCAGCTCCCAACACACCAGGCAACACACTAAACGTTGGGTGCTCTTTTGCACCCACACAGGTATGTGTGCCATCAGTAATCTCACGCTCCCATATTCATCCTATTCGAAAACAAGCGATTACTGCACCGATTGATTCCGTTCTTTTTGTTTTCATGGGTGCTCACTTCTAACAAAAAACACAAAAATAAGAAACAAAACAAACAGCGCTTCAATCCTTTGTTTTTCGTAGGATGAAAATAGGAGCCACATGCTTAATAAGGGAACCAATACCCTACTATTACAATTGATGTCTCTGTTGGAAATCTCAACAGGAAATACGTCTATTGTTCGGTGTATTTACCGCATGATGAACCGTCCCCTTCAGATGCTTTCAAACAAGTCATCGCATACTGCACTTCAAAAGGCCTTCCGCTAATTGTGGGCAGTGAGTGATGCTAATGGGCTGCGAAACGGTGAGTCGATAAGGAGAGCGTCCAATATAGCTCTGGTCTTCACAAGTTCCTACCTCATGCTTCCACGGGTCAAGCGATGACAAAGACCGCCAGCTAAGGCTTGTGTGCTGGTTGGTGGGAGCTTAAGATGGCTTTTCTTAGGCGAAGCATGTTCTAACATCAGTGAGGACTCACCACCTTTGGCATCGCAAGGTGACCGAGCATCATGTGCGCTGCACACGAACTGTTCAAGCGGAGTTTGCCTAGGCGTGGCGAGGGTTCAGCCGTGGGCTCTGCTGGGCCTCTTCAGAAATACCACACATCCGGAAGCATCAACTCTGTTCAAGCGAACCGGCACCGCTTCCAAAGTGCCATAGCCTAGTCAGGGGTGCCTCGGGCACATCAGGAGCAATGTCAGTAAGCTCCTGATTACGGTATACTGGCGCGCGACGATACTGGTCAATGAGATGGTACACTCTAAGATGACCGCGGAGTAGAGGAGTGCTGGTGGTGACGGCATTGAGTTGTCCAAAAAATGTCTCACGAAACCTAATGCAAGCCTATCCATATACGTGAGAACAAAAGATGTTTACAAAGTTCTTACAGATAGATTAACACGGGAAATCTGAACACAAACCACTACCACACAGGAATTTGGATTGGTCAATTCTATCCTCTTAGTAGGGCCGGGTGACACTGACCTGAAACGACGGATGGGCTAATGTCGGAGCCGCCTTCCGTCCCATAAAACCTTGGCAAGGCCTTAGAGTACGTTCCCGATCTGTATCCAGCTTAGGAAACTAACTGGGTGGAGGTAGGTTCAGTTGAAGTATCCTGATTTGCGCTGATCCTGGCTCTGAGCTCAGGTCCCATAAGGGCCTGTGCCAACCCGTGGGTGGCCTCCCTGCTTGCATAGATAACCACCGGGATCCTTGGGCGACTCCTTCAGTGGCAGTGAGGGATAGCGGCTCTAAGGGGGACCCTTACAGAAGAGATGGATACGTATTTAATTAGGGAGTCAGAGAATGTGGAGGGTGAGGTAATCAACCCGTTCGCGAAAAGCGGACTGGTCAGATCACCAACGCAGGCGTCGAGGGTGGAATCCCCGCAAGTGTCAGAGTATGGCACTCCGAGGGTCGGGTCGGCAATAGAGGACACGCAGATGAGTGGGGCAGAGCTCACGCGTGCGCTGACCCGCAATAGGGATGGACTTCCGAAGCTGCTGGTGGTCTCCGAACAGCTCGATGAGCTGATCGGATACACCAGTGGGCGGAACAACATCAGCAAAGACCTTAAAAAAGGTCTGCTGAGGCTCCGTGATTCGGTCGCCCAGGCCCGGAGGGAGTACGATCTCCTGTTCGATCGTAACACGACTAGTGCGGGTATAGAAGAGAGGTCCACGCAAACGGACCGCTCCTCTACAGAGAGTGTGAGTAAGGTGCAGCCAGGTGGGGCTACAGAGAGAGGAAAAATCTCGGCCCAAACCAAACGGCCGAGATCGGTGGATGAGGAGCGGCCGGCGAGTGGCAAGCGCCCGCGTAGTGCGAGCAACGCCAAGCCGGTCGCGAAACGGGCTCGGGGCAAAGACCCGAAACCCCTAGGCGAGGCTGCTAAGAGCGGTAGCAGTGACCAACCGGTCCAGGGGAAGGTGAACCCTTGGATTACGGTTGGCAAGAGAGGGCGTGTAGAAAAAGAGAAGGTTTTGAGCAAAACCAAGGCGAAGCCGGCGCGTAAGCGTACGAAAGGCGACGCACTGGTTCTCAAAGCAGAGGGCAACAGCTACGCAGATGTGCTGCGGGCTATGAGGAGTGAGGATCGTCTCTCGGGACTAGGCGCGGATGTTAAAAGCATCCGGCGCACTAGGACTGGAGAGATGATGCTAGAGCTTAAGAAGAACGCCGTTAACAAGGGCTCTTCTTACACGGCTCTAGCACAAGAGGTGCTTGGTGATAAGGTACGGGTGAGGGCTCTGACGCCGGAGATGACTATCCAGTGCAAGAACTTGGATGAGATCACCACCGCGGAGGAGCTCTCTGCTGTTCTTAAACAGCAGTGCAATGTGGACGCGCCAAGCGCATCGATCCACATCAGGCGAGGCCCAGCAGGTACGCAGATCGCGACGATCAAGCTTCCAGTCGGGGAAGCGAAGAAAGCGACTGCTAAGGGCATGGTTGAAGTCGGATGGTCGGAGTGCCCGCTTAGTGTATGTGAGCCGCCGGAAGTGTGCTTCAGGTGTTTCGGACGAGGCCACAAGTCGTGGGCATGCAAAGGCCCTGATAGGAGCAAACTCTGCAGAAGATGCGGAGTAGAAGGCCACTTCGTCAGGGAGTGTAAATCGGCGCCAAAGTGTCTGATTTGCACGACGAACAAGGGCCATGTGACGGGTGGGCCTAAGTGCCCAAGCATAAGTGGACGTAACGGCCGAAAATGACGCAAGTCACACAGTTGAACCTGAATCACTGTGAAGCCGCGCAGCAGCTGTTGTGGAAATCCGCCTCGGAGTCGAGTATAGATATCGCGCTTCTTTCGGACCCATACCGCATCCCCCCCAATAACGGGAACTGGGTTGCGGATAAGGCCAAGAAAGCGGCGATCTGTACGACCGGTCGGTACCCGGTCCAGGAGATAATCTCCACGACGTGCGAGGGCTTCGCGATTGCGAAGATCGACGGAGTCTACTACTGCAGCTGCTCTGCCCCACCTAGGTGGCCGATAGGTCAGTTCTCGTCCATGCTAGATTCGCTGTCAAGCGCTCTAGCTGAACTGAGCCCCTTGGTCATCGGTGGGGACTTTAACGCATGGGCGGTCGAGTGGGGCAGTCGCTCTACGAACGAGAGAGGTTGGGCTCTACTCGAAGCTATGGCGGGATTGAACGTTGAGATCGCGAATGTCGGCAGTGTAAGCACTTTTAGCAGAAACAGTGCGGAGTCCATCATTGATGTGACCTTTTGGAGCCCAGGGCTTAACCCTAGCTCAGACTGGAGAGTTGATAACGGGTACACGCATAGTGATCACCTGGCGATTCGATACAGTATCGAACAGGGCGGTAGACGGCAGCAGTCGAGGATAACCGACACTCACCGAGGATGGCTAACCTCGAGTTTCGATAAGCCGGCATTTGAGGAGCGACTGCTCATGGAGCAGAATACAGACTACTTGTCTAGCGACGGACTAGTTGGTAACTTGAGACGAGCGTGTGATGCGGCAATGCCGAGGCGATCCATACCCAGGAATGGACGAAGACCGGTGTACTGGTGGTGTCAAGAAATCGCGGAGCTCCGTGCATCTTGCCACAGGGCAAGGAGAAGGATGCAAAGAGCCCGGACCGATGAGTCGAGAGCGGAGCGAGAGGTGGCATACAGGGCGGCAAAGTTGGCACTGAACAAAGAGATCAAGGCGCGTAAGCGGGCGTGGTTCAACGATCTCTGTCAGACGGCCAACACAACCCCCTGGGGAGATGCATACCGCGTAGTCATGTGCAAAACGAAAGGCACATCTGCACCACCGGAACGCTCTCCCGCGATGCTGCAGAGGATTGTGGAAACGTTGTTCCCGCACCACGAGGTGAGACCATGGGCACCCACACCGCAAGACCATCCTGGTCCGAGTGAGGTTCCCCCAGTGACGAATGATGAGTTAGCCGCAATTGCGAAATCACTTAAGCTGAACAAGGCCCCGGGCCCGGATGGCATTCCGACGGTGGCTATTAAAGCGGCCATCGAAGCTAGCCCTGACATGGTCAGATCGGCTATGCAGAGATGCTTGGATAGAGGCAAGTTTCCGGAGAGGTGGAAAAGGCAAAAATTGGTTCTACTGCCCAAGCACGGGAAGCCACCAGGCGACCCGTCGGCTTATAGACCAATTTGCCTTTTAGACACGGCCGGGAAACTCCTAGAGCGGATCATTCTGTCAAGGTTATTGGTCTATACCGAGAGGTCGGACAACGCGGGGCTATCAGACAGCCAGTACGGGTTTCGCAAAGGTAGATCGACAGTGGATGCCATTAGGTCGGTGACTGGATTGGCCGAAATTGCGCTGCAGAAAAAGAGAAGAGGCATACGGTACTGCGCGATCGTAACGCTAGACGTTAGAAACGCCTTCAATAGTGTAAGCTGGGCCGCCATAGAGAGCGCCATAACTCGCTTAGGTGTCCCGGCTGGCCTAAGGCGTATTCTGGGTAGTTACTTCCAGAACAGGGTGCTGATTTACGACACCGAGGAAGGCCAAAAAGAGTACAATGTCACTGCGGGGGTACCGCAAGGATCCATCTTGGGTCCGGTATTGTGGAACGCGGCATACGATGGAGTACTGAGGCTAGCACTACCACCGGGAGTAAAGTTGGTTGGCTTCGCTGACGACATTACCCTGGTGGTATACGGTGAGTCGCTCGAAGAGGTGGAATTGACGGCAGCGCATGCGATTGTCATAGTGGAGGGCTGGATGAGGTCGAGGCAACTGACACTCGCACACCACAAGACGGAGGTGGTGGTGGTGAACAACCGCCAGTCTGCACAGCAGGCAGTGGTCACCACGGGCGGGTGCTCGATCGAGTCCTGTCGCTCACTGAAGCTTCTTGGAGTCATGGTCGATGACAAGTTGAGCTTCAGTAGTCATGTCGAGTATGCTTGAAAGAGGGCGAGTGTAGCGGTTATGGCATTGTCTAGGATGATGTCAAACAGTTCGGCAGTTGTCTCGAGTAAGCGGAAGCTGCTCGCGTCAGTAGCGGTGTCCATTCTACGGTATGGCGCCGCCGCATGGTCGAACGCGCTCAAGCTGCAGAGGAATGTTGACCGACTAGAGAGTGTACATAGGCTGATGTGCCTCAGGGTGGCCAGTGCATACCGGACTGTCTCGAAAGACGCGGTATGCGTGCTAGCGGGCATGATGCCGATAGCATTGGTGTTGGCCGAGGATGTTGAGTGCTACGATGAAAGAGGTACGAGAGGTGCGCGACGAAACGCCAGAACTTCGTCTATGGTGAAATGGCAAAGAGTCTGGGACTCTTCAACAAAGGGTAGGTGGACACACAGGCTCATACCGAGCGTGTCCCGGTGGACGTGTAGGCCCCATGGCGAAGTGAACTTGCAACTGACACAATTCCTGTCGGGCCATGGGTGCTTTAGGTGGTACCTGCACAGGTTCGGGCATGCAAACTCACCCTCATGCCCGGAGTGTGCAAACAGGGCGGAAACGGCGGAACATGTGCTCTTCGAGTGCCCGCGTTTTGCGGAGCAGAGGTCGAGCATGTTAGAGGTATGCGGCAGGGATACTACTCCCGATAACATTATAGAGAGGATGTGTACGGGGGTGGACGAGTGGAATGCCGTGTCAACAACGGTATCCACAATCGTGCTCCACCTCCAGAGGAAATGGCGAGCCGACCAACAGTTAGTCGAGTTGGCCCCCTAGAGATATGCCGTATGTGATGGCTGACAGATGATAGCGAGAGTGCGAAAGCAAGGTCCCCCCACCCTCCTCTACGAAGTAATCCCTAACGGGCGTGCCGCGGAGCAAGGTCAGGTAGTGCAGAATGCGGTTTTCCTACGGTGTTGCTAACCAACAGGTTTCCTCATTCTATAAAAAAAAAAAAAAGAGTTGTGTGCTTAGCTGGTAGTGCAGCCTGGGCACTGTTGTCCTTCTGACTTCAGCTAGATTGAGGAGGTACGACCCGAGCGTTTGTTCACCAATGAGGTGCGGCTAAAACAGCGTCTGTTCTGGCATCCAGCGGCTGAGTAAGAAACGCTGCACCACGCCCAGCTAGATCCAAGGTGGTAGCCCCATCAGCGTGGTCGTCCCAGTGTTGGTTGGGACGTTAAACAGAACTGGCACGATGGCCCTCCGGCGAGACAGGAGTGTTGGCGTAGGCCCAATAAGCCACCCGTAAAAATCCCCATTGCGAATAACATAGGAGAAAATACGACTCGATACAATCGGCAAAGACCCACGCGACGAAATAAGGACTGCGATTGGAAACTTGGAACATGGAATTGCAAGTCACTAGGTTTCGCAGGATGTGACAGGATAATCTACGACGAACTACATCCCCGCAACTTCGACATCGTGGCGTTGCAGGAACTTTGTTGGACTGGACAGAAAGTGTGGAAAAGCGGGCATCGAGCGGCTACCTTCTACCAAAGCTGTGGCACCACCAATGAACTGGGAACAGGATTTATAGTGTTGGGCAAGATGCGACAACGTGTGATCGGGTGGCAGCCGATCAACGCAAGGATGTGCATGTTGAGAGTTAAGGGCCGTTTCTTCAACTACAGCATCATCAACGTCCACTGCCCACACGAAGGGAGACCTGATGACGAGAAAGAAGCGTTCTACGCGCAGTTAGAGCAAACATACGATAATACGATGGTTGCTCGCCGCGTGACGTGAAAATCGTTGTCGGCGACATGAACGCGCAGGTAGGAAGGGAGGAAATGTACAGACCGGTAATCGGGCGAAACAGCCTGCACGCCGTATCGAATGATAACGGCCAGCGATGCGTAAACTTTGCAGCCTCCCGTGGTATGGTAGTCCGAAGCACCTTCTTCCCCCGCAAAGATATCCACAAAGCCACCTGGAGATCACCCGACCATCAAACAGAAAACCAAATCGGCCACGTTCTAATCGACGGTAAATTCTTCTCGGATATAACCAATGTCCGCACATAGCGCAGTGCGAATATAGGTTCGGATCACTACTTAGTCGCTGTATGCATGCGCTCAAAACTTTCGACAGTTATCACCACGCGTCGAAGTCGAACGCCGCGGCTCAACATCGAGCAACTTCATAACGTAGAAGTGGCTCAAGACTACGCGCAGCAGTTAGCAGTGGCCCTACCAACGGAAGAGCAGCTTGGCGCAGCTACACTTGAAGATGGCTGAAGGGACATCCGATCCGCCATAGGTAGTACCTCGGCTACAGCACTAGGCTTCGCGACTCCGAATCACAGAAACGACTGGTACGACGGCGAATGTGAACAGTTGAAAAACGAGAAGAATGCAGCATGGGCGAGAATGCTGCAACACCGTACGAGAGCGAATGAGGCACGTTACAAACAGGCGCGGAACAGGCAGAACTCAGTCTTCCGGGTGAAGAAGCGCCAGCAGGAAGAACGAGATCGCGAAGCGATGGAAGAGCTGTACCGCGCTAAGGACACACGAAAGTTCTACGAGAAGCTGAACCGCTCGCGCAGAGGCTTTGTGCCACAAGCCGACATGTGCCGAGATATTCACGGGAATATTCTCACGAGCGAGCGGGAGGTGGTCGAGAGGTGGCAGCAGCAGTGGCGTAGCAAGGGCCGTGGGGGGTGCGGTCCGCACCGGGCCCCCGAATTCAGGGGGCCTCCAAATCAGGGCAGGTCTAGTGTTATAAACCATCCCTGATTTGGAGGCCCTCTGAATTCGGGGGCCCAGTTTGAATAAAGTTCTGTGATTAGAGAAAGATTCCTATAAGTATAAGTTCAACACTTGCCGATCTGCTGATAGTTATGCAGGGGCCTCTTCGTGATGATCAAGAGATTTTGGAATGGGGAACACAGATGGCTATTTTGAAGTTCTATTATTAACAATTAAAAATGTATACACTTTATTCATGTAGTTTTGTTTATATTAGTTTGATGACTACTCTTTGTACCTGCAGGAGCCCCAAAATACAATAAAAAATGTGTTCGAAATCAAAATTGAATTTTACGATATTCAGTACCGATATGGAAGTAAAATTCATGAGCATTATGAAAACATCCATGATATCCTAACCACAGAACCAAACATAGCTCTTGATTAAGCTTAAGATAGCAGCTGAAATTCAGGGACCCATTCATCAAAATTAAGAAATGAACGCATTCAACGTCCTTGAAGGCTTTCTGTGGGAATTCCTTCGGGCAAGAATATCTTTTTTCGATTTATCAGGCAGTTACTTCAAAGACTTCTACAAAAATTCCTCTAAGATTTACTTCAGAAAATTTTTTAGGGATTGCTTAAAAAAATGTCTAAGCATTGGTTTACGAATACTTACAATGATTCCTTCAGGAACTCCTCCTAACATTTCTTCAGGAATTTCTTCAAAAAATTATCGAAAAATCCTTCAGGAATCCCTTTGAGATTTTTTTTTTGTAAGAATTTCTTCAAGCAGTCATTCAGAAATACCTCTTTGGAAACGATCATTAATCCATTGAAGTATTTTGTCATAATGCCCTTCAAGAAATCCTTTAGATGGACCATAAGAAATCTGTCCAAGTATGATTTTAGAGATTTCTTCAAGAAGGAATCTTGCAGGAGTTCCTCACTGAAAATATCATTTATGATTTTTTGAGATCATGATTGGAGCCATACCCAGTGCCGGATTTAGACTTCGGGGGGCCCGGGGCAAACCCTATCAAATGGGCCCCCAAAACCAAATTTTCCTATTTTTGAAATTTTTACTGTTTTTTTTCTTTTTTGGCGGATTGGAACAATCCTCATTCATACAATTGTTTGTTCATTAAAAAAAAATATTTCATATTCGTTTGTTATTATTTTTTTATACAGTACATTTGTTTCTTTTAAATGTTCAGGTCGAATATGTCTTCTGAATATGGCTTCTGATGTCCATAAAATGTGTACGTTTTGCAGTGCCATCCCCAAAATTTCCGACAGATGGCAAACGATTCGAACATTCGTTTTGATTTATGGCTCAACTGCCAAGATGCTGCTGGAACCCTCAGTTTTATTGCGTAAATGGCATTTTGTTCAGTTAGTACATGTATTTTAAAATTTCATCCAAATTCATAACATTTATGCAAGTTTTAAATCTTTGCTTTCAGTTCTAGATCTGAAATAATGGAACAAGGAACAACTTTACTTGGGTTTCTAGAATTCTATGAGTATTTCAAGATTCAAATTGAACAAAGATAGAACTCTTGAAGGCAACGGTAACAATATATCTCAAAAATGTTGGTAAAACTCAAAATATAGATATGTTAAACCATTGTTTCGAGATGTTTTTGGAGGCTGGGTTTCTGTTCCTAATTCCCAAACGTCTCCAACAGTCTTCATCATCATCTTTTTCCCATGATTACAGTGAACTGAATGAAGATGGGTTTTGAGCAGTTGTTTTCAGAATTTAAACTTCACGCACTCTGTTTAGAAACACTTTTGTCCAGCAATTTGAAGCCACGAAAAACTGTTTCTATTCGATAAGAACTTTCAAAATCTTTTTAAAGAAAATCGAGTACACCAAAATTAAGAGAAAACATCGTGTTATGTAAATATTGAATACTGCACACAAAAATTATCATTTTTTATTTGGGTTTATTCTCAAGTGAAAAGATATATAAATGACTAGAAATATGGAGTCTAGAAATCATAAAGGAATCCAATTATGACTGTAATAGGATATGTATAAAATATGAACGCCTATTTTAATACATTTTATATGGTTTCGTTGAAAAATATTATGATGCTTCGGGATTCTTGGGGGCCCCCACTAATCGGGGGGCCCGGGGCACTTGCCCCCTTTGCCCCCCCCCCCCCCCCCCCCTTAAATCCGGGCCTGGCCATACCTGAATGGATCCTTGGGAGATTTTCTAAAGAAATTTGAATGAATTCCCGAAGGAATCCTTGTAGAAATGTCTGTAGCATTTTTTGTAGAAATTTCTAAAAAAAATCCTTCAAAAATCGCCTGGATGAATTCTAAGATGTTTTAGGAAAGAATCATTGGGTTCATTTTGGAGGTATATTTGATGATGTTCTGGAAGTATTTTTACAGAATTAGTAAAGAATTCCAAATTCTTTGGTGCAAATAAAAAAAAAAACAGTCTTCAAAATAATTCCTACATATTTCCTTGGAGGAATTTCTGCTGGGGGCCTTGGGTGAATTTCTGAAAGACCCCATGAGGAAATTTGTGCAGCAATACTTTGGGGATGAATGTGTTCATCCTTGTAGGGTTATCTGAAGAAAAACTGAAAAATCCATGAACGAATCTTTACTCGTAACTTGAAAAAAATCCTTGGAGAAAAGATTTAATCTTTACTGGAATTTCTTGAAAGATTATTGAACGAATTGTGAAAGAGGACTTGAAAACATTGCCTAAGGAATCTTTGGATGATTTCCTACAGCAATGATTAGAGAAATTTCTGAGGAAATCCCTGCAGGTATGACTAAAGAAATGCTTGAAAAAATTCTTAAGAAATCCTTGAAAGGACTTCAAAATCATATGAGGCAGTGCAAAATGAACCCTTGAAGAAGTTTATAAAAAAAATTCTTGAAGTAATGAAGGATGAATTTCCTAAGGAATCGCTGTAGCAACTTTCGCAGGAAATCTTGGAGGAATTTGTAAAGAAGTCCTTGAAATATTTCCCAGATGAATCGTAAAAGATGTCCCAGAAAGAGTTCTTGGAGCTCCGCACTTGTAAAAAAAATGCTTGATGAAATCGTTAGAAACTTTCCTTAGAAGTTTCGTGAAGGAAATCCGGATGAAACTGGTGTTATCGCTAAAGAAACCCTTTAAGGCATCAATAGAAAAAAATCTAATAAAAACCTTGGAAGAATTTCTAAATGATTCAGTGAGGAATTCCAGTAGAATTTTTTGGAGGAATTCCTGTGAGAGTTTTTACATTATTTATTAGAATTTCTGAAGTATTTTTATTTTTTTCAGTAACTAATTCGGAAACCCGTGTACAAATTCATTAAGGATCTTTAAACATTAATTTGGAAATCCATTCGGCAATTGCTCTGAAAATTTCCTTTGGCGATACTTTTGATTTATTGTTAGGCAATTCCTTTGGAAACTTCTTCAACTAATTCTCGGCAATGCTACAAAAATGGCTTCTGATTTTTATTTCTACGAACTTCTTCAGATTTTTATTTCAACGGAAATTTCGTTGGGAATTCCGTCTGCAACTTTTCACTGATTTTTTTTTTTTGACAATGCGTTTGAGAAAACCTCTGGTAATTACTTTCGGAATAAATTCAACACTTTTCTGGAAACTTGTATGCCAATCCCTACGGGAATTGATTGGGTAACTCGCCTGGCATTTTTTGGTATTTTTTTTTGGCAAGTTTTCTGTGAGTTACCTGAAAAAAAATTTCGAATATCTTTTGGCGGAGTTTTTTTTGGCTAATTATTGGGAAATGCTTTGATTGGATTTAATCCGAAAATTCCTATAAAATTATTCTTGGGGTTTTCTATGCAAATGTTTTTGAAAACTATTTCGGCACTTCCTTCGAAATCTTCGATAACTCTTTTGGAAATTTCTCGGCGATAATATTCGAAGTTGAGTTAGATTATTATTTGTGAAAATATCTTTAACATCACTTTTTTAAACTCTTTGGCCAGCTGCTTTGGAAATTTATCACGGGATTTTAGCAAGTTATTTGAAAGTTCCCTTTGCAAATATACCTCACAATCACATTTGTAATTCTTTCAATAGTTCAATGTTGAAATTCATTCGATAGGCACTTTGGAATTTAATTAGTCGATTCGTTTGTAAATTTAAGTGACAACTTTTAAAAGCTTGTTTGTTATTACTTTTCTAAGAGATACACTTTTGCAAATTAAAAAAAATCAAAGAATTTACAACGGAACGACCGAGAAAAATCTCAAGAGAATTACTAATAAAATTTCCAAAAAATTAAGATGATTACCCGAAGAGATCACAAACAATTTCCTAAAAATGTATGAAGAAATTCCATTAGAATTTCTTGGGGATATTTCTGTGAGAATTGAAAGAATTCTTATATTTTTTTATTTGAGTTTCTTAAGTATTCATTGGAGGAATTTATGAATCCTTGAATAGGCTTGTTAGAGGAATTTCTAAAAATAATCTAGCAAAACACTCAATGCCTCCTCTGGAGGATTTCCTACAGAATTTCTTGGAGGAATTTGTGAAAGAATCTCCGGAAAACTCTTGCAGAAGTAATTGAATTAAAACAAGAAGAAATCCTTGCATGAAAAGATCCCAAAAGATTTCTTGTACAAAATTATTTGTTAAATACCTGGGAAAATCAGTTTAAGAATGAATGAATGAAATCAATTAAAGAAATTTTAAGAGAATACTTACTTGAATAAAATCTGAAGTAATCTTCGGAGAAATTGCAAGAAAACTTATTAGATGAGCTACTAAAGAAATCTCTGGAAAAAATCCTGAAGGAAATTTGGGAGCAATTTCTACAGGCTTCTTTGAAGGAATTCCTTTAGAATGTTGAATAACCTTAGAAAATCGATTCCTGGAAAAATCCCAAAAGTAATGGTAGAAGCTTTGGAGATTTTATTAAAAAAATAAGCAGAATGCTTTAAAATATGGATGAAACCTTTGTAGGAGTTTCTAACAAGATCCTTGTAGAAATTCTGACAGAATCTTGTGATAATTTCCAGGAGACTTTTTTTGAAGAAATATTTTAGAAATCCTTGGAAAAATAACCGTATGAATTCTTGAAGTGATTCCTGAAAAAATCCCGATGGATATCCTCTTTGAAATCTTAGCCTTGCATTAATTACTTAAAGGATGCTTCTAGGTATTCTTAAAGAACTCCTGCAGAAAGTGGCAAAATAGTCTTAGGAGGAACCCTTGGAGAGACTACTGGAGAAGTTATTTGTTTTGATAAGATAGGGCATCTGTTCTTTTACTATTTATATACGCTCCCATTTTCATACCACTCAAAACAAAGGAGTGAAGCGCTTTTTGTTCTGCTTCTTATTTTTGTATATTTGTTAGAAGTGAGCACGGATTATATAAAAAATAACGTAATAATTCTGGAGGAATCAATCATAAATTCTGGAGAAATTCCTGACTGAGATGCGTGATGGAAACTTAGAATTATTTTTCAAAAGGTTTCTTGGAAGAATTTTTAAGGAGTCTTATCAAAAAGCGGAATAGAAGTTTTTTGAAAAGTGCTAGGAATACTAGCAAAAATTGAAGGAAGGAACTCTGAAGGAACTCTTGAGAAAACTCTTAGAGTTGATGGATATTAAAAGTCCAGAAGTATTTTTCGAAAGAATTCCTACAGAAGTCCTTCTAAAAGTTTAATTTAATTAATATAATTTATTTAATTCAATTTCTTCTGTAGGAATCCTTGGAGATTTTGTTTTATTATTATCCAATTGATTCTTTGGAAATTTCTAGGAGGTATTCTAGGATGAATCTCTTAGTAAAACCTTAGAGAAACTTCTTGAAGAATACTTTTGGAAAAAGGAATTTTTGGTGGGATCTCTGAAGTAATCCTAGGAAATAATTCTTAAGAAATCTTAAAAAGGACGCCAAGACAAGTTATGAATGCTTGAGGAAATTCCAAGTTTAATTATTGTAGAAATATCTGATAAAGTTATTTGAGGGAATAACTGAGAAATGCTTGAAGAATACAGGGGATAGACAAAATGATCGGAACAGGCAAAATAATCTCTTTTCAAAAAAAAAAAAATTGCAAATAGCTGTAACTTTTCGAAAAGTGCATCAAATATTCTCAAATTTTCTCTGTAAGATGATGATAGTTGTGTATTAGTGGTCCATTTTCGGAAAAGATCAGGCTATTCTGCACGAAGTTATAAAGATCCTTGAAAAAGGGATAATTATCCGATATCCAACTTTGAGCTGTTATATCTCTGGATTCAATGAACAAAATGCAAAGAAACTTTGACCATTTATGACTTATATAATGAGCTCTGAAAAACGTTTGACTCAATTTGAAATTTTCAACAAGCAAAACAGTTATAGCGATTTAATTTATATTATGATTTTTTTTAGTAAATTGGTCTATTTTTAATATGCACCCCATTACTTTTTTAATTTATTGCCGGCTATGTTGTTACTTTTCTTCATTACATATTTATATTCAACTCAATTTGCGGGAGTTTAAATGAACTATAATTAGTATCCTGAATTTTGAAACGATGTTGAAATTTTGGATAATTTGGTGTTTTATTAGAAAAATAATCAAATCGTTATAATTCTCTTCCGCGTTGAGAGTTTTATGTTGTGTCAAAGGTTTTCCAAAGCTCATTATATAAGTCATAATTGGTCGAAATTTCTTTGCATTCGGTTATTTGAATTCGGAGATATAACAGCTCAAAGTTGGCTATCGGATAATTACACCTTTTTCTAGAATCTTCATAACTTCGTGCAGAATAGCCCGATCTTTTCCAAAATTAGACCACTAATACACAATTAGTTGATCATCTCACAGTAAAAATTTGAGAATGTTTGATTCACCTTTCGAAAAGTTACAGCTATTTGAAAAAAATTGAGAAGTGAAAATTTTGCCTGTCCCGATCATTTCGTCTATCCCCTGTATATGGAGAAATATTTGACTTTCGTCGAAAATCACCAAAGGAATATTTAGAGGATTCCCTGGAAGAAACGGAAGAAGGTTTAAAGAAATTCTAGAAGGGCTTCTCTTCCTCTGAGGGGATCCCGATGTAATTTCTTGGAAGAATATCTGGTTCTGAATGAATCATTGGAGGTTTTTTGTAGTATTTTTCCTGGAATTTTTCAAGAATTCTTTAGATGATCTTCTAGATAAATTCTCAGAGACATAATTGATAGATTCCTGAACTAATATTTCGAGACTTACTCGATGAAGCCTTTGCGAGAATCTTTTGAATTACTCTGTAGTACTTTTGAAAACATTCCTGAATGTCTCAGGTGAACCAGCCAAGGGGCTGAAAGCCTCATTAATAAAGCTAATAATAATATTATTCCTGAAGGAGCGCTTTTAGAGGAATACTGAATGACATCCTTACACACAATGAGAGAAGGCTAGTCCCAAGCTTCATCTGTTGGTTCTTTGTTTAAATACAGATGTCCTTGCAATAACAGAGGAGCAACCGCGGGCGGTCAATCATGCTCATGCTCATGCTCAATACTGAATGACATCCTTGCATTAACAACTTAAAAGATTCTTGAAGACAAATTATTCTTCAAGAAAGATTTCCCAAAGAAAAAGGTAACCCGAGTAGGTGGAAAAATCTGATGAATAGCATATTCAGTAATGATTAAATTGAATTACTGAAGAGCAAGAACTGATATTGGTTTGATTGATATAAGAGGTAAAAGAACAGAAATGAGGGGGTTAGAAGCAAAGGGGTGTAAGTGACAAAAACCCACTTTCGAGTAAATGAGGTTTAAAGTTTTTCACCAATTTTGTTGCAAAATCGACACAATTTTTTCCGATTTATTGTAATTTTTCCAAACATCGTAAAAACAAACTTAAAAAAGTTCCTGAAAGCTTGAAATCTGAAGAATTGTTTGATATGCTCAGCTCAAAATCGACACAACGGTCACTTATACCCCTTTGCATTTGGGCCCCTCAAATAATAGCGGAATCTTATATGGTGAACTACTCAATAATAGCTCGTTAAGATATTACAAGATCAAAAAAATAGCAGACAAGATTTGTCAATTTTTTCTAGAAAAAAAAATATCAGCATCCGGCATCGAACTTACGACCTTAGGTTTCACAGGCGGCGATGCTTACCACTCAAATGTGGCTCGCTGTTGTAAATAACATGGGAATAAGAGCATGCGGTTCTTCGTTTCAACAGCTCAGAAAGGGACACATGGCATTTCACTGACATTGAGCCATCTCTTTGGGTGTATGTGTTCCATTTCGTGTAGAAGAGCTGAACTTGTTCTTAGAAATTTTCAGCTATTTCGGCAAGAACAAATACTGATATCATATCACTTTGAGCTATTCGTGCGATATTCATTAGATTTTTGAATAACACATCAAAATCACATCGAGCTATAACAGCTAAAAGTGTTCGATTTGAGATATGATTTAGATATTCTCGTCTACCCGGGAGAGCAATCATTGAAAGCCTTTTATAAGGACTATTTTGTGCAATTTCTAAAGGCAGCCTATTTATTGCACCCATAAACAAATAGAAACGCTCCATAGAAAATCAAAAAGCGCCCCATAAAGAATGAACATATGTTCCATGAAAATGTGCAATGTTACCCATAAATAATTGAAAACGTTCCATATTTTATGAAAAATGTACCGGTAAAACATAAAATTTTCTCATTAAAAGTGAAATTTTGCACCAATAATTAGTACTGAAATGCTCCATAATAAAAAACAAATGCTCCATAGACAAATGCAAACGCTCCATAAAAAATTAAAATTGTACCCATGGAAAATTGAATATTGCTCCATAGAAAAATTAAATTGCACCATAAAAAATTGAAATTGCACCAAAGAAAATAGATGAATTCACTATAAGTATTATCATACTGCACCATAGAAAATATGTATTGCTCCATGAAAAATTGAAAACCGTCCATAGATAGCATATTCTCATAATTTAATTTGACAGGGCTGAATTGCTTTACATTGCACTGCTTTGATGGTGCAAATATTTTAAGTTATGGAGAATTTTCAATTTTTTATGGAGCAAATTGTATTTTATGTGGTGCAGTTTGATAATACTTATGGAGCATTTGTCTATTTTCTATGGTGCAATTTCAATTTTTTATGGTGCAATTTGATTTTTCTATGGAGCAATATTCAATTTTCTATGGGCATAATTTTAATTTTTATGGAGCATTTGCATTTTTCTATGGAGCATTTGTATTTTATTATGGAGCATTTCAGTATTATTTATTGGTGCAAAGTTTCACTTTTAATGAGAAAATTTTATGTTTTACCGGTACATTTTTCATAAAGTATGGAACGTTTTCAATTATTTATGGGTAACATGGGCAAATTTTCATGGAACATATGTTCATTCTTTATGGAGCGCTTTTTGATTTTCTATGGAGCATTTGCAATTTGTAATGGTTGCAGTAACCTTTTGCCATTTCTAAATAATTTGTTAAAAACTTTTTCGGCATAATTCTTATAAAAAAAAATCTTTCGCTACCGAAAAAAATCATGAAGGAATACAGTAAATAATATAAGATAGATAATGTTTAACCTTCCGTTGGCCATCACTGCAGTGCACTGCCAGCATCACTAGAATGCTTAGTACAAAATGCGAGATTTTTTCAATGTTTTGTACAAAATGCAACAGTGCGATCATTCGACAGTTAAATGTATAGTTTTATCATTGTAAAATTGTACATATTATGAAATTTTCTGGGGGGCCTACCAATTTGCTTCCGCACCGGCCCCCAAATTCCTAGCTACGCCACTGGGCAGCAGCATTACGATGAGCACCTCAATGGCGATGTTGAAAGCAAGACTTCCGGCCCCTGACCTCCAAGAGATTGAGGAGGAGGTTGGCCGGTTGAAAAACAACAAAGCCGCTGGAGCAGATCAACTACCAAGCGAGCTTCTAAAATACGGTGGAGAAACACTGGTGAGAGCACTACACTGGGTCATTACCAAGATTTGGGAGGAGGAAGTATTACCGGAGGAATGGATGGAAGGTATCGTGTGTCCCATCTACAAAAAGGGCGACAAGTTGGATTGCGGGAACTACCGCGCGATCACACTACTGAGCGCTGCCTACAAGATACTCTCTCAAATTTTATGCCGCCGTCTATCACCGATTGCAAGAGAGTTCGTGGGGCAATATCAGGCTGGATTCATGGGCGAACGCGCTACAACGGACCAAATGTTCGCCATCCGCCAGGTGTTGCAGAAATGCCGCGAATACAATGTGCCCACACATCACTTGTTCATCGATTTCAAATCGGCGTATGATACAATCGATCGAGAACAGCTATGGCAGATTATGCACGAATACGGATTCCCGGATAAACTGATACGATTGATCAAGGCGACGATGGATCGAGTGATATGCGTAGTTCGAGTATCAGGGACACTCTCGAGTCCCTTCGAATCTCGCAGAGGGTTACGGCAAGGTGATGGTCTTTCGTGCTTGCAACATTGCTTTAGAGGGTGTAATAAGGAGAGCGGGGATAAACACGAGTGGGACGATTTTAACGAAGTCCGTTCAGCTGCTTGGTTTCGCCGATGATATTGATATTATTGCTCGTAAATTTAAGACAATGGCGGAAACGTTCCGACTAAAGAGTGAAGCCAGACGAATCGGATTAGTCATTAATGTGTCGAAGACAAAGTACATGATGGCAAAGGGCTCCAGAGAGGAATCACCGCGCCCGCCACCCCGAATTTATATCGACGGTGATGAAAACGAGGCGGTGGAAGAATTCGTGTACTTGGGCTCACTGGTGACCGCCGAAAACGACACCAGCAGAGAAATTCAGAGGCGCATTGTGGCAGGAAATTGTTCTTACTTTGGACTACGCAGAACTCTACGATCCAATAAAGTTCGCCGTAACACGAAGTTAACCATCTACAAAACGATGATTAGACCGGTCGTCCTCTATGGGCACGAAACATGGACCCTACGTGCAGAGGACCAACGCGCCCTTGGAGTTTTCGAACGGAAGGTGTTGCGTACCATCTACGGCGGAGTGCAGATGGAAGACGGGACTTGGAGAAGGCGAATGAACCACGAGCTGCATCAGCTGCTGAGAGAACCAACCATCGTCCATACCGCGAAAATCGGGAGGCTACGGTGGGCGGGTCACGTCATCAGGATGTCGGATAGCAACCCGACTAAAATGGTTCTCGAGAGTCATCCGACCGGTACAAGAAGACGTGGAGCGCAGCGAGCTAGGTGGGTCGACCAAGTGGAGGACGATCTGCGAACCCTACGCAGAGTGCGGAACTGGAGACAAACAGCCATGGACCGAGTGGAATGGAGACGGCTACTATGTACAGCAGAGGCCACCCCGGCCTTAGCCTGATCGGTAAGGTAAGGTAAGGGTGATGCTAATGCTCACAATATCATCTGGGGCAGCTCAGACGTTAACTTGAGAGGCTCCAGTTTTTTTTTTCCTTCTTAACCATAGGGGGAGAATCTGCTCAACAGACACCTCCAGGAATGTCCTCGGGGATTTATCCAGGAATTTCTTCCGGGATTCCCCTTAGAATTTCTACCGGGATTCCCCCGGGAATTCCTTCCGAGATTCCCCGGGAATTGCTTCCGAGATTCCCATCGGGATTTCCCGGGTATGTCTTTTGGGATTTTCCCGGAAATTCCTTTCGGGATTTTTGTTTTTTCGAGATTTTCCCAAGAATTTCTTCCGGAATTCTCCCTGCATTTCCTCCCGGGAATTCATCCAGGAATTTCTTCCGGAATTCCCCTTAGAATTTCTACCGGGATTCCCCCGGGAATTCCTTCTGAGATTCCCCGGGAATTCCTTCCGGGATTCCCATCGGGATTTCCCGGGTATGTCTTTTGGGATTTTCCCGGAAATTCCTTTCGGGATTTTTGTTTTTTCGAGATTTTCCCAAGAATTTCTTCCAGAATTCTCCCTGCATTTCCTCCCGGGAATTCCTTCTGGGATTTCCCGAAATTTTTTTCCGGGATTGCCCTGGGAATTCCTTCTGGGATTCCCCCGGCAGTTCCTTTAGAGATATCTTCAGAAATGCATTCAGGGATTTCTCCAGAAGTTCATTCAGGGATTCATCAATGAGTTCATTCAAGGATTTTTGTAGGATTTCTTTCAAGGAGTAATATCATGGATTCTTCCAGGTGTGCCTTCAGGGATTTCTTCAAGGATCCCTTCAGGAATTCCATCAGAGATTCTCCAAAGAATTTCTTCAGGGTTTACTCTAGAAATTTCTCCAAGGATTCAAAAATTTGAACGAAACACTTGAGAAATTAATTATTAACATTCTATAACTTTCGTACAATCGAATGTGATAATATGGGGAACAAAAAATGATATCATTTATTTGCTTCTCTGTATTTTGTTTACAATATGAAGCACTACTACCAACCACCGGTGGGGAGATGAGGTAGTATTTTACCAACGATGTTGTGAACGCACGGTGCGAAAACGGGTGGGTAGCCTAGTATGTAGCAAATATTTGCTACATTTCTCGAAAAACTGTTTGCATTTTGTTTTTCGTTTCAATTAATCTCAGCATTTTCTAGTCGTTGCATGCTTATTGACACATTTCCGATCAGAAATCAGAAAAAATACAAAAATAGCAGTTAGGGGCCATGCACAAATTACGTCACGCTTCTAGGGGGGAGGGGGGGTTTTGCATAACGTGACGACCCATACAAAATTTTTTGAGGTCTCTTGCAAAAAGTGTGACATAAGGGGGCTGGGGAGGGGTTGAAAAGGGTCGATTTTTGCGTGACGTAATTTGTGTATCACCCCTTATGATGCCGACGGTATTACGGAATAATTCAATAAAATTACTGACAGCTTCAATACCAGAAGATACCATTTGAAAGAGTAACCTTAAAAAAAATAAATGAATAATACGTATTAGAGCTGATCTTGTATGAGATATAGCTGTCAACAAAGTCCCGTTAAATACTGGCTGTCAATACTGTCTCATTAGACCGAAAAGACATTTGGCAGTGGCGTAGCAAGGGGGGGTGCGGAGGTGCGGTCCGCACCGGGCCCCCGAATTCAAGGGGCCTCCAAATCAGTGAAGGTTTCTTACACTAGTTTGAATGAAGTTCTTTAAATAGCGAAAGCTTGCTACAAGTATAAGTTCAATACTTGCAGATCTGCTGATAGGTATGTAGGGGCCCTTCGTTAAATTTAGGAATGGGCACACAGATGACTTATTTGAAGTCCTATCATTAACAATTCGATGATTGCTCTTTGAACCTGCAGGGGTACAAGAAAAAATGTGCTAGAAATCAAAATATAATTTTACGAAATTCAGTACCGATATGGAAGTAAAAGGCAAAAGGTTATTGCAACCATAACAAATTGCAAATGCTCCATAGAAAATCAAAAAGCGCTCCATGAAGAATGAACATATGTTCCATGAAAATGTGCAATGTTATCCATAAATAATTGAAATCGTTCCATACTTCATAAAAAATGTACCGATAAAACATAAAATTTTCTCAATAAAAGTGAAATTTTGCACCAATAAATAATACTGAAATGCTCCATAATAAAACACAAATGCTCCATAGAAAAATGCAAACGCTCCATAAAAAAATAAAATTGTACCCATAGAAAATTGAATATTGCTCCACAGAAAAATTCAATTGCACCATAGAAAATAGAGAAATGCTCCATAAGTATTATCAAACTGCACCACATAAAATACAATTTGTTCCATAAAAAATTGAATATTCTCCATAACTTTAAACATTTGCACCACTAAAGCAATGCAATGTAAAGCAATTCAGCCCTGTCGAATTTAATTATGAGAATATGCTATTTATGGATGATTTTCAATTTTTCATGGAGCAATTCATATTTTCTATGGTGCAGTTTGATAATACTTATGGAGCATTTGTCTATTTTCTATGGTGCAATTTAATTTTTTTGTGGAGCAATATTCAATTTTCTATGGGTACAATTTTAATTTTTTATGGAGCATTTGCATTTTTCTATGGAGCATTTGCATTTTATCATGGAGCATTTCAGTATTATTTATTGGTGCAAAATTTCACTTTTAATAAGAAAATTTTATGTTTTACCGGTACATTTTTTTATAAAGTATGGAACGTTTTCAATTATTTATGGGTAAAATTGCACATTTTCATGGAACATATGTTCATTCTTTATGGAGCGCTTTTGGATTTTCTATGGAGCGTTTCTATTTGTTTATGGGTGCAATAAATAGGCTGCCGGAAGTAAAATTCATGAGCACAATGAAAATGTCATAATAAGTATCATCCCAACTACAGGACCAAACATAGCTGTTCACTTAGCTTAAGGTAGCAAGCAGTTGAAATTCAGGGGTCTCATTTATTAAAGTTAAGATCTGAACACATGTCACGTCAAAACTGTAATAATAACAGTTTGATGATAAGTTTTACTCTCGTATAAAAAATGCAATCAACGTATTCCAACTATTTCATCGAGTATTTCTTTCTACATATTCCTTGAAGGGTTTCTGCGGGAATTCCTTCAGTTAAGGTCCTTGTCTCTGGGATATCTTTAACGATTTATCTAACTCCTGAGTTCTACAAAAAATCCTTTTTTCAGGGATTACTTCAGAAATTCCTCTAAGCCTTGATTTTGGAAAGCTTACAATGATGCATTCTTTCAGGAACTCCTCCAAGCAGTCCTACAGAAACTTCTCAAGAAATCCTTCAGGAATTCCTTCAAGGATTTTTTCCGGCATTTCTTCAAACATTCGTTCAGGACTACCTCTTCGAATTTCTTCATAAAATCCTACAAGGATTATGTCATGAAGTCCTTCAAGGAATCCCTCAGTTGAACCTTAAGGAATTTCTAATAGGATTCCTTTAGATATTTATCCAAATCTTGTAGGAGTTCCTCATGGGAATTATTTTTCATGAATTTCGGAGATCACGCTTGGAGCCATACCTGAATGGTCCTTGGAAGATTTTCTAAAGGAATTGTGGAGGTATTCCCGAAGGAATTCTTGTAGAAATGTTTGCAAGAATTTTTGGAGGAATTTATAATGGAATCTTTGTCTTGATGGATTCCAAGACGTATTCGGAAAGAATCATTGGGTTGAGTTTGCAGGTATCTTTGATGACATTCTTGAAGGATTACTACAGTACTATGTAGTAGTACTAGAAGTACAATGAGTACATTGAGGATTTAGGTAAAGAGTTCCTGAAGAAATTTTGAAAGCAAAGAGATTTTTGGAAGACCTAATGATGACATGCCTATCATTTCTCAAAGAAATCAATGGCGGAAACCTCAATGAATTCCTCTCAAATTCTTTGGAGCAAATCGAAAAACAAAAAAGATCCTGTATATTTGGGGGAATTTGTGCAGGAGGCCTTGGGGGAAATTCTGTATATTCAAATCCTTTGGGGACGAATGTGTTCATACTTGTAGGATTATCTGAAGGAAAACTTTAAAAAATTCTTGAACGAATCTTTGTATTGTAGCACGAAAAAAAAAACCTTGGAGAAAAGATTAAATCTTCACTGAACTTCCATAAAGGATTTTTGAACGAATTGTGAAAAAGAATCAAAAAAAAAATCACATAAGGAATTTTTGGTCGATTTCCTACAGCAATTATTGAAGGAATTCTGACGAAATCCCTGCAGGTATAACAAAAGAAATGCTTGAACAAATTCTTAAGAAATCCTTTGAAGAACTTCAAGAAAAACCGTTTGAGGCATTGCAAAAAGAAATTCTTGGAGATTAAAAAAAAAGAATTCCTAAAGGATTCAAGAAAAACCGTTTGAGGCATTGCAAAAAGAACTTCTTGGAGATTTTTTTTAAAAAAGAATTCCTAAAGGACTCTTCTCCAAAATTGCTGAAGTGATTATGTGAGGTAGCCCCAAAAGAATCATTTGTGGAAATCTTTAAAAAAAAACTTTTTATAGAATTCATGGGCATACATACAGGGTGTTAGGTACGTGAGTGCAAACTTTTTAAGGGGCTATAGAGGATCAAAAATGGTGAAAAAAATTGTCCTACGCGTATGGCAAATCTCAACCGTTACGTAGTTATTGAACTTTACATTTTTTTTTACTTTTATTGCCTTAAACTGGCTATAACTTAAAAATGGTCAAACTTTTCTCAATTTGTATACCCTTATTCGAAAGATTATTGAATTTTCTATCAAATCACATCTTTGGATCGATTAGTTTAGTTAAATGAATAAGTTTTCTAGAGCAAATAGCTCGAAAGTAGTGTGTTTTAATTTGTTTTTGTCAATTATCTTTAAAAAAAGCATAATAATTTTAAATTCTTACTTAGGCAAAATTGTGGCCCTTGTTCCACTCTGCAGTTCGTTTTTTGACACCAAACTTCTAGCTCTTGGAACAAATGCTCGTGAAATCGTAATAATCATTTTTAAAAGTTTCGTGAAGGGGATCCAGACGAAACTGGTGTTCCTGATGGAAACCTTGTAAGAATACCTGAAGGATTCATTGAAAGAATCACAGTAGAATTTTCTGGAGGAATTTCTGTGAGAATTCTGGAAGGAAATTTATTTTATTTTTTTATTAGAATTTCTGATGTATTTCTTCGGAAATTTCTTTTGAATTTTTTTCACCAATTACTTTGGAAATCCGTGCAGCAATTCGTTAAGGAATATCTTGATCCCTTCAGCAAATACTCTGAGAAATTTCTTCGGAAATTCCTTTGGGAATTCCCTAAGGGTTTTTGTCTGATTTCATTCTGCATTATTTCTAAAAAAAATTCTGTGGCTATCATTTTGGAAACTTTTTTAGCTATTGTGTCGAAATTTGAGTGCGCTATCCCTTTGGTAAAAACTCTCAATTTTTTTAGGATCTCTGTTAGAAGTATCATTGAAAATTTCTGCGGCAAATCTTTTGAGAAATTGTTAGGCAATTCCTTTGAAAACTTCTTTAATGAACTCTCGGCAATGCTTCAGCAATGGCTTCACGAACTTCAAATTTTTATTTCTACGAAAACTTCTTTAAAAAATTTGTCTGCAACCTTTTGCTGTTTTTTTACTATTCATTTGAAAAATCATCTGATAATTACTTTGGGAATAACTTTAACACTCTTTTGGAAACTTCTTCGCCAATTCATATGGAAATTGATTGGTTAATTCATTTGGCATTTTTTTTCGGCAATCCCTTTGGATTTTGTTTCGGTAGCTCTTTCGATAATTTCTCGGCAATAATATTCGAAATTAATTTTAGTCATTATTTTTGAAGTTTCGATATTCTTTGGGCAATTGCATTGGAAATTTATCAGTAAACTCCTACGGGATTTCAGCAATTTCATTGAAAGTTACACCGGCAGTCCCTTTGCTAATATACCTGAAATTTACGTTTGTTTTTATTTCAATAGTTCCTTTTGAAATTCATTCGATAGGTACTTTTAAAATTCCTTAGTCAATTCGTTTGACTGACTCCGGTAATTCCTTTCCTTTGGTAATTCCTCTGGATTTTTATTTATAATTCTTTACGGAATTACGTCTGTTTTGCAGCTGGTTTTTGTCTGGTTTTGCAGTTCTATGAGATACTCTCTTGTCAATTAAAAAAAATCCAAGAATTTAAAACGGAACGGCCGAAGAAATTCGCAAAGGAATTTCCAAAAAAATAAGGGAAAATACCAGAGAAGTTTACAAACAATTTCCTAAGAAAATCACAAAGCAATTTCCAAAAATGTTTTTTTTTATTTATTGAAAAAAAAATCTTATGTTTTTTTTTTAATTTCTCATGAGGAGATCTTGAGTCCTTGAATAAATTATTAGAGGAATTTCTTAAGCATTTCTAGCAAAAACACTCAAATCCTCTGGAGGAATTTGTGTAATAATCTTCGAAAAAATTTTGCTGAAGTAATTATATAAATACATGAAGAAATCCTTGCATGAAGAATGCCCGAAAGATTTGTTGGAAAAAAAAATAATTTGTGAAATACTTGGGGACATCAGTTTAACCTTTCAGGACGCGCGCCGTTGTAAAAAGTACAACAATGCCAAAAAAAAAACCTCGCTCGTCGTATACAGCGCAAGCACAGTGCATTTTTAGGCTCGAACAGGCGCGCGTCCTGAAAGTTTAAGTAAAAATGAATGAAATAAATTGAGGAAATTCTAAGAGAATACTTAATAAATTTTGAACGAATTTTTGGAGAAATCGTAAGAGCATTTATTGGATGAACTACTAAAGACATCTTTAGAAAAATTCCTGAAGAAACTCTGAGAGGGATTTCCACAGGCCTCTTTGAAGGAATTTCTTTAAAATTTTGAATAAAACCTTGGAAGAATTCCAAAAGCGAGTCCTGGAAAAATCCCAAGAGTAATCCTCGGTAGAATTCTTGGAGAAATTGTTAATTAAATTAAACAAAGAAAGCTTTATCCGATTGATGACACCCTTGCAGTAGTTTCTAACAAGATCCTTGAAGGAATTCTGAAAGAATTTTTTGATAATTTTCGAAAGTTTTGTTTTGGAGAAATATTTAAGAAATCCTTGGAAAAATTCCCGTAGGAATTCTAAAAGCGATTCCTGAAGAATTCCCTATGGATATCCTCTATGAAATCTTAATCTTGCATTAATCACTTAAAAGATCCTTCTAGGCATTCTTAACACTCCAAATACCGTGATAAAAAACTTTACGCGGAATACCGTGATCAGAAAAAAGTGGGAATTTTTAGTTTGAACAGCTCGTTCTCAGCCGCCTGTGAACCGATTCTCAATTTTTTTTTTTTTCAGGGATCTTCGACCCAACTCTTCTACTTTTATTTTCTTCAAAAAATATGTTTCTAGGGTTGCTCGGTTTTCCCCCAGAATAGCGTGAGTCAGGAACGTTTTTAAATAACCTCATAATTTTCAATTTGCATGCTAAATTTTAGCGGTGACCACGAAATATGACTAGAAATCGGCATATATTTTGAAAAGGCATAATGTAGAGGTAGTATGAGATTTGCATAGCTATCTTGAACATTCCTAGCCACAAATGAACGCGATTGTCGACCGGAAAATACTCCAGTGCCCTTGATAAGCATCCTAGAGAGTTGGTGTCTTCAGCAAAGTGTTATATATTGACTGGTACTACACTTTAACGTCTTCGGTTTTGATCTAGAACTGCTGTAAGTGATCTAGATAAGTTTTATTTTTCTATATGACTCTCTAGAACTCTCGAAATGCATCCTAGATGATTGAAGTCTTCGGCAAAGTTCTCTAGATCGGTTAGTACTATACTATTACGTCTTCGGTTTTTATCTAGATCAGTTGTAATTGATCTAGACAAGTTTTTTTTCTATATGACTCACAAGTTCTCTCGATATAAATACTGGGTGGTTGAAGCCTTCGGCAAAGATCTCTGGATTGGTCAGTATCACACTTTTCCGTCTTCTGTTTTGATCTAGATCTGCTGTAGTTGATCTAGATAAGTCAAGTTTTTCAATATGATTAAAGCCTGCGCACTTTAGAATCGGTACACTTTCAACCGGCTGCCGCTGAAAAACGGTGTAACTTGGAAAAAAGTGTTTTTAGAAGCAATTGAAGCTTATCTATTGTTGTTTGTAGGAAAAATATAAAATTTGCTGTTTTTATATTTTTAGATGAACTATTGATCTGAATTCGTAAATAGTGCCAGTTTTTTCTGCACACATTAAGCAAAAACCAATCATTGTCAGATTCAAGATTTGTGTTGGAATATATAATTACCAAACCCACCAATTACGCAGTATAGAATAGTTGTTGGTATTATGATTGATGATTAAGGGAGGTAAATTATTCCATGAGGGTTTTAAAATTTCCAATATGGCTATGGTAAGCCTTTGAAGGGTATTATGGAAAATCAAAGACTTGCACAGATATTTAAGGTCAAAAAAGTTGTTTTCGCATAAGCTTTAGTTCGGCAAATCCGCATACGGGAAGGATACTATACGAATAGTATTGGTATACAAGACACCAATGATTTGATGCAGAACAATATAAATAATCGTGGCTCGAAAGCTGTATGGACTATCGCTGACGAAATTCATTGGATGTGTTTTGATGGCGTGAAATATATACGAGTTTTTAAATAAAACTGAATCTACTCAGAAGTTTTTTATTTGTGATCATAGAATCACATCTATAGTTCTATAATCTATATGGTTTTCAGTGTTGTATCCATGAAAACTATCTTATTTTAGGCTAATTATGAGGAGTTAGTCTTGTGACTGTTAATTTCCGACTACTGTGAGGGAAAACTGCTAATAATTCCAAAAATAATCAAGGTTTCGATATGAATTAAATTGGGCCACTTGAATTGGGGAATTGTAGATCCAAAAAAAAACGATCTCAGAATATACTTTTTCATAAAAAAAATAGTTTGAGTAAAATTATGTTTTGAATATAGTGTAAATGGACAATAAGGCTATAAGTTTATTATGGTCTTGTGAATCATATTTGTTAAAAGTTTAATGTCGTAACTTATTTTATGCATATGTTTGATGAGTACAATTTTGTTTCTTCTTGAAATATCAGCCCGTAAACTGTGAAATTTAAAAACATTGACGATCATTGGTTTGTGCAGAATAAAATGGCATGAATTTCACAATCAGGTCAAAATTTTATCTTGAAGAAATAAAAACTGACTTTTTCATATGTTTCCTACAAAAAACAATAAATAAGCTTCATTTGCTTCTTACAACATTTTTTTCTAGGTTAAACCGTTTTTGATCTGCAGCCGGTAAAAAGCGTACCGATTCTAAAGTGCGCAGGCTTTATCTAGAACTTTCAATATACATCCTAGAGGGTTGCAATCTTCGACAAAGTTCTCTGGGTTGGTTAGTACTATACTTTAATATCTTTGGTTTTGATCTAAATCTGCTGTAATTGATCTAGATAAGTTTTTTTTTCTAAATTACTCTAGCATTCTCGTTATGCATCCTAGATGGTTGAAGTCTTCGGCGAAGTTCCCTGGATTGGTTGGTACTACACTTTTACGTCTTCGTTTTTTATCTAGATCTGCTGTTGTTGATCTAGATATGTTTTGTTTTTCTATATGACTCTCTCTTATTCTCGGCATGCATCCTAGATGGTGGCAGTCTTCAGCAAAGTGCTCTGGATTTGTTGGTAGTACCTTCTTACGACTTTGCATTTGACTCGGATCTTTTGTAATTAGATTGAATAAGTTTTATTTTTCTACAAGACTCTCTAGAATTCTCTATATGCATCAGAGAGTTGCTTTATACGTCATAGAGAGCTGCTGTAGTGCTGCTGTAGACACTCTTACGTCTAAGGTTTTGGTCTAGATCTCCTGTAACGGGTTACGTACAAAAGGCTGAAACACGAAAGGCTGAAATAACCAATGGCTGAATTACGAAAGGCTGAATCACAAAAGGCTGAAATTGTCAAAAAGCTTAAATAACATAAGGCTGAAATAATGATTCGACTAGTTTTCAAACGGCGAGCCTAAAGGCAACACTAGCATCACAGACAAACAGACATAACACTCTAATTATTGATATCGTACACTGATATAATGATCTTTATGAAAATTTGCTAGTTGGCCGACCACTCAGCCCTGACACTTGCATTGGTTTTGCTTGAGTTTGACATTTTACGCATACTACCGCTCATTGGTTGATGTTTCATTGGACGAACATGCTTCCGTTACTATGTTCTAAATCGGAAAGCGTTAGGACTATTTTTCCGCGCTAAAGTATGCATTATTGATCGCCTACATAACTATGACAGTATTTCTCCAAAGAATAGCATATATTTAAAAGAAGGAAAAATCTCTGATCACATTGTTGGCAGCTGTAATTCCTGGCGTAATTCCTGGAGGAATTATTGGATTAGACCCAGCAGGAATTCCTGGAGAATTTCCTTGAGCAACTTTTTGGGTGAATTCTTGGGGCAATCCCTAGGGGAATTCCGGGAAAAATTCTTGAAGAAATATCCAGAGGAATTCTAAGAGGAATTGCTGGAGAAATTTCTGAAAAAATACCTTGAGAAATTCCAGGAGGATTTCCTGGAAGAACCCTTGAAGGAAATTCTGTAGGATTCCCTGGTGGAATCTCTGGGAATATCCCCGAAAAAATCGTGGAGAAATCCCTGAAGTAATTCCTGGAGGAATGTCTGGAGGAATCCCTGAAAATTTCCTCAAAGTATTCCTGGAGAATTTCCTGAAAGAATCTCTGAAGAAATCCCAAAAATATTTCCGGGAGAAATTCCTGGACGAATTGCTGGCATAATTCCTGAAGGATGCCATGAGTATTCCAGAAGGAGTTCCGGGAGAAATTCCTGGGGTATTTCCTGGAGGCATTCCTGAAGAAGTTCCTGGGGAAATTCCTAGATAACATCCCGGAGGAATAAATGAAGGAGATCCTAGTGGTATTCCTGTGGAAATTTCTGGAAGAATCTCTAGAGGAATTCATGAAAGAATTACTGGATGAATATCTAGAGGAATCTCTAGAAGCATTCTGAGAGATTTCTGTTTCTATTTCTGTTATTTTTCTATTTCTGAGAGAATCTCTGGAGGTATTTCTAGCGGAATTGCTGGTGCAGGTCCTGGAGAAATTCCTGAAGGAATCCCTGGGGTATCCTTGAAGAAATTTGTAAAGAAATCCTTGGAGAAATCTCTGCAGAAATCCTTGGTGGAATACCTGGAGGAATCCCTGAAAAATTCCTGAAGAATATTCTTGAAGAATTTCTGAAAAAATCCCTAGAGGATTTCCTGGAAGAATCTCTGAAGAAACTTCTGGAGGATTTCCTGAAGGAATCTTCAAATAATTTCCTGAAGAGATTTTTCATGGAGAAATTTCTGGAGGAATCCCTTAAGCAATTCCTGATGGAATCTCGGGAGAAATTCCTGGAGAAATACCTAGAGGAATTGCTGACATAATTTCTGAAAGATGTCCAGAAGCAATTCCTGGAGAAATTCCTGGGGGAGTTCATGATGAAATTATTGGGGTTATTCCTGGAGAAATTCCTGGATAAAATCCTGAAGGAATACCTGGAGGAATTACTAGAGGTATTTCTTTGGGAATTTCTGGAGGTAGCCCCAAAAGAATCATTTGTGGAAATCTTTAAAAAAAACTTTTTATAGAATTCATGGGCATACATACAGGGTGTTAGGTACGTGAGTGCAAACTTTTTAAGGGGCTATAGAGGATCAAAAATGGTGAAAAAAATTGTCCTACGCATATGGCAAATCTCAACCGTTACGTAGTTATTGAACTTTACATTTTCTTTTTTTTACTTTTATTGCCTTAAACTGGCTATAACTTAAAAATGGTCAAACTTTTCTCAATTTGTATACCCTTATTCGAAAGATTATTGAATTTTCTATCAAATCACATCTTTGGATCGATTAGTTTAGTTAAATGAATAAGTTTTCTAGAGCAAATAGCTCGAAAGTAGTGTGTTTTAATTTGTTTTTGTCAATTATCTTTAAAAAAAGCATAATAATTTTAAATTCTTACTTAGGCAAAATTGTGGCCCTTGTTCCACTCTGCAGTTCGTTTTTTGACACCAAACTTCTAGCTCTTGGAACAAATGCTCGTGAAATCGTAATAATCATTTTTAAAAGTTTCGTGAAGGGAATCCAGACGAAACTGGTGTTCCTGATGGAAACCTTGTAAGAATACCTGAAGGATTCATTGAAAGAATCACAGTAGAATTTTCTGGAGGAATTTCTGTGAGAATTCTGGAAGGAAATTTATTTTATTTTTTTATTAGAATTTCTGATGTATTTCTTCGGAAATTTCTTTTGAATTTTTTCACCAATTACTTTGGAAATCCGTGCAGCAATTCGTTAAGGAATATCTTGATCCCTTCAGCAAATACTCTGAGAAATTTCTTCGGAAATTCCTTTGGGAATTCCCTAAGGGTTTTTGTCTGATTTCATTCTGCATTATTTCTAAAAAAAATTCTGTGGCTATCATTTTGGAAACTTTTTTAGCTATTGTGTCGAAATTTGAGTGCGCTATCCCTTTGGTAAAAACTCTCAATTTTTTTAGGATCTCTGTTAGAAGTATCATTGAAAATTTCTGCGGCAAATCTTTTGAGAAATTGTTAGGCAATTCCTTTGAAAACTTCTTTAATGAACTCTCGGCAATGCTTCAGCAATGGCTTCACGAACTTCAAATTTTTATTTCTACGAAAACTTCTTTAAAAAATTTGTCTGCAACCTTTTGCTGTTTTTTTACTATTCATTTGAAAAATCATCTGATAATTACTTTGGGAATAACTTTAACACTCTTTTGGAAACTTCTTCGCCAATTCATATGGAAATTGATTGGTTAATTCATTTGGCATTTTTTTTTCGGCAATCCCTTTGGATTTTGTTTTGGTAGCTCTTTCGATAATTTCTCGGCAATAATATTCGAAATTAATTTTAGTCATTATTTTTGAAGTTTCGATATTCTTTGGGCAATTGCATTGGAAATTTATCAGTAAACTCCTACGGGATTTCAGCAATTTCATTGAAAGTTACACCGGCAGTCTCTTTGCTAATATACCTGAAATTTACGTTTGTTTTTATTTCAATAGTTCCTTTTGAAATTCATTCGATAGGTACTTTTAAAATTCCTTAGTCAATTCGTTTGACTGACTCCGGTAATTCCTTTCCTTTGGTAATTCCTCTGGATTTTTATTTATAATTCTTTACGGAATTACGTCTGTTTTGCAGCTGGTTTTTGTCTGGTTTTGCAGTTCTATGAGATACTCTCTTGTCAATTAAAAAAATCCAAGAATTTAAAACGGAACGGCCAAAGAAATTCGCAAAGGAATTTCCAAAAAAATAAGGGAATATACCAGAGAAGTTTACAAACAATTTCCTAAGAAAATCATAAAGCAATTTCCAAAAATGTTTTTTTTTATTTATTGAAAAAAAAAATCTTATGTTTTTTTTTAATTTCTCATGAGGAGTTCTTGAGTCCTTGAATAAATTATTAGAGGAATTTCTTAAGCATTTCTAGCAAAAACAATCAAATCCTCTGGAGTAATTTGTGTAATAATCTTCGAAAAAATTTTGCTGAAGTAATTATATAAATACATGAAGAAATCCTTGCATGAAGAATGCCCGAAAGATTTGTTGGAAAAAAAATAATTTGTGAAATACTTGGGGACATCAGTTTAACCTTTCAGGACGCGCGCTGTTGTAAAAAGTACAACAATGCCAAAAAAAACCTCGCTCGTCGTATACAGCGCAAGCACAGTGCATTTTTAGGCTCGAACAGGCGCGCGTCCTGAATGTTTAAGTAAGAATGAATGAAATCAATTGAGGAAATTCTAAGAGAATACTTAATAAATTTTGAACGAATTTTTGGAGAAATCGTAAGAGCATTTATTGGATGAACTACTAAAGACATCTTTAGAAAAATTCCTGAAGAAACTCTGAGAGAGATTTCCACAGGCCTCTTTGAAGGAATTTCTTTAAAATTTTGAATAAAACCTTGGAAGAATTCCAAAAGCGAGTCCTGGAAAAATCCCAAGAGTAATCCTCGGTAGAATTCTTGGAGAAATTGTTAATTAAATTAAACAAAGAAAGCTTTATCCGATTGATGACACCCTTGCAGTAGTTTCTAACAAGATCCTTGAAGGAATTCTGAAAGAATTTTTTGATAATTTTCGAAAGTTTTGTTTTGGAGAAATATTTAAGAAATCCTTGGAAAAATTCCCGTAGGAATTCTAAAAGCGATTCCTGAAGAATTCCCTATGGATATCCTCTATGAAATCTTAATCTTGCATTAATCACTTAAAAGATCCTTCTAGGCATTCTTAAAGAATTCCTGAAGAAAGTAGCAAAACAGTCTTAGGAGGAATCCTTGGAGTAACATGAGAATATTTTTTTATTCGATAAGATAGGGCATCTATTCCTTTACTATTTAAGCATATACGCTCCAATTTTAATCCTACTCAAATCAAAGGAATGAAGTCCTTTTTGTCTTGTTTCTTTATTTTTTATTTTTTTTAGAAGTGAGCACGAATGACAACAAAAATTACGTTATTATCGATTCCGTAATAGTTTTGTTTTCGAATAGGTTTCATTTGCGACTGTAGGAATATTAAGGGCATGTTGACCCTACCAGTAATTCTCAGAGAATTTTTCAAACGATTTTTTCGGAGGAATTTCTAGCGGAATCATTAATAACCTGGTAAAAGAAGGTCTCGAAAGAACTTTGAAGGAGTGAAAAATCACAATAGATTTTTTTTTTCAAATAGTTCCCAGAGAAATGTTAGCAAAAATTCCTGTAGGAATCCTTGGAAAATGTCCTTGAGTTGATGGATATTAAAGAATTCGTTGGAGAAATTCCAGAAGGATTTTTCGAAAGAATTTCTACAAAACTCCTACGAAGCTCCTCTGAGAATTTTCTTAGAGGAACTTAGGAATTTCTGAAGGAATCCTTGGAATCCTTCTGAGCATAACGTGATTTTATTGCGTTCCAATTCCTTTGTGTTGCCGGTTAAATTAACTAAACAGTTTTAATTTCCGTGGATAGAATGACAATTTAATCTATAAAATGACAGTTCGCCCCGAACAAAAAAAAAATACCATACTATCTTTAAATGGATTTTAAAAATAGTTCCCGGGCACCAAAAATTATGAAATTTAGGACTTCGACTATTTTTTTGGACGGAGATTCCGATTATGAAATAATCTGCATACCCCTACAGAACCCGATTTCGATTTTATTTTTTCGGAAGAATATGTGGTTCCAACAAATCTTTGGAGAATTTTTTGTAGCATTTTTTTCTGCAATCTTCTAAACGAATCCTCAGAGATATTATTGATAGGAACCTTGATGGACTTCCTGAACAAATGTTTCGAGAAATACTCGATGAAGCCTTTGCAAGAATCCTTTGAAGTACTAAGAACTCCTGAAGGAGTGCTTACAGAAATACTGAATGACGTCCTTGCATTAACGACTTGAAAGATTCTTGAAGACAAATTGTTCTTCAAGAGAGATTTTTTCAAAAGAAAACTGTAAAGCAATCTTTGAATTGATCTTTGCATTCCTTAAGGATTACTTGGTACAATTCCCAAATAATTTGTTAAAAAATTCGACATAATTCTTAGAAAAAATCTTACGTTCATTGATGGATTTCATTGGATTTTTTCATCGTTTTGTACAAAATACAACAGGCGATCATTCTAGTGATTAATCATTGTACAATATGTACATCATCAAATTCCTAGCTACGCCACTGACATTTGGCCAAAGTATCACTTGCTCGGGCTTGCGGGAAACTGATCGTCAACTGATGAAATTAATCAAAATAAGAGACAATATATCAGATCATGTTTAAATATAATATACAGATGTTGGCTTTCTCGGTCTAGGGTCAATCTAAACGGCTAGTTTTGGATTACCCGACGTTTCGGCCGGCTTTATTTGGCCTTTATCAAGGGAAAAATCAGTCAACCGTTTTTTGTCTTATGGTTTAATGCCGCCATAGGGGGTGTGGGCTTCTTGTTTTCTGCAATTATCATATGTATAGTTTTTACAAATTTTTTGGACTGCACAGGTGAACACTACACTACTTGACGGTACTCAACGGCTATTTCAGGGCTGTTACAAAAGTCTCGATTTGGAAACCGCAAAATCCGCGCCAAGCCATTCGAAATCCGCGCCGAGGTCATCAAATCCGCGCCAGTACAAAAACATATGGTTTTGATGACTCAAACTCATAAAAATCATGGGAATTCCACGACAGTATTCCCAGGAGTTCCCCGATAATTTATCCAGGAGTTTCAAGGATATTCCTTCAGGAGTTCCCCATGAATTTGTCCAGGAGTTCCTTGGGAAGTCCTTCCGCAGGTTCACTACAATTCCTTCAGGTGCTCCTCGGGAATTCCTCCAGAAGTAGCTCGGAAATTCCTCCAGGAGTTCTTCGGGAATTCTTCAAATAGTTCCTCAGGAATTTTTCCTAGAGTTGCTCTGGAATTCTTCCAAAAGTTCCTCGGAAATTCGTTCAAAACTGCCTGAAGATTTTCTCGGGGCTTGCTCCAGAAGTTCTTCTGGAGTTCCACGGAAATACCTCCAAGAGATTCCCAAGAAACTTCTGGAGCAATTACTGAGGAACTCCTTAAGCAATTCCCGCAGAACTCCTGGAATAATTCTGGAGGATCTTCTGGAGCAATTACCGAGGAACTCCTGTCGCAATTTCCGGGGTACTCCTGTAGCAATTCCGGAGGCAGTTCTACTCCTGAAGGAAATTCCAAGGAACTCCTGATGATGTTTCCTAAGAACTCCTGGAGGAATTCTCGAGGAACTGCTGAAGAAATTCCCGAAATTTCCAAGAAATTATTGGAGGAATTTCCGAGGAATTCCTGGAGAAATGCCCGAGGAGCTCCTGGAGCAATTCCCGAGGAACTCCTGCAGCAACTCCCGAGGAACTCCAGGAGCAATTTCCGAGGGACTCCAAAGCCAATTCTTTAGGAACTCCTGGAAATATTCCTGAAGAACTGCTTGAGGAATTCCTGGGGAACTCCTGGTGAAAGTCAGAGGATCTTCAGGAGGAATTCCCGAGGAACTCCTGGAGGAATTTCCGAGGAATTCCCGAGGAACTCCTGGAGGAATTCCTCCAGGAGTTCCTCGGGAATTCCTCCTGGAGTTCCTCGGGAATTCCATCAGTTCCAAGTTTTGCTCCAGAAGCTCCTCGAGGATTCCTCTAGGGATTCGTCGGAAATTCTCCAGTAGCTCCCCAGAAATATCTGCAGCAGTTCTTCGGAAATATCTCCAGAAGTTCCTCGTGAATTCTTCCTGGAGTTCCTTGAAAATTCCTCCGGGAGCTTCTCAGGAATTTCTCAAGAATTTCCTCTAGGATTAATCCAGGAGTTCCTAGGAATTTTTCATCAAGAGTTCCTCTGGTATTCCTCCAGGAGTTCCTCTGGTATTCTTCCAGGAACTCCTCGGAAATTCCTCCAGAAGTTCCTCGTAAATTCCTTGAGGAGTTCCTCGGTTATTCTTCTTAAAGTTCTCCGAGAATTCCTCAAGGAGTTCCTACAAGAGTTTCTCGGGAATTCCTACTGGAGTTCCTCGGGAATTCTTCCAAGAGTTCCTCGGGAATCCCTCCAAGCGTTTCTTGGGCATTCTTCCAGGAGTTCCTGGGGAATTCCTCAAGAAGTTCTTCGAGAATTCCTCCAAAAGCTCTTCTGAAATTCCTCCAAGAGTTCCTCGGTAATTCCTTCAGAAGTTCCTCGGCAATTCAACCTGAAGTTCTTCAGCAATACCTCCAGCAGTCTCTCAGGAATATATCCAGAAGTTCCTCATGAATCGCTCCTGGAATTTCTCTGAATTGCTGCAGGATTTCTTCGGAAATTGTTCCAGAAGCTCCTTGGGGATTCCTTCTGAAGTTCCTTGACAATTTCGTCAGGAGTTCCTTGGGAATTTCTTCAGAAGCTCCTCTGAAATTCTTCTAGGAGTTTCTCGGGAATTCCTCAAAGAGTTCGTCGAGAATTTTTCCAGGAGTTCCTCGGGAATTGCTTCAGGAGTTTCTCAGGAATTGCTCCAGAAGCTCCTCGGTGATTTCTTTAGGGATTCCTCGGAAATTCTCCAGGAGCCCTCCAGAAATATTTGCAAGAGTTCTTCGGGAATATCTGCAGAAGTTCTTCGTGAATTCCACCAATTCCTGAGGAATTCCTGAGGAACTCCTGAAGCAATTCCCGAGGAGCTCATAGAGGAATTTCAGAGAAACTCTGGGTGCAACTTGGAACTGATGGAATTCCCGAGCAACTCCTGGAGGAATTTCCGAGAAGCTCCTGGAGGAATTTTAGTGAAAATCTTGATGAAATCATCCTAGGAACACCTGGATGAAAACTCGAGGAAATTCTTGAGAAATTCCTAAAGAGCTCCCGGAGAAATTTTCAAGGAACTCCAGGAGGAATTCACGAGGAGCTTCTGGGGATATTCAGGAATTTCGTCCATTTCGTTTTCGTGAAACACATCTATAATAAATCAAGAAAATCCTACACGTTTAAAATCGCTATGAACTTAATCTTATGATTAATATTCTATCCAGAGTTATTCCAAAGCTTTTTCCATGGTATTCTCTAAGAAAGCAATCATAAAAAATTTCAGGACGTCTCACCTGTATCTTTTTATCAAGATTCCAAAAATTGCACGATACATATAGGTACTGTATCAGAAAATCAATCATATTGATTTCTCACGACATACACAAGTCAACAAAACCAATGATTTTCTTTATGAGATTCTAATAAATTTACCTATAAAATTCAAACAAATGTTTATCTCAAATTTCCGGTGACGTTTTTGCCTTTCTCGTACACCAAGGTGTACCGAAAGGCTATATGTTCACTCCAAAAATGAAATTTCGATAGAGCCCCCAGAGGGGCAAGTTTCATATACCAATCGACTCAGCTCGACGAGTTGAGATGATGTCTGTGTGTGTGTATGTGTGTGTGTGTATTAGACTGGGTCAACAAAGTCGATTTTTCGGAACAAAGCTTTTTCGACTCATTTTAGCGTACAAAGTAACTGTGCAAAATTTGGGAGCGAATGGTTGCGTCCCCGTATTCCGCATTGCGATTGAAATTTGTATGGAATTTAGTATGGGAAAACGTACTTTTTTGCATTTTTCTCATAAATTGAAATTTTTCGTCTGAAACAATCCAACCAATAACGTTAAAGTGTAGCCTAGGATATGCCGAAAAACTTTGCCGAAGACCGCAAAGTGATCCGACACTTGTGAAAAAGATATAACGTACAGATTGCCCGGTGGTGCTTAACAGTTAACATGTAAAGGAATAACATCAATAATAAAATCTCAATTTTTGGTCTGACTTTCAAGGCGAATAACTTTTTTCACAAGCGTCGGATCACTTTGCGGTCTTCGGCAAAGTTTTTCGGCATATCCTAGGCTATACTTTAACGTCATTGGTTGGATTGTTTTAGACGAACAATTTCAATTTATGAGAAAAATGCAAAAAAGTACGTTTTCCCATACTAACTTCCATACAAATTTCAATCGCAATGCGGAATACGGGGACGCAACCATTCGCTCCCAAATTTTGCACAGTTGTTTCGGACGCTAATATGGATTGAAAAAGCTTTGTTCCGGGTTGATACGATCAAATTTAAAGTTTCTCCATACAACGTTGACCCACTCTAGTGTGTATGTATGTGTGTGTGTATATGTACAAAAAAAGGTCACCTCACTTTTAGATAGTAAATATCAACCGATTTTAACGATCGACGGCTCATTCGACGCGGAATCTGGTCCCATTGTTTCCTATTGCAAATGGTTAGGATCGGTCCAGCCGTTCCGGAGTTATGGCCATTTAGGTGTTCCGGAACCGGTACCCCTGGAAGTAGCCAGACATGAAAATGCACCAAACCCATGCATGCGACCCATCAAACCACGGAATTTACGATTATCTGATGAACGGTAAGCAGGAAAATAGTCTCAGACCATATCTGAACCGGTAGTGTTCCAGAACAGGTTCTGGGTGTCCCGCCGGAAGTGGCCAAATATCAAATTGAACATAACTCATGCATGCGACACATCAAACAGCGGATTGTTCGATAATCCGATGAACGGTTAGCAGGAAAATAGTATCAGACCACATCTGAACCGGTAGTGTTCCGGAACCGGTTCCGGATGTCCCACCGGAAGTGGCCAAATATAAAAGAGTACCAAACCCATGCATGCGACACATCAAACAGCGGCATTTTTGATAACCTGATGAACGGTTAGCAGGAAAACAATATCAGACCATATCTGAACCAGTAGTGTTCCGGAACCGGTTCCGGGGGTCCCGACGGATGTGGCCAAATATAAAAGAGTACCAAACCCATGCATGCGATACAACGAATTACGACTTTTCTGGTAACCTGGTGACTGATTATCAAATAAATAGGTTAGGACCACATTAGAGACAGCCGATTGTATTCCGGAACCAGTTCCGGGTGTCTCGCCGGAAATGGCCAAATATAAAAGTGAACCAAACCTATGCGTGCGACACATCAAACAGCGGCATTTCCGATAACCTGATGAACGGTAAGCAGGAAAACAGTATCAGACCATATCTGAACCGGTAGTGTCCCGGAACCGGTTCCGGATGTTCCGCCGGGTGTAGCCAAATATAAACGAGTACCAAACCGATGTATGCGACACATCAAAGAGAGACATTTTCGATAATCTTACGAACGGTAAGCAGGAAAACAGAATCGGAGTATATCTGAACCGGTAGTGTTCCGGAACCGGTTCCGGATGTCCCACCGGAAGTGGCCAAATATAAAAGAGTACTAAACCCATGCATGCGACACATCAAACAGCTGCATTTTCAATATTGATGAACGGTTAGCAGGAAAACAGTATCAGACCATATCTGAACCGGTAGTTGTCCGTAACCGATCCGAAATCAACGCTTGAGACCAGAAGCTCCACGATGTCGGCCCAAAATTCAAGATGGCAGCCAAATGTTCAAGGTGGCGGCTCAAAATTCAAGATGGCGGCTGTTTACTAGAGATTTTGGCTCTTAAAGCATGCTATATGGAAATATTTAATATGGGGAAGATGTCTGGACTCCTAAAATGGCGACTAGAATATCCAAGATGGCGGTCTGAAATCCAAGATGGTGACTTAAAATTCAAGATCGCGTCTGTTTAAAGAAGTTTAAGGCTCCATGGTTTTAGGAAGATGTCGGAGTAACGGTGCGTTACGGTGTAAGATCTACCATATCAAGTTTTGATCTTGCTATTTTCCAGCCTGGTTTATTTAAATGCAGGAACATTCCAGTATCAAGATTTGGTGAACTTTTTTACACTATTTATCAATTTATTGTTTTACTCTATTCATTTTTCCCTGCTAATATACCGTTTGTTCCAGAGGGATGAAGGTAAATTTAACTTAAATATAAATAACAATTTACAAAAATATAACCCAGACACAAATGCCACATAAGTGGTAAAGTGTCTATAATAAATATTGATAATAATAATAATAAAAAATATAACAGTGGAGAACGTATCACAATTTAATACTATTTTCTATTTCAGATTTGCAAGCAGGCAACCAGCGATCAAAATGGTGAAGTATTTCTTTCTTTAGAAAGGTCAAGATTACCGTACGATTCAGTGACAAGTAGACCACGTTTTCCGCGTCGATTTATTCGTGTCGAGTACCAAAATTTCGTTTTTTTGTTCATCACATCTGCGAACATTCGCGGTTAATAAATATGTGCAACGATTTTTTTATCCGCAATCTTATTAACACGGAAACGCGAAAAAAAAATAATACAAGAACATAGGTGAAACTCAAGAGCAACGATTTTGGTCATTTAGTTGTCCAGTTTTCTCGTAAAGCTACGGCGCGGGTTTCAGTTTTTCAGCATTGTTTTGTGACTCAGAAACGATAAGCTTGGAACGTGCGTTATTACGAGTTGATCCGACATAAGCGTGGTTTAAAAATTATTCACACCAGGTATAAAATAAAATTTAATACATAAAAATACAATAAAATTATTGAATTCTTCCGACAGCCGGCTGGCGGAAAACCAAATCATATCAAGGGTTGCATAGCTCACATCATATACCAATGTGAATCCAGATCTATGTAACTTTCTATCCCTTCCCTTCCCTTGTCTCTAGTAGCAACGGATGTCACACTAACATTCCTTCCCTTCCCCGATGACCGTAAAGACGTGGCCGGCGCCGGTACTGACAATGTAAAGTTTTGAACCTTCAAAATTGCACATTGAGGATGGAAAGCTTCACCCAGGCCCCTTCCTTTTGGTTCTCTGTGCAATGTTGACTGTTCTGGTCAGTAACGGAGTAGCAACTACGAATTGTACGGTCATCTCATGCTCATGCTCATGCTTCATGGTTTTAGGAAGATGTCCGGAGTCAAAAAATGTCGACCAAAATGTACAAGATGGCGATCTAAAATCAATGATGGCGGCTTCAGTTTCAAGATGGCGGCTGTTTGATGGAGATTTAGGCTCTAACGGCTGTTTAATGAAGCTTTCGGCTCTAAAACCATGCAATATTGGTATATTTGGTATGGGGAAGACTTTCAGACTCCAAAATGGCGATCAGGATATCCAAAATGGGGATCTAAAATTTAAGATGGCGGCTCCGAATTCAATATCGCGGCTGTTCAATGGAGTTTTGGGGCCTGAAACAATGCATTATTGGTATATTTGGTATGGGGATGATGTCTGGATTCCGAAAATGGCGACCAGAACATCCAAGATGGTAATCTTTAATCCTAAATGGCGGCTTCAAATTCAAGATAGCGTCTTTTTCTTAAGAGTTTGAGGCTCAAACATTAAAAGCCAGATAAACGATATGATTTCTGGTATCATGAAATGGATTTCTGTTAATTGTATGAAAGTGCGATATACATAAACATTTCGCTTGAGTTTTATTGAAATGGGGTTTCGAAGGCACGAGAAAGGCGCCATCACCGCTAGGTGGATTAATTAGGTTTTTTTTGCAAATTCCACAAAAACATATTTCAGAATCACCAAGAAACTCTAGCAATTATTTCAGCAATCTCGCCATGATTGAGTGTTTTTTCGAAACTCACACATTACTGTATATAGTTCCGTCCAAAATTAAAATTTTATCCAAAAAAAATTGCCAAAAAATTGATCTCGGGGTTCACGAACATTGAACGGAGTGGTCATCAAGCCGAATGAATGATAGATCGATTGAATAGCCGGCATCGGAAGAACAGTTTGGCCGCCAGTCAATTACCACAAACTTTACATGAACGAACATTATTATTCAAAGAAGAACAAATCCCCTATGGAGTTAATAGTTCATCTGCAAATAAACTATATCAAGCCTAACTTTGCCAGGCAGCAGGGATTATAGTCCTGGGACCTGACGAACCCCCCCGCTTGCGAGTCAGCCGCGTAGTCGCCGGCTAAGAATAGGACTACTAACCTCAATTCAAGGTGTCAAGCGACCCGTGCCAAGGAATGAGTGATCGAGGGGGTGAAAAAGATGCTCGATCTTTAACGGAGCCTGTGGGGTACCTGGGCACCCCCCACAGTAAGCTGTCCCTTACCGCGTTAATGCAGGGCTCTGGCGTGGTGGACATTCTTTCTCGTGCAACTCGTGGGAATAAATATGAGCAAAAATTCAAAAAATAATAACATAGGTGGAAGTAGTGGTGCGATCAACCCCTTCGCAAGAAGCGGGTTGATGAGGTCTCCAACAAGGAGAAGCGAGGAGGTAAGCGCTGGGAGCTCCAGTCCACTTCCCGGCAACCCAGCCGCTGGAGACTATGGACGGAGCGTGACTGCTGAGGGCCGTCAGCCAAGAAAGCAAAACACAGTCCGCAATAGAGGTGGCTGAGCAGCAGTTTGGCAAAATCATCGACTTTGCGTCCACTAAGTCGAATATAAGCAAGGACCTGATAACGGCCTTGCTTCGACTTAGGGTGTCGATTGACGAGGCCAAGCAGGAGCACGCGGTACTCGCGTTGCTGACTGCTGCAGCGGCGGAGCCCGCAAAGGAGAAAGTGCCGAAGTTTACTCAAACGGAGGCCTTCTCCTTCGCAGGAAGTCCGAAACAAGTGGAAGCGACTGCTCGCGACAAACGGGGCAAGCAATCGCAGAAGCGGGCGAGGCAGCCGTCAGGCGAGGAGCTGTCTGGCGGTGCCCGAAAAGCCAGGCGAATAATTACCCCGAAAGTCGGTAACAATGCCGGAAGGTCGGATCCCAGCCAGGGTTCCCGGAAAGCTGGGAAGGGTGGGCCTGAAAAGGCTGGGCCGTCCCGGAACGATGGGAACAAGGGGTTGCGACCGTTGGTGGGCTCTCAGCAGCCACAGTGTAGGGCGATCCAAGGGGAGGACCCTCCTTGGGTGAAGGTAGAGCGGAAGAAGAAGAAGAAGACGAATCCGCCGGTAGTAGTGCAGGACGCCAAGCCAAGGCGTAGGAGGGCAGGTGCCAAGCGCGAGAAAGGCGACGCGATCGTCATCAAGACGGAACAGTCCAAGTACTCGGACGTCTTGAAGATGATGCGAAGCGACGCCAAGCTTGAGGGTCTTGGGTTTTCAGGGTGGTGGCGGTGCGGTAGTCGATCAGCTTCAGATTCAGAAGACGTTGGACGATGTTGTTGTTGGCAATTTGATATCGATTTGTGGGATCACTTCTAATACGGCGATACGTTTTATCATCGTTGAGGAGTTCTTGCATCTTCTGTTCGTAATCGTCGGTCCACATAATGACCGTCTTTTTACCTTTGTCAGCGGGCAAAACGGATATATCCAGATTCGACTTGAGAAACTTCGTTGTTGTGGTGCATGCTTGTGTTAGGAACTTCGTTTGCGCGTCGCTGGTTCTATCGCTGTGTTTCTTGTTGACATAATTCTGTATGACATTGGTGATGTTGCATCGGGTCCGTTCTTGTCAGGTGCAGTTTTGAGGATAGTTTCGGTTTCGGCAATCAGGTGATACAGTGGATGACGATCGAAACTTCGATGAAGCTGATCGACTACCGCACCGCCGCCACCCTGAAAACCACCACCGCCACCACCCCACGAATATACGGACTCCCAAAAGCACATAAACCAAGCCTCCCCTTGCGACCCGTGGTCCCTGGTATGACCAGTCCCAGCTACGAACTGTCCAAGTATGTATGTAGAATACTACAAGCCTCGTTGGACAACAAATATAACATCAGAGACTCATATAGTTTCTGCCAATACATCAACACCATAACGGTCCCTTCTGGATACGTAATGGTGTCGTTTGATGTTGTATCGTTGTTTACCAACATCCCAAAACAGTTGGTAATACACGATATAATACAAATCTGGGATACCATCAAACCAAACACGGAGATCAATCTCGATCTTTTCCTGGAAATTGTATCCTTCTGTATGGACACGAGCTACTTCGTATTCCGGAACCAATTCTACGAACAGATCGAACTGCCATGGGTAATCCACTATCCCCAGTACTTGCTGATCTGGTCATGGGGATCCTACTTGATACAGTAACCAGTAAGACTGACATTGTCTTCACTGTGTTGCGTAAATACGTGGATGATCTGATGCTTGTCATACCAGCTGACAGATTACAGCAGGTTCTAGACATCTTCAACTCATACCACCCGAGTATCCAATTCACATTTGAAGTGGAAACAGACGGTAGGCTCCCATACTTAGACATGACTCTAGTTCGGCAAGAAGATGACACCATTCAAACCGAGTGGTATATGAAAGCCATCGCATCGGGTCGTTTGTTGAATTTCTCATCTCTTCATCCTCTCACCCAAAAAATCAACACCATCAAAAATGTCATCGATCGGGTAAACCGATAATCCACCAACTGGGATGAAGAGAAAAAGCGAGAAGTCGTCACTCAAATTCTGCAAACCAACGACTACCCCCGAAACCTCATCAATCGCTTTCTGAACCGAACACACTGGACATCTACGCACACCATTACAGCCGACGATCACACGACCGAAGAACACACGATTGGACCGCCTCAAGCTAAAATATACCGATCTCTCCCCTACATCCCGTCACTTACACCAAAAATCATCCAGCTACTACGACACGACTATCCCTCCGTAATAATATGCCCACGGAGCGTGCACACGATAAGGGATCTCTACACACGCATTAAGGACCCGATACCCATGGATCAACACCATAACGTGGTATATCGAATACAGTGCGGAAACTGCGACAAATGCTACACCGGTATGACCGGCAACCTGCTGAAGAAGAGATTGTCGGGCCATCGGAGCAATCTCAACCAACTGGAGAACCTATTAGAGTCAGGCCGTACATATGCAGATGAACCAGTGAGAGCACTCAGAGAAAAAACAGCTCTCTTGGCCCACTGCATCGACCACGACCATAGGTTCATCTACTAGACAACACGAATAGTCGATCGGACGTACAAGAGAAACATTCTCCCGATTCTAGAGATGATACACATAAGCAGCGACAACGATTCCATCAACAAACGGACAGATACAGATAGACTTAGCAGTACGCTCTCTGGACTAATACACAGAATTAACACAGTCATGACAAAAAAAAAAACACTAATGGACAAAATAACAGAAACACCAACCACCCATCTGACCCCACCTAAACCATAACACAGATCAGTTACCAAACAGTCTACCGAAGCAGTGAGTGAACTTGAACTTCAACGTGATGCGACTAACAAAAATAGGACAATTTTATGTAGGAATTAAACATACAATGACAAAAAACAGAACTCTAGTAAGTAAATGACACACAAATAGAAATGTAAAATTAAACTTATTGTATAAACCATTTTAGTGATCCCAAGAAGAAGGCAAAATACATTGCGCCGAAACGTCGGAAAATAGATAAACTCTGTTTCCTTTTGATTTGAGGGACTGCAAGCCAAACCATATTTGATACTAATTAGAACAATTCCGGAGGAATCAACACAACGTACATGGGGAACCTCTGGATCGTTTTCATTATCGCCAGTCTCCATGGCCTCAGAATTCTGAATTTGTTCTATTGAAATAGTGGACAGAGCCTGTCTCATCATCGGATGAAATTACGAGATCCGGTGAATCCCCACCAGTGTCATTCGTTTCCATGCAGGCCTATTTTATTATACCTTATGCCAAACAATGGCAATAAAAATCAAATATAAGAACAAATATAACCAACCAGATGTTCAATATAAAGTTAAACCGGGAGAACGGGAAAAAAACACCAATCCAAAAAAATCGTTTACCATCTTAAATATCTATAAAAAAATAATGAAGAAAAAAAAAAAGAAAAACAAAAAAAAAATAAACAACAAAAGAGAAGGATAGCAACTAAAGAAAAACACTAATTCGAAGACGTGGTCCTACCTGAATTCAACCAATAGTCCTACGTCGAGCAAAACAACCAAGTCAAAAAAGCAAAAATAAATCCAGAAAAAAGGTTTTTTGAATCACTGTGATTAGAATGCGGCAGAGCAAAACGGAGTCAAGCCAAAAAAAAATACTCTCAACGCCTGTTCTAATATGAAGTAAAGTGATATCGGGAGAAAAGGGCAAGAAATAGAAAAAAAACTTATAGAAAAAGGATAGCAACATAAAAAAATCTATTCAATGTTTGTATCTACTTAAATACTAATATAATATGAGAAAATATTGAAAAAAAAATCAAAGTATAGAAAGGATAGCAACTCAAAAAAAAACTAAAAACTAAAAAAAAAAGTGCAATGTAAATGGGCCGTGAATCGGGAGGAACTACTGTACCATCGAAACTCAAATCGAAATAAAGTTATTACTGCGAGCTAGACGATGGACTGGAGAACAATAGAGCGGCAAAAAAGATACAAAATACTCAACTGGTCTGTGCACAGCCTTTGTATACCTATATGTAGGTAGGTAGCGTGTTGGTGACGATGGCTTAGGCTGCTGCTGCTGCTGTTTTGCGCTGCTGACCTTTGTCGTCGACCTTCTCGCTTCGTTGTTAATATTGATGATCAACTTAATACGGGCTCGAACAGCCGTAAGGTCAATAAGTATGCATCGACTAGAAAATGTTGAGATTAGTTGAAACGACAAACAATGCGAACAGTTTTTCCAGAATTGTAGCAAATATTTGCTACATACTTGGCTCGATATGGGTTTCCGGAAAATAGGCTTCCATCATTCCGCAAAATGTTTTCCGGGAAATGTCATAGAATCGTAAGAATTGTGTATTTTATCGCCTGTCGCTGGGATAGTCACGCTCTGTGTTGAACCACATTTTGCTAAGGTTCACTTTATTTCATAATTTTATTGAAAGTGCGAAAAAAATTAAGGAAGTGGTAAAAAGAATTCTTCCCAAGTAACCACAAGCATTATATCATTGCACGAATTAGACTGAATATCAACCTTTGCAATGCGAAATGCAGTAATTCCACACTTGTCATGCAATAATCCATTAGATTGGCATTATCAATGTAATGATGCATTACATTTTTCTTTACATTAGGGTATATTAAAAGCTGATATACGATAATTCAATAATTCAACACTGCAAAAACTGAATAAATTCAATGTAGCGAAGGTTGCTCTAACAATACAATTATAAAAGCTTGACTATAATGGTAAACAAATGTATTCAAGAAGAGTGAACAACTTTACTCTAGCGGTCATCAACACTTCTGGTTCAACTCCCGACCAACTTAATACCCGTTTGAACCACCGATCGACGACTTTTTTTTTTCAGAAAAAACTTTTTAAAGATTACCTACCTTTTCTCTTTTCTGTTGGCTGCTATCACATGCCAATAATGATGGAAATCACAATAGGAAGCAGTCAGTGAAGTACTAGATTGAAAGTAGTGAGCTGGATTTTTGTATGGTGAGATGATCAATTCTCCGTTTCTGCAATGAAATGGTGCAAACAACGTGGGTTATATGATTTCTTGCCTAATTTGATGCTGTTTGAGCAAAAGTTTGGGTAACTGTGTTGTTGATGTTACAAGAAATAAATAATACAACAACACAGTTACCCAAACTTTTGCTCAAACAGCATCAAATTAGGCAAGAAATCATATAACCCAAGCTGTTTGTACCATTTCATTGTAGAAACGGAGAATTGATCATCTCACCATACAAAAATCCAGCTCACTACTTTCAATCTAGTACTTCACTGATTGCTTCCTATTAGCATGTGAGCAGTGTGCGAAGGGTGTTTTAAATTTCTTATATGGATTAAATGTATTCTAAAATGCATTATGTATTTATCAGTGATTGTCAGAATGTGATTAGAGGGATTCTATTACATATGACATAGTCGTTTTGCCCTCTACTGCAATGATAGAGACAGAAGAACAATCTCCTTTTAGTTAATGAAATATCTGTTGTTATCACTGCAACAGAAACGGTCCAAGGTGCCTGCGCGTATGAAATTCATCTAGCGGGTCTTCAACAATTCTGGTTCGACTCCCGACCCGACGACAAAAAAACAATGGTTAAAACATTCATGTGTAGGGGAATCAGTACCGTCGATAATGAAGCGGTACTAAAAATAGATTTTTGTTTTGGTTTTTCGTGTTGCACGTATTTAGCATTGTAAATGCAAATGTACAGCACATGCATTTATGTTACTTTAGCAATGGCTGTCAACGTGCTGCAATATGTGGCATTAATTTGATTGTAGTGGGGCCCTTTTCGACTTTAATATTGCATCAATGAGGTATTCAAAGTAATGCAGCATTATATTCACAATTTTAAATACAAATATATAGCAAAATTGATGCACTTATATACGGCTTCGTGGTTACTTGGGTATAGATTCTGAAGACTCACGGAGACATCGTTGAGCAATATCGTTTTAGTGTGTTTTGGCGTGAACTTAGAGTGTACCGAGTGAATATGACGTCACGCAATCCATTGCCGCTATCGAACTGATGACGTCATGCTCGTTTGGCTACACGAACTGTTGTCTTTGCCTCCGCGAGTCTCTTGAGTGTATGGAATTTATAGTGTTTATAATGCAAACCATTGGAAAAACATAACCTCGATTCCGAAATATGCGTAGAAAGAAGTCGTCCCGAAAAGGTTAAACTAGATTTTATTAAGTCATAGTTGCTCTCAGGAAATATTTATACTTTTACAAACTTTGGGAGATCTGAGACACATGACATAAACAAACTAAGATTGTTTTTAATTTACCCAGTTGCCATTGGCAACCAATGCCGTCTGGCTTATCATACTAATATATAAAGAGATACGCTGCGTTGGCATGTCAACCAAAGAACCAAATAGGGGCATCTGGGGTAATACGCACTGTCGAGGCAAAACGCACCCCCTTTGTTTTTCAGGGATTATCGGTTTTAGAGCTTTGAAACCTTATCAGTCTAATAGAACGTCTTAATAAATGAGCATCTGGAAAATTTTACATATCTGCGTTACGTAATTAGTGAGAAAAAAGAATAAAATTGAAAAGCACGATTCTGATGTAATTTTCCCGATCGTTTGTTGAATGATTTGATGGTGAAAACCGACCAAACATCTAATGCTGTTGTGTTTATTCAGTTCATTGAGGGCAATGCTAAGAATAGGAAAAATAACTTAAACAGTAATCTACGTAAATTATATGTTTTAAACAATTTTATTTTTTGCTATTGATTGGGGCAATATGCACTCCATTAGTTGGGGCAAAACGCACCTATAAAAACAAGCTGTAATAATATCTATGAGTGCTCTGTAAGTAATCGCAAACAAAATTGAGCTATTGTTTGTCTTAAAACCTTATAAAACATGCATTTTGTTTAAGATGTAAAAATATTTCTAAACTCGACGGTGCATCGTGCCTCAATGTTGTGGTGCGTCTTGCCCCTTTGTTTGAGTGCATCCTGCCCCATTGTTGTAGTGCATTTTACCCCGAGCAAGGGTGCATACTGCCCCGCATAAACATACGAAACCGTAATGTTAGTCTTTACAAAAAACATTATTTTCAAGAGCTGAACTGTATTAAGGCTAAAATTTTGTTTGGTTTCTCTCAGAATGAAAGTATATGCAATGAATGCATGCATTAAACCAATAAATTATTACCTTTTTATATGCATTTGGACGCATCTTCCTTAAGTGGTGCGTATTACCCCAGAATAGGATGTCATCCAGTGAATTTTACTCTCCATCTTAATTTTTAAGTTTTTATTACGTTCATCAGGTTTTTCTTTTTGTTTTCATATTCCTTCAACAGTTGCATCTAAGCAGTGTTATCTAATTTCATAAGAAAAAAAAAACTAGTTTATTTATATCGATGATAGGGTTTATCCATTTGTTTTTGTAGAAGCTTTACTCCATTCCCATCCAATCTTTAAAACAACGAACAGAGTATAATCCCCTTGGTTTTTCTTCTCCAGCAAAGGTGCAATCAATATCCTTCGTTTTTTTAGTAATCCCTCGTGATGATCTTTCGACAATTCCACCTTTTTTTTTGTAATATCTTCGGTGTTCTATGTACAACAATGCCCCGAAATGCTCATTTCTCAGCAGTCACGACATACTGTGACCGACCGTCTTGACCGGACAATTGACAATTCCACACCTATTTCCATATATGAGGTGGGTCGGGAAGCGCCGCCTTTTCTTGGATAATGTTTAAGTGAGCAATTTTCAGCATTTCTGCCCTCAAAGTCCTGATTTGTGCATGCTTTCGTGAGTAATGGATTTGGTTTCGAACTAAATGTAATGAGTTTTTTTTTTGTTTGAAAATATACAAATGAGTAATGCTGATGAGAGCCTTTTTGCCTTCAAATTTCCAGCTAGTTCTAGCTAAATGGTCGCCATTTTTACGCTATATACGTAGTGTTTCGCTTACCCGGCTAAGTATCAAAGTGCATTTCCTGGATTCATTTAAATTTTATATTCCTTCATTTGTTTTTGTTTCGATAAGTAAGAGTACTTTTCCATCTCAAGAAACAGCGAGACAGGCTTCCAGCCCAAGCAACAATTTCCAAGTCCAATTAGCTTCGGGGAGGTTCTTAAAGCTGTCATAAAACCCAAAAGATTTCTTTAATTCATGATAGTTCAAAATACTTCCTCGAATTAATCTCGAGCAACAGTTTGAAATACAAATCGAAGGCGAAAAGCTCTTAAAACTGTTATAAAACCAAAATCATTTAATTTTGGTTTTACGATGGTTTTAAGGTCCTCCTCGAATTCTTTTGATTCAAAATCGTTTCTTGGGATCTGACTTGAACATGTTACTGCGAAAGTAAAAACTCAAAATCCAATTAGTCTTGAAAAGGTTCTGGAACATTCTGTAATTTTAGTTTTATGCTGGTTGTACGGAGCTCCCAGAACTAATTTGACTCGAAACTGTAACTCAGGCTGTGACTTTCAAGGTTTTCTGTTTGTTTTTATAAATTACTACCCTAAATACTAGTTAATATGATCTGCAAAACATCTGTAGAGCAATAAATTTCAGTTTTTTTTCTTTTTTTGAATTGCATATCGTTTTCCAATTTACATCTACATAGAGATAGACAGATGCAGACAGCCCAGCTTTTAGAAAGCTTTAGAAGAATTCCGCCACGTAACAACACGAGTTTTTTTTTGTTTAAGTAGCTAGCAGTGTGTTTGCGAAATTTTTCTTTGTGTGAGGTGGGATAGAGTTATTTAAAGCGACCCGCGACGAGTTCACAGTCGAAATTCAAATTTGGTTTGCGATGGTTTGAGAATCCTCGTATTTTTGAACTTTTCGTAACAATAGATTGTACAGCTTACGCGGCTAAGAAGAGGAAAAGGAAAATCGTGAAGAATTTGGTGAAATCAAGGTTTGTACAGAGTAAATGGGAAATCATTTCGAGAAATGCATTTTTGCGAGTAACTACGAGGTTGTGTTGGCGGTCAATCCAGAAGAAATGGTTGTATTATCATTACTAGTTCAGACAATAAACTCTTTCGGGTAATTTGAGAGGATTCTGCAGAGAATCCTGAGAGGATTATGCAGAGAATCCTGAGAGGATTCTGCAGAGAATCCTGAGAGGATTCTGCAGAGAATCCTGAGAGGATTCTGCAGAGAATCCTGAGAGGATTATGCAGAGAATCCTGAGAGGATTATGCAGAGAATCCTGAGTGGATTCTGCAGAGAATCCTGAGAGGATTCTGCAGAGAACCCTGAGAGGATTCTGCAGAGAACCCTGAGAGGATTCTGCAGAGAATCCTGAGAGGATTCTGCAGAGAATCCTGAGAGGATTCTGCAGAGAATCCTGAGAGGATTCTGCAGAGAACGCTGGGAGGATTCTGCAGAGAACCCTGAGAGGATTCTGCAGAGAACCCTGAGAGGATTCTGCAGAGAATCCTGAGAGGATTCTGCAGAGAATCCTGAGAGGATTCTGCAGAGAATCCTGAGAGGATTCTGCAGAGAATCCTGAGAGGATTCTGCAGAGAATCCTGAGAGGATTCTGCAGAGAATCCTGAGAGGATTCTGCAGAGAATCCTGAGAGGATTCTGCAGAGAATCCTGAGAGGATTCTGCAGAGAATCCTGAGAGGATTCTGCAGAGAATCCTGAGAGGATTCTGCAGAGAATCCTGAGAGGATTCTGCAGAGAATCCTGAGAGGATTCTGCAGAGAATCCTGAGAGGATTCTGCAGAGAATCCTGAGAGGATTCTGCAGAGAATCCTGAGAGGATTCTGCAGAGAATCCTGAGAGGATTCTGCAGAGAACGCTGGGAGGATTCTGCAGAGAACTCTGAGAGGATTCTGCAGAGAATCCTGAGAGGATTCTGCAGAGAATCCTGAGAGGATTCTGCAGAGAATCCTGAGAGGATTCTGCAGAGAATCCTGAGAGGATTCTGCAGAGAATCCTGAGAGGATTCTGCAGAGAATCCTGAGAGGATTCTGCAGAGAATCCTGAGAGGATTCTGCAGAGAATCCTGAGAGGATTCTGCAGAGAATCCTGAGAGGATTCTGCAGAGAATCCTGAGAGGATTCTGCAGAGAATCCTGAGAGGATTCTGCAGAGAATCCTGAGGGGATTCTGCAGAGAATCCTGAGAGGATTCTGCAGAGAATCCTGAGAGGATTCTGCAGAGAATCCTGAGAGGATTCTGCAGAGAATCCTGAGAGGATTCTGCAGAGAATCCTGAGAGGATTCTGCAGAGAATCCTGAGAGGATTCTGCAGAGAATCCTGAGAGGATTCTGCAGAGAATCCTGAGAGGATTCTGCAGAGAATCCTGAGAGGATTCTGCAGAGAATCCTGAGAGGATTCTGCAGAGAATCCTGAGAGGATTCTGCAGAGAATCCTGAGAGGATTCTGCAGAGAATCCTGAGAGGATTCTGCAGAGAATCCTGAGAGGATTCTGCAGAGAATCCTGAGAGGATTCTGCAGAGAATCCTGAGAGGATTCTGCAGAGAATCCTGAGAGGATTCTGCAGAGAATCCTGAGAGGATTCTGCAGAGAATCCTGAGAGGATTCTGCAGAGAATCCTGAGAGGATTCTGCAGAGAATCCTGAGAGGATTCTGCAGAGAATCCTGAGAGCATTCTGCAGAGAATCCTGAGAGGATTCTGCAGAGAATCCTGAGAGGATTCTGCAGAGAATCCTGAGAGGATTCTGCAGAGAATCCTAAGAGGATTCTGCAGAGAATCCTGAGAGGATTCTGCAGAGAATCCTGAGAGGATTCTGCAGAGAATCCTGAGAGGTTCCTTCAGAGAATCCTGAGAGGATTCTGCAGAGAATCCTCTCAGGATTCTGCAGAGAATCCTGAGATGATTCTGCAGAGAACCCAGAGAGGATTCTGCAGAGAACCCTGAGAGGATTCTGCAGAGAACCCTGAGAGGATTCTGCAGAGAACCCTGAGAGGATTCTGCAGAGAATCCTGAGAGGATTCTGCAGAGAATCCTGAGAGGATTCTGCAGAGAATCCTGAGAGGATTCTGCAGAGAATCCTGAGAGGATTCTGCAGAGAATCCTGAGAGGATTCTGCAGAGAATCCTGAGAGCATTCTGCAGAGAATCCTGAGAGGATTCTGCAGAGAATCCTGAGAGGATTCTGCAGAGAATCCTGAGAGGATTCTGCAGAGAATCCTGAGAGGATTCTGCAGAGAATCCTGAGAGGATTCTGCAGAGAATCCTGAGAGCATTCTGCAGAGAATCCTGAGAGGATTCTGCAGAGAATCCTGAGAGGATTCTGCAGAGAATCCTGAGAGGATTCTGCAGAGAATCCTGAGAGGATTCTGCAGAGAATCCTGAGAGGATTCTGCAGAGAATCCTGAGAGGATTCTGCAGAGAATCCTGAGAGGATTCTGCAGAGAATCCTGAGAGGATTCTGCAGAGAATCCTGAGAGGATTCTGCAGAGAATCCTGAGAGGATTCTGCAGAGAATCCTGAGAGGTTCCTTCAGAGAATCCTGAGAGGATTCTGCAGAGAATCCTCTCAGGATTCTGCAGAGAATCCTGAGATGATTCTGCAGAGAACCCAGAGAGGATTCTGCAGAGAACCCTGAGATGATTCTGCAGAGAACCTAGAGAGGATTCTGCAGAGAACCCAGAGAGGATTCTGCAGAGAACCCTGAGAGGATTCTGCAGAGAATCCTGAGAGGATTCTGCAGAGAATCCTGAGAGGATTCTGCAGAGAACCCTGAGAGGATTCTGCAGAGAACCCTCGGAGGATTCTGCAGAGAACCCTCGGAGGATTCTGCAGAGAACCCTCGGAGGATTCTGCAGAGAACCCTCGGAGGATTCTGCAGAGAACCCTGAGAGCATTCTGCCAAGAACCCTGAGAGGAATCTGCAGAGAATCCTGAGAGGATTCTGCAGAGAACCCTCAGAGGATTCTGCAGAAAACCCTCGGAGGATTCTGCAGAGAACCCTCGGAGGATTCTGCAGAGAACCCTCGGAGGATTCTGCAGAGAACTCTCGGAAGATTCTGCAGAGAACCCTCGGAGGATTCTGCAGAGAACCCTGAGAGCATTCTGCAGAGAACCCTGAGAGGATTCTGCAGAGAACCCTGAGAGGATTCTGCAGACAATCCGGAGAGGATTCTGCAGATAATCCTGATAGGATTCTGCAGAAAATATGGAGAGTATTCTGCAGAAAATCCGGAGAGGATTCTGCAGAGCATCTGGAGACGATTCTGCAGGGAATCCGGAGAGGATTCTGTAGAGAAACCATAGAGGATTCTGCAAAGAATCCTGCGAGGATTCTGCAAAGAATCCCACGGGGTTTCCGAATAAAATCCTGCGAGGATTCTGCAAAGAATCTTGCCAGGATTCTGCAGAGAATCCTGAGTAGATTCTGAAAAGAATCCTGAGAGAATTCTGCAGGATATCTTGAGCGGATTCTGGATATAATATGGAGCGAATTCTGGAGAGAATCCAGAGCGAAATCTGCAGAGAATCCTGAGAGGATTCTGCAGCTAATCGCACGACGATTCTGCAGAGAATCCCGTTAGGATTCTGCAGAGAATCCCGAGAGAATTCTACAGAGAATCCCGAGAAGGTTCTGCAGAGAATTCTGAGAGAATTATGCAAATAATTCTGAACTGATTCTGCAGAGAATCCGAGAGGATTCTGCAGAGAATTCTGCAAATAATTTTGAATGGATTCTGCAGAGAATCCCAAGAGGTTTCTAATGAAAATCCCGATAGACTTTTAAAGAGATTTCACAGAGGTTTGCGCAAAGATTCCTGACAGGATTCTGCAGTGAATCTCGAGAGCATTCATCAGAGGATCCCGAGAAGATACGGCAGAGAATCTCGAGCGGATTCTGCTAAGAATCATAAAATGTTTCCGAATTCCGAGAGGATTCTGCACAGAATCCAGAAAACATTCTGCATAGAATCAAGAGAAAATTTTGCAGCGAATTTGAAGAGGCATCTGTCGTCAGATGCGGTTCAGGCTGAATTTCTTCTCACTATGAAGTATAATAAATAGGCGTCGAATTGTCACCCTCACATAATTTAGCGTAAAGAATGCTTTTCAATCATCAATTTCCTCTAGATTGACCCAAACAAACCCTTGAAAATGCATCTTTAATCAGCGAAACAACGCCATACTCCATTTAATTCAATCAACGGAAGCGACGAACTAAAATGCCACTACCGAAATCTTCGAAAACCACTTTTCAATCCCTAACCACTATATTTACAGTCCATGTCTCGTCAAGGCTCCGCCAGCACCGGTGCTGGTCGGCACCTGCTACTGCTGTTCGTCCTCTTCTCCGGAAGCGGCACTCACCTGGCCAACGGAAGCCGGTCCACTAGGGGGACCCGTATCGCTGGCACTACCCGTACCTCACCCGGTAGTGCTTCCACCGGCCGTTTCAGTTCCGACACTCGCCGTTACCACCTTTTCCGCTGACACCGCCACCGGCTGCACCGACCCACTGCTTCCCCCTGTGGCCCCCTGACTGGGTGTCGTTGGTCCAAACTTACTACTAATCTTGTGCGACGCGCTCACGATGGCCATCTCGTGCCGCGAGTCCAGATCACAGTCGTACAGGCCGCTCAGCGAGTCCAAGCTCAACAGGCGGCTGCTGGCCCGGGACGACATCGAGGTGTCGTCCACGTCCGGTGCGTTGTAGAGGGAGTTGACGTCCGAGAGGGCTCCCTCCGCGTCGGTGAGACCGGCCTCGTTCAGTAGCGAGATGTTCTCCAGGCCGGGTTCGTCCGTGATGTAACCGGTGCTCTCGGCTCCGCCTAAAAGAGAGAAAATTCGTCAAATTGAGGTGGATAGGTGTGGAATTGTTTGCCCGGTGGATGCTTACCGGTCGCCTCCTCCCGACACTCATCGTCACTCCACTCGGATTGACTTTCCACCGGGTTCGAGTCCAGCGACTGGTGGTTGTGGTGCGAGCTATGGCTATTGTTGTGATGGCTGTGACTATGATGGCTGAGATCTCGATCCCGGTCCCGCGAGTGTCCCGCGCCGTACTTCAGTTCGTCCGAGATGTAGTTTCTCGTAGCATCACAGCTACCGGTCCCACCGTTGGAACCGCTCAACCCCCGTCGGATCGCGTTTCGCCTCGGTCCCTGCTCATCCTCGTCCTCCTCGTCATCGTCGTCGTCATCCTCGGACTCTTCTTCCTCCTCTTCGACGTCCTCTTCGTCCGGTTCGTCATCGTCGAGCAGATCGTCCGAGTCCCGTCCTCGGCCCCGGTAGACCGCTTCGTTCGACAGCCGTAGATCCTCGTCCGCTTCGATGTTGGAGGACGTCTCGTTGGAGGACTTCTTGGTCGCCGCGTTGTACTTGAGGTGGTGGCTTCGCGGATGCAACCGTGGCGACTGCGAATGGTGATGGTGCTGCCGGTGGTGGTGGTGTTGGTGCCGACGGTCAACCGAACCAAGGCCGCCACCGGCACCTCCCGAAGCCGACGATCGGTAGTCGTGGATGATCTCGCACGATTCCGTGTCCGAGGTTTGCCTGAAAGGTATCGAATTGTGATTAGTTTGAAACGGATTAGGGATAAAACAAGTGTCGAACTCACATATGACTCGACTCCGAAGGATTCTTATTCCGGGTAGCTTCCTTGATGGCCTCCAGCGTTCCGGGGTGCTTAGCCAGCACCAGGTTGTTGACGTTCTTGATCTTCTCGGCGGAGTTCCGCCGGTGCACGTCCGATTGCACATGGTCAAGGTTGTTGTTGCCGCTGCCCGAGGTGGCCAACATCGGCCGCGACTGGGACTCGGCAAGCCGTCGTTGAAGCTCCCGCTCAAAAGGCGACTTGGGGAAGTTCGTTGGAGGTTGAAGCGGTTGGGTGGCGGCCAGCGCAGCCGGTTTGTCATGGAACTCGAAGCTATTGCACGATTCGCCCTTGTTGGGGTTCGCCGAGGATTTGGTTTCCGCCGTCGTGGTCACCTCGAAGTCTTTCATGTTGGCGAAATCGATCGGGCTGAGCTTGGGCGGCGACGTTGGGTCTACCTGGATGTCTCCGGGGTAGAGGTACTGCAGGGGGTTGTTGAAGTTGTTCGGGTAGGAAGTCCGGGCCGGGAGAGGAGAGTGACCGTCCAGCTCTTCGCCTTCGGTGGTCTTGGAGTAGCTCTCGTCGGACGAGGAAACCGAGGGGGAGTGCGGCCGGGAGCTGAGATCATCCGTGGAGGACATTTCCCGAGATTCGTCATACTCGTGGGGAAGTTTGGGTAGGGGCTTGATGTACTGCTTAAGAATCTGTTGCTGTTGTTGTTGGTGCTGCTGTTGGTATAGTTGGTGCTGCCGGACGAGATGCGGCGGCGGTGCTTGCTGTTGGTGGTAGCTGGGAGCTGCAGGGAAATTGTAGCTGGCGTTGTTGTTCATCGGTTGATGAGGGAAGGCAGAACTTCCCGTGGCGTACCGGGGAGGTTCGTACTTGGGGATTTGTTGGATCTGCTGAATAGGTTTGATAATGGCATTACCGATCATCCCGGATCCAAGCAGCGGTTCGTTTTCTGAAGCTGTAACGTAGCGACTGCTGGGATTATGGCTGGTGCTACCCGCACCGGGGTCGTGTCGATGGTGATGATGATGGTGATGGTTTTTGTTGTTCCGGACTTTGTGGCCGCTGTGGTTCAACTTGTTAAAGTTGTTCTCGTCTGCTTCCTTCACGTTCGGGTTCTCGATTATGTTGAAGTTTTCCCTTATGTTGTAGCTTGGTTGGTGCTGACCACCTACCGAGCTGTTGCCATGGAGATAGTCATTGCGTTTGCCGTAGTTGTTATTGTTGTTGTTTATCTGGTTGGTTTGCTGGTTATGATGGTTGCCATGGTAACCAGCGCCGATGTGATTGTTGTTGATGTTGTTGTGTTTGTAAGCGATCTTCATCTGTGCTTGCTGCTGTAGCTGGTGCTGCTGGGCTTGCTGTTGCTGCTGTTGATAGTGGTGCTGCCCAACTGGCGCTTGTTGATGAAGCAAATTCGGGCTTTCTAGGAAGTTGTAGCTTTCCTTTTTCGAAAAGCTGTCGTTCCCCATCTGCCACTTGGTATTCTTCATGCTCCCGCTGTCCATGTCCGACCGTTTCATGTAGTAACTCTGAGGTTGCAGAACCGGAGCCTGCGTCTGGTAACACCCCGGCTGAGCAATGTTCATATGGTGAAAGCTATCGGTTTGGTAGTTGGAAATAATATTCGGGACAGGCGTCTGACGATCCCGCGTCCCGTTCATCCCTCCCATCGCTCCAGCTCCATTCAGCATATTCTCATTCTGCTCGCACAAGAAATACGTCACCATGTCACCCTTACCCTTAACTTTAATCTGCCCCCGACACCTGAACTCAAAGTGACTGCCCTGAAGACTGTCGATCACCTCTTGAGTTACCTGCGTATACCCAGGAATACCCGTCGAGTCCATTCTACTAGCTACGTTCACCGTATTTCCCCAGATATCGTACTGTGGCTTCCTGGCCCCGATAACTCCAGCCACGACCGGCCCTACGTTCACACCAACCCTCAGCATGAAATTATTATACGAATTCTCGTTGATGTTCTTCAACGTGACCCGCATAGCCTTCACGAAGTCGATCAACGCTGTCATCAGCTTCCGCGTCGATCCCTGATCGCTCGGCAACATCTTGAACTCCGGGATCAACCCCACCGCAGCCATATAAGTACTACCCACCGTCTTGATCTTATCGATCGACTGGAATCGCTCTTCGCATAGCAGCTCATCGAAGTCCGCAATGATCTCGTTCAACAACCGCAAACACTCAACGCCCTGATTAGACCCGTCCAGCTCAGTATAGAACTCGTGAAAGTTCGGCACACTGGCAAAGATCACCCCGACCTTGCTGTAGCTCTGATGGTACAGATCCTGATTGCCACCGAGAGTACCCTGCGAATTAGACTGGGGCTGTTCTTAAACAAACAAACACGCAGACCTCCACCGCCCGCCAACTACTCACCATGTTGTTCCGGCTGAAGTGGTTGTCCAGGAAGTGCGACGCCACATGTGACGGCAGCAAGTTGTAGAGGATCCTCCTGTTAGACTGCTGCAGCACCGACATCTCCTTCTTCTCCTGCGAGGCCTGCAGCTGCCACAGAAAGTCCAACCGGGCCGTCCACTCGACCTGCCGGCCGTGCGCCAAGATCGCAATCATGAAGATGATGATCCTCGCCAGTGAGATCGTGTGCAGCGGAATGGCCGACTCCACCCGCTGATCGTAGCAGTCGAAGATGTTCGTGTGCGAGAGTTCGATGAACAGGCAGTACATGACGCCCATCAGCATGATCAGGAACGTTTTCACCATGATCGGTAACCTACGGAGAGAATGAAAAGATGAAGATCGATTCCAACATGCGCAAAGGGGTCACTCGAGGATACCTCAGGAATATCGACACGGTCAGGAAGGAGAAGGCCGCCGACAGGGAAATGTACTGCGGAAGGGCACACTTCCGGTGAGCGTAGTTGACTCCGGGAGGTGACGATACGGAGTCTCCCGGATAGGGTACGTATGTTTCGTGCGATGCCGGCACCGACGAGGACGCCGAAGCCGCCGCCGGATCCACGGATCCGTGATGGTACGGATCCACGGCCTTCGTTGTGAAGTTAGTAGTGCAGGGGTGGTCCGAGAGGCAGGTAAACTGGAACAAGGGGTGAAGGGAGCACACATGTTAGTCCCACACTGTACTCAAGAACACCCCGCAAGATCACTTACCACGTTGACCTGTCCGACCGAGTACAACAGAACGATCGTAAACACGGTGATCGCCAGGCGTAGCGAGAAACTCTGCGACAGGTCCCAGAAGATCCATTTCAGTCTTACGGCCAGCAGTAGCATCAGGATCGAACTGATCCAGATGAACGCCGTCAGAAACAGGAGCAGCAGTATCAAGGTACGAGGTAACGCCGAAATCTGTAACGGAAGATCACGTCAACCCGGATCACTGAGAGGCGATCACCCAGGACACCTCACCTGCAATCCAGCGCTGAGAATCAACAGCAGCAAGCTGCAACCCATGGCGGTGGTGAAGCCCAGATCGAAGTCCTGGTGGTACTGGCGTTCTTTGTCCTTCTCGCGGAACTGCAAGGAGATCCGCTTTACGTGGACCGACTTTTCGCGATCGACGCTCCGTGCCTCGATCGCCTGCGAGAGGAACTTGTTGACCCGGTTCGACGGTTGATGGTACACGCTGGAGTGACGTTTCTTGAACGGCCGTTTGAACTTGTCGGTGACCTTGTTCTAGAAATGGGTGGAGGTTATCGGGATGTGAGTTTCATTGACGCACTTCAAGAACAAGTCTAAATCTGAGTTTGATTAAAGACTACAACAGATGAGCTACTACTACAGCTACAGCGCAAACCAAGACTACAAACGTGTCTATTGAAACAACAACTAAGATGAAAATAACTACTACAAACGAGCTGACGAAATACTTGCAGAAATATAAGATATGAGAACTAGATAGCGATTGCTGACCATTCCAGATGGTGCTTTGAGAGATCGAGCTGTGATGAGTGCAGTGTGCTGTAGTTGAACGAGTTGAACGATTTGTGTTATCAAACTGTGAACATGCTGTGAAGAAAATTCTCATACAATCTCATTATTTCTTTTTCATTACATTCGTGTCAAGTCTCGTCTTGTGAACTGTAGTTTTATAACTTTAGTCAATATTGAAAACGAAAAAAAAAATAGAACTTTCAAGGTCTACAAACTATTGGGCAGTACGATTATTCGCTGGCTTTTCTAAATATATGAAGTATTGAAAAAATCAATCTACATGAAGCTCCTGTAAACATCAAGATTCATAATTTATGCAAGCATCAACCCATGGAACCTTTCGAGGAGATTTATGAAGAAATGCTGAACTCAAGGACACCTGAATGTTTTGAAGCTTAGATCTATGAACATAACCAATGATCTCTCATAAGTCACACGTAGTGCGATTTCTGTTTGAACATACTCATAGTCAAATACCTGTCCTAGGTTCAAGAGGGGATTCTAGGAGATTTTAACAAAACACAGACAGCGTTTGGTCTACTAAGAATTTCTTGGAGTGAAGGCCCTAAAATATACTCAAAGTTCTATAATCAAGAATTTCGTTCATACAAGGTCATTTAAATACCCAAGAACTAGCTCAGCTGCAAAATATTGAACGTACAAGTGTTACTTATTCATAAGGTCTTATCCCCGAAGTGTTCTCGATCGTTCAAACTGTTCTGGAGCTTATTTCGTGAAACCCACAGTCATAGCAGTAGTTGTTCTTTGTTCTAAGACCGCACTGTAGTCCAATACGTGTTTGGATCACCACACTCTTGTCCACAGCGAGTCTGGATGACCGCATCCTAGTTCAAAGCGTGTCCGGACGACCGCACTCTTGTCCACAGCGAGTCCGGATGACCGCACTCTAATCCAAAGCGTGATTGGATGATCGCACTCTTGTCCACAGCGAGTCCGGATGATGGCACTCTAGTATAAAGCGTGATTGGATGATCGCACCCTTGTCCACAGTGAGTCCGGATGACCGCATCCTAGTTCAAAGCGTGTCCGGACGACCGCACTCTTATCCACAGCGTGTTTGGATGATCGCATCCTTGTCCACAGCGAGTTCGGATGACCGCACTCTAGTCCAAAGCGTTTTTGAATCATCGCGCCCATGTCCACAGCGAGTCCGGATTACCACACTCTTGTCCACAGCGTGTCCGGACGACCGCACTCTAGTCCTAAGCGTGATTGGATGATCGCACTCTTGTCCACAGCGAGTCCGGATGATGGCACTCTAGTATAAAGCGTGATTGGATGATCGCACCCTTGTCCACAGTGAGTCCGGATGACCGCATCCTAGTTCAAAGCGTGTCCGGATGACCGCAGCCTTGCCCACAGCGTGTTTGGATAATCGCACCCTTGTCCACAGAGTGTCCGGATGACCCCATCCTGGCCCATCCTATTTCATAGAGTGACCGGATGACCGCACTCTCGCACTCTAGTTCACAGTGTGTCCGGATGATCGCACCCTTGTCCACAGCGAATTCGGATGACCGAACTCTAGTCCCGAGCGTGTTTGGATGGTCGCACCCTAGTCCACAGCTTGTCCGGATCACATTGAGTACATCATGCGACCTTTTAGGCATGGCAATCGGGCTCCACTTCAGATCGTCGCTAACGTCAAAATAGAAGCAGAAGTCATCTTCCGGAACCAAAGGACCAGAAAACACGGATTTGATGCCTGTGTTCCATCCCTGGAAGCTGTGGACCAAGAAGTGACATTAACCTTCTTAGCTACGTCACTTACACCATCTTTCACGAGTTTGCTTTTAATAAAACTGAGCGGTTGTACGGGATGTCCCCACTCAAAAGTTGTGTTGTAGAATCAACAACGCTGCACAATAGGCCTGGGCGCTATAATGTTTGTATTGCATCTCCGATGTACTACAAGCGTTTATAAGCACAAGAAACATGATAGAAATAGTCGATTCTATCATTTTCAATGAATGGCTGTGTAAATATAGTGTATTCACTAAGCTTCTTGCTGAACCTCTTCGTAGATTAGGTGGCACATTCATGTATTTTTGGGTTATGAAGTAGGAAGATCCTCTTGCATGATCAAGAATCACAGGTACAGCATGAGACGGAGGAGCAGTAGTTGAAGCATGCGTAGAAGCTGCCAAACGCTCAACTGGCTGCGGAAAGAAGGTTTGTGAACTAGCGGAAAGCAATTCAGAGGCAGTTTGCGAGCAGCGTCAGCCGAGTCAACGCGTTGAAAGGCCAAGACTGCGCTATTGGCGAAGCTTCGAGGGACAATCCGAAGAAGAGAGTGCGGAAGTGGTTGGACGATCAGGCAACGGAAGTCGGCAAGCCGTCACTCGCTGATTTTAGGGAAGTGAACCCGAAAGGAGAGGGCCCACTTGCAACGGGATGCACGAAGCAAGCAAAAACTGACTCAAATGAAGACGAGTGATAGCAACGAATTGTTCTAAGACGTTCGCGTAGAGAGCAAACATCGTGGCAGCATGCTGAAGAACAGAACTACCGACGAGCAGGGACTAGGAGTTGGTCGAATCTACGGAGAGCAGCTAGACGATCGAGCGGAAAGCAGTTGGCAGAGCTGCTGATGACCTTCGGAATTTGTTAGATAAGTCAGCGAAGCCACTGAAGACGGTACTGGCGAAGCTGAAGAACGTTACAGCGCCGAGAGTCGGTCCGCTGAAGACCTTCATAAATTTCGGCATCACCGTGGAGCAAACATGCGATCATCTCGAGGATGCACAACTCTGCGAACACTTCAACCACCCGATGCTGATGCAGGAGCTGATGGACAAGCTGCCACCGCGCTACACGCTGAATTGGGTTTTTGATCAAAGTTTATGCTCATAATAGAAATACACTAGAACGCCCTGTAGCGCTGTACTCAGTTTTCCTATTTAACCCTCGAACGATCGCGCTGTTGTATTTTGTACAACACGTTGAAAAAATCTCGCTTTTTGTACTCAGCATTAGCGTGGTGCTGACACAGGTAGTCAACCGCGCGAGTTACGGAAGGTTAATTAATTTAATAACTTTTGTTGTAATAATTGATTATGTTTAAGTGCCCATCTTGTAGAGGACCCTTTGTTTTGGTAAACAAAACTTATTTGACACTTATAGTGCCGCTACTGACGCTGTAAGGACGAGGTAAACTAGATGTTAGTCACACGAACAGTCGCGACATTGGATTTCTGTGGCTGGTTATTCTAATATGCTCATACAGCCTCCTACAACTGTGTTCCATCAAAGTGCGTTCAAAAACTGTCCAGAGTTTCCAAGAACTCGCTTGAGTGTAGCGAAATTAGTGATCTCTTGCGGTACTTTGTATGATCCCACTAAAACTCTCAAAAACTTCCTCGAGCACTCATAAAATTCTCCTTAAACCTCCCTGAAACTTCCGGAGATTACACAGAAATCTTCCAAAACTCCAGACACAACACGAGTATAAACGAGAAATGCTTTAGAGTGTCACTCCGGACAACATTGTTGAAAGGGTGCGTACGAGGGTGGGCAAGTGGGATTTCGTATCATCCACGGTCCCCTGAAACTTATTGAAACCCCTTGGAAGTCCTGGAATTCCCCGAAACCGTGCAAAGCTCACTCAAAGTCCCTGAGGCCACATGGAAACTGTCTAGGCACCCTAGAACTTCCTGAAACGAACTTTGAACCACTCTGAAACCATTTTGAAATCCCTTGAAAACCATATGAACTCATAAAATGACCCTAATACCAGTACGAAACACTTGGAAGAACGTTAAACACCTTGAAACCCTCTAAAACTCCCATTAGAAACCTAATAAAATCCCTAGAAAATCTAGAAAAATTTCCCGAAACCATCTTAAATCTCTTGAAGCAACAAAAGCCTTCCTTCCTTCTTTCCTACCTGAGACCATCTTGGGGTCCTCGTAAAACACCAAGTCACTAGTGTAACTCTCTGAAGCACGCTTATTAAACCCCTTTGAATCCCTCAAAACCACCTAAAACGCCCGGCACTGCTTGGAGCTCCCTGAAATCCAAAGAAGGTTAAAACTCTCTGAAATCCCTTGAGTCTATCAAAGAAACTTTCCTGGAGCCCAACTGGAACTCCCTCCCAAGACTCCCCCGGAAATCCATCTGAAATTTCGCAGAAACTTTTCTGAAATCTCACTCCAAAGTTCCCCCTTCCTCTCGTGGAACCCTCTAACCCCTTTATATCACTCCATGAACCTCCGAAAAGGCACGAACCGTAGTCGCTACTGTGACTCTTATTGACCTCCCTCACTACTTATAAATTCCACGAAACTCTCGTGAGCCCCACACACTTAAAACGGAATGCCGAACACTCGGCTGTACGAATCTCGGCAAAAGAATGGAAATTAGCTGAGCTCAACTGAGTGTGTAAGCACAAGTTTTCACGCAGGTATTGTACGAACTGTCAAGCGGGTTTCAAAGAAGTTCAGCAGTGCTTAAGTAGAATGTCTCAGCGGTTGCCAGAGGGGTCTTAGTAAGGGATTTCTAGATGAGATTCTTGGAGGTTTCATAACCAGTCGAGCTCGGCTTTTTTGCATTCTTTGTCAAGATTCGCACAGCTGAGCGCTCGGCAAACAAAACCTAATTCACTGATATGTAAGCAAAATATCAATTTTATTCATACCTAGCAGCACTAATGGGTATCGCTGGCAACAAACATCAAACGTCAAGCGTTTAGCGGAGATTTCAGCAAATGAGTTTTAACGGAGATTTGCACAACAGATCTCACCATTCTGTTTCAAGTGTGTTCAATGCGTCTCAGAAGTTTTCAGGATAATCTTTGGGAAACTTCAGAGAGTTTCAGGAGTTTTTGGAGGATTTCTGGTAGCTAGGGTGTCAAAGTAGTTTTTTAAAGAAGTTTCAAAAACCATAACAAAACCATGGAATCTATAAATATTTAAAGCTAAACTATTCTAGAGGCTCAAACGCACTTTATCCAGCGAAAAGCCGGAGCGGTTGACGAAACATGGCAGCGTGATAAGCATTGAACGACTATGGGGCCGTCCACCCAAGCAATCACACATGTCACAAAGGAGTGTCGACAGCGTAGATTTTTAGATGTACAGAAGCAAAATTCACGTAATTTAAACCCAAAGGCAGAAAAACATGAAAATGACTCGTATCCAACCAAAAACCTGCGCTGTCGACATTCCTTCGTGACATGTGTGCTGCTTGAGCATGTACTGCGCCCACGTAACCAAAAGTTCCGCTTCCCTTCCGCGAATTGCACTTTCAAGTTCCACGAAGTTCAGATGAAGTTCCGTATGGAATTTTCTGGCTGCTTAAGAGGCCAACGATGAGCCTTGCTGGAACGTCCCACCATTGGCGTATCTAGGATTTTTTCCTAGGGGGTGCCAGTTTCAGAAGTTTCTAATTTGCTTTTGTTTTTTTTTTGTAAAAGGAAATACCGATCTACCATCAATTTCCTTGTATAATATGCGGTACGGGAAGAACTAACCCGTAAATTTAATTGCAATCGTAAATAGATGTGCGCGACTGCGTCAAATCGTGTTGGTGACATCAACGCATTATTCTTGAGCTAAATTACAAACTTTTTGTAGAAGACACCAATTTCAAATCAATCCTGAGTTGCGTTGTTAAGCTTCACAAACATGTATCTGGTAAATGAAATGCTGTATGAAGCTGAAATTTTCACTTTCGTAAAACTTTGATTAGTAATCAGTGTCAAAATTTCTGCTTCTAACAAAATTCTGTTAGCAAGACACATGTTTTGGGCAGTTCCAAAACTCGACCAGATAATCGAGTTTATTTGTTGTTTTCGGCAAAACATTCTCTCGGAAATTCCTCGGCATTTTCTTCAAGATTTCTTCAGTAATTGTTTAAGGAATTCCTCCAGCAGATTCTTTCAGAATACATTCGGCAATTCTAATGTTACATGTTTCGAAAAATTCTTTGGAATTTCATTAATAATTCCTTTGAAAAATTATCTGGCAAACCTCTCCGATTCTGCTCAGATCCGTTGCGTACGGTTGGCCTGGTTGTTCCCGCCAACGGCGCCAGCCTCAAAGTGGCGCCGAAAGAACCTAAAGCTTGAAGGACACAGGAGTATGCTATTGTTTTATTGAATGTTATCAAGATTTAATCATTAACACTATTTGAGAATGATCATATGTTTTTATGTTCTTCCGTATTCTTCAAAAAGTCAGATCTCTCCAGATTATTTTGAATTTTTATGTTACATGGGAATTTGAATACTTTTTTGTCTTGAGAAGCTATTTTAGTATTTTGTAATGAGCAAAGCATAATCAATAAGCTTTCGGCAGTTTAGTGAAAGTTTCTTTCTGTAAATTCCAAAACATTCGCACTGGGAAAAGTCTTGACACAGAGAGTTGTGGTTAGGTTACGTGTATAGTCTTGAGGTTACGTTCGAGGATTTTCTTCCCATTTATTTAATGGAATACTTTTCAGTGTTTGAAAAGTATTTTAAATGAAAAACAAATCAGACAATGCTCTTTCAGTTCATAAAACTGTCATTTCCAGTAAATGTCTGTTTGCGCTTAGTCTCTTGCAAATCTAGCAGAATTTTTTACGTCATTTTCACCCCAAAAAAAATACCATTAAGTTTTTTTTATTCCTATTCCCCCAAATAAAATATTATATTCCAGAAATTACTTCATCAATTTTACCAAGTATTTCTTCAGAATGTTTTGCTGAGTTGCCTTCAGAAAATCTTTCAAAAAATATTTCAGCAATTTTCTCTTGGGATTTCTTCGAAAAATTTCTCAAGAATTCCTCTAAAAAATTCTAAGAAACTCATTCAGAAATCCTTGAAAAAAAAAACAAATAAAAAATTCTTCTGCAGATTTAAATTCCATCAGAAATTCTTCCAGGGAGGCTTTCAGGCAGTTATCTAGGAGTTTATTCAGAAACTAGTCAAAGGATTTGTCCGGAAATCTTTCCAAGAATTTTATTAAATAATTTTCCACAATATCTTCAGAGTTCCAAATTTTTCTTAGGAATTCTTCTGCAGATACCTGCAAAAGTATCTTTAAGGATTAGGTGCCTAGGAACACTTCAATAGATTTTCTCAATAATTCCGCCATAAATTCCTAAGGAAAACCTTGCAGAGATTCTGTTAGAAATCTGAAGAATCCCTTTAGAAATTCTTCCAGGGATTTTTCTAGAAAATCTTCTATGACTTTCTTTACAAACTCGACTAAATATTTCTTCTGAAAGGCATCTATAAATTTCTTTAAAAACAAGAAATTTAACACATCGCTTAAGAACTATTCCGTTCCGAAATTGTTTCATGCTTACTAAGGAATGGTCCATATATTTCTGCTAGAATTCCTAGAAAAGGTTTCTTCATGAATTTCCTTATAAACTCCTCCAAAAAATCGTAAATTTGGAATTCATTCAGAAATTTCCATTAGAAAATCTGCCTTTGATTCCATCCAAAATGTCTTCAATGCTTTTTTTTGAAAGCCTTCTTGGATTCCTTCGAAACTTCCTCCAGGGATTTCCTCATAAAACCTTTTAGGGATTTTTTTCTAATTCTCAAAAAAATACTTAAGAAACTTTTTCAGTAATGCCGTGAAAATTCTTCCAAGTACATGTGTTCTTTCTTAAATTCTTTCAGTTGTTCTTTACTAATTCTTACAGGCATTCCATCAGGCATTTCTTCATAAATTGCTCCACGAATTCATGCAAGAGTTACTCCATGAATCCCATTGGAAATCCTTGCTGAAATTTCTCCAGGATTTTCATCCAGTATTCCTCTGGATATTTTTGCTGAAACTCCTTCAGAGATTCTTGCATAATTTAATCCAATGATTCCAGCAGGAATTCTTCCAGAGAACAAAAACCTCTGTAGAGATTCCTTCAGGAATTTGTCCTGGTATTCTTCCATATCCATGGTTTGTCCAATGATTACTGAAAATTTTCTTACGGATCTTCTGAGAAATATTTGGATTTATCTTCAGAAGAAACCTTTGGTAATTTTTATGTAAAAAGTCAGGTAAACCCAATTTTACTAATCGCCGAAAATTGGTAAAATAGTTCGTTTAAGGATTCCTGAAAGCCCGTGAAACTCAATTCAGTACAAAACAAACAAAAATTTTAAAAATACTGTAAGATTTCCTGTAAAAATGATGCATAATTTATTTATATTATGAATCTGAAATATTATTTCTAATTATTGAGCTGGTCTTAGTGAGATTCTTGAAATGCAAAATGTGTTTGTACTTATACTTGCATAAGAGAAAAAGATTTCGAATATTTTTTGGGTAACTCCAATTGAAATTCCTACAGAAACTACACGAATGAGAAGAAAACTATAAGAAAATTAAAACAAAATCGAAGGGAATATATTTTTTCGAAACACCAACTTATAAATTTTGAAGAAAATTAGAATAAAAAAAAACTACATATTTAGACAAATTAACAATGTTTAAGCTGCCGTGAATCGCAAGTCAGTCCCATCTGCATTTTGGGCAAAATTGAGTTAATGGTAATTTTTGATCTTTCTTCGGATGGTCTTTCAGCTGTGTGAATAAAATTATATAGTTTGTTCAGTAAAATCGAAAAACAACACCAAGCCAGATTGTCCCATAATGAAAAGTAATCGCAAGTCAGTCCCATTACGAACTTATGTACCCTGCAGTAAAAAATCGGACACTGTTTTATCCAGTTTTATATTTTTCGCAATTACGTTTTCACATTTAATACAATTTGTGAAAGTTTCATGATGATCGCAGTAGTATTCAATTTATGGCGATTTTTTGAAATTTCACATGGAAATCAAATTTTAAAACTTCAGAGTCCATTTTCTCAATGCCTACTTTTTACATATGGGACTGACTTGCAATTCACGGCAGTAAGGTGAATATAAAACGAAGCCACACCTCAAATTTCCAAAAGCACAAATCTGAGGAACCAATTGACGGATCGCCCTGAAAACTTGATCGATTGGTCACCACCAGCAGGTGACTAATCGATCAACTTTTTAGCGCGATTGGATATTTTGTTCTTCAGATTTGTGCTTTTGAAAATTCAAGGTGTGGCTTCGTTCTATATTCACCTTAATTGTCGTGGGGCGCCAACCTAGACGCTTGCCAAGAGTGCCATGGGACCACGCTACGGCTCTCTTACTGCTTTGGGAACTTTTTCGGTAATGCTTTGGATATTTCTTCGGCAATTTTTTATAGATATCCCTCAAGAATTTCTTTGAAAACATTTTCGGCAATTCTTTCAGAATTATTTCGAACATCCCTTCAGAATTTGCTCCCTCTGCCATTCCTGTTGGAAGTCATTCTAAAATTCCATCAGAAATTCTTTTGATGATTTTGCCAACAATTCCTTTAAAAATTTTGCTGGCATGGTATTTGGAAAATTGTTCGGTAATTTCTTTGGAAATTTATTCCAAAATTTTTGCGGCATATTTTCTGAGAATGCCTTTGAAAAAAAAAATGTTTTTAACACTTGTGGAAAGTATCATGGAAATTTTATCGGTATTTCCTTTGGAACATATTTCGGCAATTTAATTTAGCATCAAAATTACCTAAGAAATTTCTAAAACAGTTGCCAATGTTTTGGAAACTTCTTATGATATTTTGATGGAAATGTATCCAGCAATTTCTTTGTGAATTTCTTCGGGTTTTTCAATGGAGAATCTCTTCGAGAATTTCTTTGCAAATTGATTCGGAAACTCAATTTTAAATTTTTTCGGCTATTGTTTTGGAAATCACAATTCCGTTCTAAATTGTGAATTTTTGAATTTCCAGAGGAACTGTCAGAGGATTTGCAAAGGAATGGGCGAAGAAATTCACAAAGAAATTGGCGAAAAATTCTCCAAAGAATATAGGGTATTGGTTCCCTTATTAAGCATGTGGCTCCCATTTTCATCCTACGAAAAACAAAGGATTGAAGCGCTGTTTGTTTTGTTTCTTATTTTTGTATTTTTTGTTAGAAGTGAGCACCCATGAAAACAAAAAGAACGGAATGAATCGGTGCCGTAATCGCTTGTTTTCGAAAAGGATGAATATGGGAGCGTGAGATTAATGATGGAACACATACCCTACAAAAGAAATTGTGAAAGAAATTCCCATGGAATTTCAAACATAATTGTTTAGGAAACTTCTAAATTAACTGCCTAGGGAATTTTCAGAGGAATTACCGAAAAATTACTGAAATTGCCGAAGATCTGAAAGAAATTACTGTAAGATTTTCCACATAAATAACAAAAGAAATGTTCAAAGAAAGTGCTGAACACCGAAGTAATTCTCAAAGGAATCGCCGAAAAAATCATCAATGATGCAGCCATAGGAATCCCCTAAGAAATTTCCGAATAAATTAAAAAAAAACAATTCTGAAAAAAATATGGACATATTGCCGAAGCAATTTTAAGGAGTAATAATTATAAATACAATGAAACTATGAATAACTACAAAGAAATTACCATGAAATTGTTAAAGAAGTTTGTAAAGAAATCGAAAAAAGAATTGTGGAAGGAAATTCAGATGAGTTGCCGTTGAAATTTCAGAACAAATTTCCAATGAAATTGCTGATACAACAACCATGCTCGTCTTATACAGCGCGAGTGCGGTGCAGTTTTAGGGTCAATGGTTAAAATAAATCACCCAGACCTTTGTAAGAACCGAAAAACTGATACACATTTCATATAGCGGTTCAAGATAATCCTATTTGGAGGGTTCTAAACTAATAGATCAGCAAAAAACGTACTTTTTAGTGTTTTAATTATAGAATATAAGTTCAAAACGCTAATACGTAAAATAAATAATGAAGTCATTTCGTTTGTAGCTTTAGTTTTGTTCAAATGCGTCATTAATAAATGTTGGAATTATCGTGTGAAGTTTCCATTTTAACCTACTATCAAGGAAAAATTCTAGGGGGTGCCAAATTCATTCTAGGGGGGTGCCAGGCACCCCTGGAACCCCCCCCCCCCTAGCTACGCCAATGCGTCCCACACAAGTTCCAGCAAGGCTCATTGTTAGCCTCTTAAGCAGCTTGAAAGCTGCTTAAGATGCCACTCGGAACTTTGTCCGAACTTTCAAGTTCATAGAAGTTCAGTTTAGTAGAATTGTGTTTCAAGGAAGATGTCATGATTTGTAGAAAACAACTGTTAAAGCATACTCAAATAAAAGACAGATATGAATTAATCGAATCAGTTAAAAGGTTTGAACAAACAAAAGGATGCCACCCACCGGATTCAAACCGATGGCCACTGCGTGAGAGGCCTACGCTCAACCACATTGCTATAATTACGATGAAGTGGATGGCGGATGAAGTCTGACTTGAATCGATTCTCTGTCGGCAGCTAGTTTTGCACACATATACAGTAGTGAAGTTAGCTTGACTTAGCGTGTCTTCAGCAGCGCAGCAGTAAGTCAGCAGTCTAACACGCAAAAGAATCCAGTTCAAATCTACATAGCAGCCGACGTGTGTGAAAATATAATTATCAGCGGCAATTTCAGACATGAATCACAATACCAACAAGGTTGTGATAAATCTGAAAAATACACTTTTCTTTCTGCATGAATTTTGGCAAAGTTCCATCAGAAGCTGCTTAGAAGGGTATCCAGTTACCTAATGTGAACTTTCAAGTTCCAAAATTACTTAAAAATGAAGCTACTTGGAAGGCTAAAGAGCAACCTCGGATCAGCTGCTTAGCTTATGAATTACCCTCTTATCTGAACTTTTGGTTACTTGGGCGTGGACAGAAAAACTGAGGTTTCTGACTACCCCATCCTCGTGGATAAGCGTGGACTTTCTTTCGATCCCTATTCCTCTTCCCTAATGACCACGTAGACTTAAAAAAATATTATTCGATTTCACAAACAAATGGATAAAAGTGATTTTAAAAAGTTTTTAGAGTATAATTTTTAGCTACAAAAAAAATATATACATAACTCATAATCTAGTAAATTACAAATATTTCATAGCTTTCGTAATACAAGTTATCCACATCGGTTTCATTGTTCTGAATGTTTTTCCAATCTTTTGTTTTGTGGAAATGTCTTATATGTGATGAAAACACCAAAACACTAAAAGCTTCGAAGTAGGTTTTTAAATTGATATGAAACTTCGAGAAATCCATTCCGAAATTCAACGAAAATTCTGAAAGAAAATTCAATATCCTACATTCGAAAATACAGAATTCAGCTAAAATAAAAAATTACCTAGCATATATCAAATGTGGGTCCAAAATTCAAAATGGCGGCTCACAATTAAAGATGGCGGTTGTTTTATGGAGTTTTAGGTTCTTAAACCATTCATATTGAATATATTTGGTATGGAGGAGATGTCCAGAGTTCGAAAATTGTGACAGGAGAATCCAAGATGGTGGTCTAAAATTCGATATGGCAGCCTTAATTCCAAGATGGCAGCCGTATTATGGAGTTTTGGGCTCAAAAATCATGCGAATGGGGTATATTTGGCACGAAAAAGATGATCCATCCTGGTACAAACATTATGACCAGAGAATCCAAAATGGCGGCATTGAATCCAAGATGTTGCCCTATAATTCAAGATGGGGTCTGTCTCAAGAAGTTGAGAACTCCTATACCATGCAAATTAGCAGGCTTATTCTGCGCGGCGTGTGAGGTGAGACGGTTTCGTCTCACGTGACGTGAGCCGTCTAATGTTAACCAAATGGGGCGAGTCGACTTTTAACACCTCATTCGACTCATCTCACCTCACACGCCACGCCGAATAAGCCTGTAGGTATATTTGGTATGTATGAGGAAAACGTCTATAGTTCAAGAATGGTGACCAGGGAATCCAAGATGGCGGTATACGATTCGGCACCAATATTTCTGTAACTGCTTTTGCAACTAACGCCTTATCACAAAGCTTTGGATTGTATTTCCATGCTTAATGGCTGGCAGTCAAAAAAGCCTAAAGTCGCATATTTTGCCCTATAAATTGAAGTATAGCTCAAAATTGTGACGTGCTGGAGCAAATTTGAGCCCGGATTCGGATTCAGCGGCCTAAAATCTGTCAGAGACACATAAGTTTGCTCTTGAGACAAAAAAAATGTTGCGCTGTGTAATCTCATGCAATACGCATCCATTGAACGAAAGAGCTTACACTTTTTTGAAATGTTGATGACGAATTCAAAATAGTGGCTGTATAGACGAACAGACGTAACACTCTTAACCCGGGAGCGGTCGCGTCGTCTACTGAGTACACGCACCATGAAAAATGAACGCTTTTTAGGGAGATTTTGGAGGCATTTCAGGAAGTTTCTGAGGATTTTTGGCGGGTTTCAGAGACGTTATTGTGGATTTTTAGAGAAATTTCCATTCTGCGGTAACCGCCGAGTTCTACCGCAGCTGCCAAAGTCCTACTGCAGCCATGAAAATCATCCTATCATTGAAACTGAAGAGCAAATCAAATGATGCAAGCAAGGTGAAATGCATTGAAAACAAACAACAAACAATGATCATCGGCATCGTATCCAAGGCTATCCAAGGCATCGCTTGGGTAGACCGATGATACCTCAGTGAAAATCAGTAGTCTGACAGCTACGGTAGCTTTTCGTTCTTCCGTAAAACTGGAAGTTTTCTCTAAATTAGCAATACCGACACGTTACAGAGGCGTCACATATGCGTTTTCGGGGGCTTCGGAGGGGTTTAAATACGTTACATGCGACTCGAGGAGGATTTATGGGGATTTTGGTCATTTCAAAAGCTTTGTAGATTTTGAAGCGGGTTTCAGAGACGTTAAATAGGCGTTTATAGGCGTTTTCAGGAGTTTCGGAGGGTTACTGTGGGTTCCAAAGGGTAACGCGCCTGATAAGACCCTCTGGACCCCGGGAAAACGATCCCGGAGGACCTTTGTAATGCTTCTTAAACCCGCTGAAAATCGACCGGAATTCCCTGAAATCCCGGTCAGACTTCTTGTAACGTACCTGAGACCCTCTGAAACCCCCGAAAATGCCTCTGAAGCTTCTCGATTAACCTCGAAAATCCCTCTTAAACTCCTTCGGACCCCGTGTAACGCACTTAAATCCCTCCGGAACTCTCGAAAACGCATATGTAACGCCTCTGTAACGTTTCGAAAACCCGCCGAAAACCCCCTGAAGCTTCTTGAAATACATTCAAAATCCCCCTTAACCCTTTGGAGCCAGAGACATAGAAACGGCTGTATAAATTCACTTATTCGACAAAACAGAATACTGTCTTCGGCAAAGTTGCTGCAAATTGAGTCCTATATTAAGAAAAAAATGGGCATATTTGTGTTTGGAGCTTGATTGACAACCTAGAACATCCTGAACACCATGAAATTTGGAAAAACGAAATATTTGATATACCACTTGATCTAAAAGCTTAACTTGGTTGTGGGTTACGTTTATATGTATTCATTTAATCTTTGCCAAGAATATCCAAAGGTGTTTTATATTCTGGGTTGTTCTAGGTATTCCAAACTGTCCTATAGTGCAGTCCTTCAAATCTACAAAAATATTTCATGTATTTTCGCCACAAATAATAGCATTACATAACCTACTGGTATCCGTGAAGCTTTTGACATCTACAATGTAATTTTTAGACACTATAGGGATATTCCAGGTCAGCCAAACTACTTTGGAATTCAGAACTGCAGGTCTACACTCACAACAAGAGGTATATCTGTTATAATGAGTAACGTTGCATAATCAACCGCAGTTACTGGAGTAATCTGAAGTCTACTAGCTTATTACAAATCTTTGGACATTCAAGGATCGTCCAAACTGTTCTACAATGAAGTCCTTCAAATGTACAAGAGAAACTTTATGTGTTTTCATCATAAATACTAGCATAGCATAATCAGCTGAGATCCGTGAAGCTATTGAAATCTCAATTGTCATTTAGAGACACTATGGGAATGTTCCAGGTCAGCCAAACTATCTTGGAGTTCAGAACTTCAGGTCTACACTCGTAACATCAGCAATATCTGACATACTGAGTATCGTTTCATAATCAATTCTGGTGACTAGACCAACCTGAACTTTACTATATATTCCCAAGCAACACACATGGGTACAAAACAGTGACGGCAGCGTATGTAAGGGTTGTGCAGTAAGTCACAGTGACATCTGTGCATCTCTTGCATACGCTTCCGTCACTGTTTTGTAACCATATGTGTTGCTTGGGTTATTATGAACCTTTGGGACATTGAGAGTTGTCCAACTCTTGAGTTTAGAGTTGTCCTGAAGTTCAGCTCTTCACAGTAAACTTTAAACTGTAATCTGTAATCGCCCTGGCATATCATGAGTCATTTAAAGATAGTTTTGAGATATTCCAGATCAACAACACTACTCCGGAGACCATAGTTTCAGGTCTACACTTGTGATAATAGCTTTTGCCACTACGTTAAGTAGTGTTACGTAATCCACTGTACTTACCAAAGTGGTTGGAGAAACAATAAGCGTTGTTATATATTTTTGGGATATTATGAGCTTCCTTACTGTTATGAAGCTTAGTTGATCAAAACAACCACTGTGACATGAGGCGATTTCGTTTCAGATAGTAGTGTTACACAATATTTTTTTGATAATTTAGCTATATCGCAGTTTCTGGAAGCTCCAGTAAGTATAATAGATTATGCAACATAACTCTATATAGCCAAAACATAAACTTCAATTGCTGTAGATGCTACCCAAGCAACCAAAAGTTCGGATAAAATAGCATGTTTGGGCTTAATCAGCTATTCGAAGGATGATCATTGGCGTAACTATGATTTTTTCCTGGAGGGGGCCCAGGGGGGGCCTGACTTGAGATGCATTTTAAGCGGGATGGACGCCCGATTTGTGAATATGCAAATCAGTATTGTAGTTTTGAGTAATCAAAATGACTGTTTCAGATTTGTTCATAGTTTTGTAAACTATATGAGTACGAACAATTGGCCGGCGTTAAATCAGACCGGACCATCTGTTTTGCAACGATTTCGGGAAAATGCCCTGCAAGAACTTGTGTTGTCAAATGTAGTGCATTTTTGTCCGAAATACTATAGTTCCTTTATGTAGCGAAACATCTGCTTCAAAATAATGACGAAAAGTTCAGAGTTTTTTAATTCCTTCGCATCTTTACCTATCCAAAAAACCACGTAGTCCACTCTGACCGAACGCCGACCAATTCCTCCAAGATTTTTTTCCATACCTTAATTCAGTGATTCCATCTTGGCTTCTTCCAGAAATTCAATCAAGAATTCATCTAGGGATTCCACTAGACATTTTTTCGGGGATTTGTCCTGGAATATCTTTAGAGATTCCTCCAGTAATTGTTCCAGTGATTTTTCGAAGTTTCCTTCAGGAATTTCTCCAGAGATCCTTTAAGGTATTTCTGCAGGTATTCAGAGATTTCTACAGGGATATCTCCATATATGCCTTCCAAAATTCCACTAGAGATTGCTCCAATAATTACATCTGGAATGATTCGAAGTATTTCTGCAGGAATGTATTCCAGAAATTCTTTTAGAAACATTAACTTAGATATTCTTAAAAAACACTCCATTGCTTGAATTGCTTGAAAAATTTGTACAAAAAACCTTTAGGGATCCTAGTTTTTTTTGTGTGTATTAACGAGATTTTTAGCCCTAGGCTAGTTCATCTCGGGACCCACGCTTTACTTCCCTTCTATTCTATTCTATTCTATTCTAGTGCTTGCACAGCCAGTATTGAAAAGCATCCTGGAAATATCAAAATTCACTTCCCTTCCGAAGGAAGAACTCACATTTTGCGAGTTTGTCGGGAGTGGGATTCGATCCCAGATCCTCGGCGTGATAGTCATGTGTTCCAACCATCCCACCAGGTCCGCTCCACTAGGGATCCTAGTATTCCTTCAAAAATTACTGCAGACATTGATTTCTTCATTTTTTTTATCCAGGAATATTCCTACAAAAATTCTTCCAGGTATTCGCTAAGAAAGCTCTCCTGAGATTCCATAAAGAGTTCCTAATGGGGCTTGCTTCCGGGATTCTTCACCGGGTTTCTTCAGACATTACTTCCAAGAGTTCCTCCAGGGATTCACCGGAAATTTCTTCTGTTATTCTTACAAAAACGAATTCCGAGATTATTTTAAACATTTCTAGAAGAACTCATATTGGGATTCCTTCAGAAACTCCCGCAGGAATTAATCCAGGATTTCAGGATTTCCTCAGGAATTTCAGCGGTTTCTTCAGTATTTCCCCTGAGAATTCTTCAGAAAATTCTCCTGGAATTCCCTCAGAAATCGAACTTTGTATTTCATCAGGAATGAATCTTGAGATTCCTCCAGGAACTCCTTCGGAAATTCCTCCCGGATTATTCCAGGTATTCCTCCTGGCATGCCTCTAGGATTTCTTTCAGGCATTTCTACAGAGACTTCTGCAAGAGTTCTACCAGGAATTTCTCCAGGTATTACCCCAGGTATTTCCTCAGGAATTACTCCAGCAATTTATCCAAGTTTGGATCCAGGAATTCTTCCATGAATTCCTCCGAAAATTCTTCCAGGAATTTCTTCTCTAGGGTTTCCTCTGGATTTATTTCATGGATCCCTCCTGGAATTCCACCGATGATTCCTGCAGTAATTCCTCCAGAAAATCCTCCTGGAACTTCACCAGAAATTCCTTTCTGAATTCCTCTAAAAATTTCTCCAGGAATTCCTTCAGAAATTTCACCATGGATTCAGAGACGAACCAGCCAAGGGCTGCAAGTCTCTTTAATAAAGACAAATCAATCAACCATGGATTCCTTCCAGAATTCCTCTAGAGATTCTTCCAGGGATTAATTCAGGGATTCTCAAGATATTCATTTAGGGATTCCTCCTGCAGTTCTTCCATGAATAGTTCCACGGATTTTCCCCAAGATTTCCTATAGAGATTTGTCCAGGAATTCCTCCTGAGGTTTTCCCAGAAATTGTTTCAAGGATTCCTCCAGGTTTTTTATTGCAAGAATTCCCCCAGGGATTCTTCCAAGTAATTCTCTAGAAATTCCTCTAAGGATGCCTCCAGGAATTCCTCAAGAGGTAACTTAAGTATTACCCCAAGAATCCCTTCAGAAAGTCCTCCAGGAATTGATCCAGGAACTCCCATAGGAATTCCTTCAGAAATTACTACCGCAATTCCTTCAGGAATTTCTCCAAAAATTCCTCTGGGAATTCCTCTAGAAATTTCTCTTGGATTTTCTTCAGAAATTTCTCTTGGAGTTTCTTCAGAAATTTCTCTTGGAATTTCTTCAGAATTTTCTTTTGGATTTTTTTCAGAAATTCCTCCATTAACTGCTTCCAGAATTTCTCTCGAGATTCCTCCAGAAATTCATTCAAGAATTCTTCCAGGGATAGTTCCAAAGAATTTCCACAAAAATTCCTTTACAGATTAATCCAGGAATTCTTCGTGGGATTCCGCAAGGAATTTATCCAGAACTTCCTGCAGGAATTTGTCCAGAACTTTCCAGGCATCCCTCCTGAGGTTTCTCCAGAAATTGCTTCAAGGATTCCTCCAGGGATTTTTCAAAGAATTTTCCCAGGGATTCTTCCAAGAATTTCTCTATAAATTTCTCTAAGGATTCCTCTAGGAATTTTTCAAGAGGTTTTTTTTAGAAATTTCTCCTGGGAGTTTCTACATGGACTCATCCCGGGATTTCTCCAGCAATTCATCTAGAGATTGCTTCGGGAGTTCTTCTAAAAACTCCAAACTCCACTAGATTGCTCCCAGAATTCTTCTGAAAACTCTACCAGGAACTGATTTAGAAATGTATCCAGAGATTACTCCAGGCATTAGTCCAGGTATTTCTCCAGGGATTTTTTAAGGAAATTCCCCAGGGTATCCTCCAGGGATTTCCTAAGGAATTTCTCGAGAGATTCCTCCAAGCATGTCTCCAGGAATTTATCCAGGGGTTACTCCAGGCATTCCTCCAGAAGTTCCTCCAGAGATTTCTATAGGGATTCCTCCAGGCATTAATCCAGGATTCCTTCAGAAATTACTACCGCAATTTCTCCAAGAATTTATGTAGAAAATCCTCCAGGGATTCATTTAGAAATTACCCCAAGAATTCCTCCCGGAGTTTATCCAAGAAATATTCCAATAATTCTTCCTGGGATTCCTGAATGATTTCCTCCTGAGATATATCTAGGAATTCCTTCAAATATTTTTTCAGGAATCCTCCAGGAAATCCTCAAGGGATTCTTTTAAAAATTTCCCCACAAATTCTTTCTGGAATTTATTCAAGAATTTTTCCAGGTATTCCTCCTGGCATTCTTCCAGGATTTCATCCAGTTATTTCTCCAGGGACTCCTCCAGGAGTTCTACTACGAATTTCACCAAAAATTATCACAGGTATTTCTTCAGGAATACTTTCGGTAATTTATTCAGGAATGGATCCAGGAATTCCTCCAGAAATCCTTCCAGGGTTTCCCCCAAGAATTAATCCAGGAATTTCTTCTCCAAGGTTTCCTCTATACATTCCTCCAGGAATTATTTCATGGATTCCTCCAGAAGTTCCTCTGATAATATCTCCAGTAATTCTTCCAGAAATTCCTTCTGAAATTGCTTCTGTAAGTCCTCCAGAAATTCCTCTGGAAATTTCTCCTGGAACTCCATTATAAATTCCTCTCAGAATTCCTCTAAGAATTTCTCTAGGAATTTCTTTAGGAATTTCTCTATGAATATATTCAGAAATTTCTCCATGGATTCCTTCCAGAATTCCTCTATAGATTCTTCCAGGAATTCATTGAAAGATTCCTCAAAGAATTGATTAAGGGATTCCTCCTGGAATTCATCCATGAATAGTTCCATGGAATTTCCCCAAGATTTCCTATAAAGATTTGTCCAGAAATTCCTCCTGAAATTCCACCTGGAACTTGTCCGGAAGTTCTTCCAGGAATCCCTCCCAAGGTTCCTCCAGAAATTTGTTTCAGGGATTTCTCCAGGGTTCTTTCCAAGAATATCTCCAGGGATTCTTTCAAGAATATTTGTAGATATTTTTCTAAGAAATTTTGCGGGAATTCCTTATGATGTTTCTTCAGAAATACTCCAGGAATTCCTTCAGAAAGTCCTTCAGGTATTCATATAGGAATTCTTTCAGGAATTCCTCTGGGAATTCCTCAGAAATTACTACCGCAGTGTCTCCAGGGTCTCCTCAAGAAATTCCACCAAGATTTACCGTAGGTATTTCTTCAGAAATTCCTACAGGAATTTCTTCAGAAATTGATCCAGGAATTTCTTCGGAAATTCCTACAGCATTCCTCCAGGAATTTCTGCAAGAAATCCTTTAGAGATTGCTTCCGATATTCTTTCAGGAGATTCTTCAGGAAATTCTATGAGAATTTTTCCAAGGGATTCCTCCGGAAATTCTTTCAGGTTCCCTCTAGGAATAAATCAATGAATTTCAACTCCAGGGATTCCTCTAGAAATCCGTCCAGGAGTTATTTCACGGGTTCTTCTAGAAATTCCACCAGGAATTCCTCCAAGAATATACCAGTAATTCCTGCAGGGATTCCTCTATGGATTCTTCCGTGAGATTCCTCCAAGAATTACTCCTGGAATTCCAGGAACTTCTCTAGGGATGCCTCCTTCAGAAATTTATCCATTAACTTTGGAGCCAAGGGCTGAAAGTCTCTTTAAAAAAGACAAATCAATCAATCAATCCATTAACTTTTCCAGGGAATCCATCTTGGAATTGCTGAGAAAATTTGCTTATGATTTCACAAAAAAATGTGCCTATGATGCTTCGTTCTATGATTTTTCAAAGTGGGTGGTTTCTGTGGAAAATGTTTGATTTTCACTGGAGTTTTCCGGAAAATTAGGCGACCCTGATTTTTTTCAATTTAGTTTTTCAAATATATATATATGATCCCTACCTAATTTCATTACCCTTCAGAAACTTCATACCAAATTGTACGATAATAAAAAAAATCCCCTAATGCTCCAGGCATTAGTCCAGGAACTTTTCCAGAGATTCCGCATGGAATTTTTCCAGAAGGTTCTCCCGGTTATACTCCAGAAATACATCTAGGAATTCCTCCTGTGATTTCTTGAAGAATTCCTCTAAGGATTCCTCCAGGAATGCATCCAGAAATTCCTCAAGGATTCATCTAAAAAAAATTCTAGTAATTTCTACAGGGATTTCTGATGCGGATTCTTCAGATTTTTTTTCCTGAAATTCCAAGCATAATTGCTTTTCGGACTCCTCCAGGAATTCATCCAGGGAATCCTCCAGGTATACTTTCACAAATTACTGCAGGTATTGCTCCGAGAATTCTTGTAATGATTTCTATCGAAATTTCTCTCGAGATTTTTTAAAAAATTTATTCAGCGGTTAGTTAAAAAATGACAGTATTCCGTTCATAATGTTTTCCAGGGATTCACCCCAGGTTTTTTTAGGATTACTTGTAGATTTTTTGAATAATTTGAAGGATTTCTAGAGGAATTCCTCCAGCGATTTGTATTGAAATTCTTTTATATAATTTAAGAGGGATATAGAAGCCAAGAAATTCTCTAAGAAGTCATCCAGGAATTCTTTCACAATTATCTCATGAATACCAAGTCTTTTACAAGTCGAATCATGAATACCTTCAAACTTACGATAACATCTTGCAGCACCAGCTTTTAAATATATTAAAACTTCCTCAATGGCCATTTGAATTATTGCGTTGTTTGATAGACGAAAAATATCCCTGACCCACGAAATAAAAGAAATTAATAGTGACCGACTAGAAATCACCTCCAGCATGGTTTTCATGAATACACTCGCGTTTACGCTTCAGCTACGTACATCCATTCTCACTAGGAATTCACAAACTTTTGCTGGAATTCCATTGCAAATTCAACCAGAGTTTTTTCCCACATGATACTTGATTTCCATAAAGAATTTGCAGTAATGCTGCTAGAAAATTCAAAGATTCTTAAAGATACCCATCCACGAACTCCTGGAAATAATCATTTAGATTTAATTTCTCAGCGATTTAAAAAAGAAGATGTACAAAGTATTGCTTTTTAAATAATTCTGATTATATAATATTTCAAACAAAACTAACTATTTACATAGACCATTTTGGACAATGATCTTGTAAAGAGTGACAAGTTGAGAATTTTCTCCAATAACTGTCAATTTAAACACATATTATGCCAAATAAATTTCTATTACTGTACGTGCAGTTGAAACCCGAAATTTTCGACTAGCGAAGTTGGATTTTTCTCCAAATCCGTGCGTCGGACCTAACTTCGCTAGTCGAAAACTCCGATTTTCAACTAAATTGAGAATATAGATCTATGTTTTTCACCACGACAGTGGTTTTCAGATTTTTTTTCTAATTTCCATATATAAAGTCATGGAAAATTTCTGGGGGGGGCCTGGCGGATTCTGGGGGGGGGGCCTGGCCCCCCTGGCCCCCCCCTCTAGTTACGCCAATGAGGATGATGAGTAGCATTCTATTCAGCTCACTTTTTAAGTAATTAACCGAACTTGAGTTCACAAAAAGTACACTTGTGTTGCTGAAAGGAACGCTATTCAGCTTAAAAATAAGCTTCGAAAAAATGAAAAAAAATGCGCTTAGTCCTCAAAAGTAATTTATTATTAAGACACATTAGTACATATGGAATCCAAATTGACTAATACCTTGAAATAATTTTTGATGTTTTTTACTTACTTAGATTTGAACTCGGGTTCTCCTCGTTGAAAGCCGGCGCCTAACCACTACTCCATGTATGTGTTGTTAGGCACTGTGGGATTTTACTCAATGTGCTGATATCATTTAGTAGAGCTCAATCAGGTTCGCGTCTGAACTTTCTCCGAACCTGAAGCCGAAGGTTCAAAAGAAGTTTACGCGGAACTTCTTGTGAACTTACACAGTTTGACATTTTCAGTTTGTTTTGGTTCGTGCAAGTGCAATGCAATAAATTAGTGCCAGTGGTAATAATTCAGAAAAGTTTATAAGTTTTCAGAGACTACGTTCCCGTCGATTACCGGCGCGCTGGTGCGATTAGTGAGACGGGGTTGGAAACATGGAAGACTTTTATCCGCAGGCCGCAGCCAAAAAAAAAATCCGGCGGAATCCTGTTCTTCCAGTTGTCCGCTGCGGGGCAGCCTTTGAGCCACACAATATGGATGTTTTGCGTTGATTACAAGTAAGTACGTTGAAATATTATAGTGAAACGAAGTGTACTTGTGAAATTAACACAAACTGTGGCTGCTGCGTTCGATTTCCGAGTGATTTAATAGGAAGCAATCAATGAAGTACTAGATTGAAAGTAGTGAGCTGGATCTTTGTATGGTGAGATGATCAGCTCTCCATTTCTGTAATGAAATGGTACAAACAGCATGGGTTATATGATTTCTTGACTAATTTGATGCTATTTGAGCAAAAGTTTGGGTAACTGTGTTGTTGTATTATTTATTTCTTGCAACTTCAACAACACAGTTACCCCAACTTTTGCTCAAACAACATTAAATTAGGCAAGAATCTACATATATAACCCATGCTGTTTGCACCATTTCATTGCAGAATTGGAGAACTGATCATCTCATCATGCAAAAATCCAGCTCACTACTTTCAATCTAGTACTTCACTGATTGCTTCCTATTGAATGAGAACTTCTCCCCAGCTCCGCTGTCGCCGAAGTTCAAATGAAGTTCACTTTTGGTACGGTTAATATTCATCCGAACTTTGAGTAGTAAGTTCAAAATAAGTTCGAAACAAGTTCGGAATGGAGCATTTCAAGTTGTTGGAACAGGTCCAAATGAACTATATTCGAGCTTTAGAGGCACGCAAAAGTACAACATGAGTTCGGTTAATATTTGATTGAACTCTGCTCTAAAGTTCAACGTAAGTTCTTTCTGAACCTGTTTTCGACTTTAATGTCGTTTTGAAGAGAAGTCAATCGCTTGTATATGTACTTCCAAGTTCATAAACAATACATGAGTAACTTTTTGGAGAATCAAGTTCGACGAAGCCAGAATTGAACCAAATTTAAACTTCTGAGTACGCGCTTCAAGTGAAATCCGAACTTTTGGTTGCTTGGGTATATATTAAACATCATAATAGTTTGGATGGCCCCGGCTTATTTTATGATGTCCATTGACCATTCAGAAGATTTATTGGACATAATAGATTACAAATTGAAGCTTTGTATAAGAAGTTACCGTTACATCCGTAGACTTTAGGATCTAAACTCAATAATAGTTTAGATAACCTAGGATATCCAGAAAAAATATTCTGCATAATGTTCTACCCTTTTTATGCTATTGAGTACCAAAACAACAAAAATACGTAGAAAAAATGCCATAATAACGCTTGGAAAAATTCCGGCTTCAAAGGGTTAATGTAATCTGGTTCTCTTCTTTATGTGTGTCTTTAGAAAACGCTTTTCCACACATTTATACACTCAACATCTCTTCTTTAGTACTCACTTGGTGGCGGCGTCAATCTAGTGAGCTGGTTATGGATTACACACTTAGGTAAATTCGACACAAAAAATCACACCAAACACGAGGACACGGCGAAGCAATTCCGGAGGCGTTCATAGGTACATAAATAAGTGATAAGGTGAGTAGCGTGGCGTGGGTGCTGATGGCGGTGCAAAGTAGGCGGCTTGCTTTGTGCTGCATTAATTGTCTCACAACAACACTAGAAGTGGGTGCTTTTCTATCTAGCAGTATGGAGATGTGCAACGATGATGGACGAGCGACAACATTTTCCAAGCACGTGTTTGTATACCTCTAGCAGAATATGTTGGAGAATGCGATGAAAAACCAGACTACTTTTCCGAAGTAAAAGGTAAACGTCGAGAGAAAATGTGTTTTTTTTTGTGTAAGTCGTAAACTGTAAACAAAACTACTGGAAAAGAAAACAAAAATTCGAAGAAGAATAACGCATACATAGTAAGCCATGATGATAATAAAAAAGTTGAAGAGAAAAACTTTGCGCAAGAAACAGAGAACAAAACCGAGAAGAAGAGATGATAAGAAAACAAAAAAAAACAAGCAAACCGTGTGTCTTCTCACTTTGAGCGTGATGCCGCTGCGGCCGCGACCGCCACCGCCGGTATCCGTATCGTACTGGGAGGAGTCACCGGTGTCGTCTCCCCCTCTAGCACGGGCTCCGGCGGCCATCAGACCGGTGCTTTCTCCGATGGCGCCGCCGCCGGCTGTTGCTGCGGCTGCTGCTGCTGCTGCAGCGGTGGCAGCCATGTGCGCTTGATACGGGCTAGCGTGGAGCATACGTTGCAAGTGGAGCACCTGAACAGCATTATTGTGTGATGGTTATATGATACATGGACAACAACAGAGTGTGCAGTGTTTTGTGTGCTGAATGGTTGCTTGGATGAGATCGTTTTATCGATTCTTTACGGTGGATTTGAAGTTTTGTAACTCATTGAATATGATTGTATGTCCATGAATAATCATGAAGAAGTTCAAAATAACCCATATTTAAAAATTCTTGAAAAAATCCCATTAACATTCTAACCGATTTTCCGGGGAAAATTTGAGTAATTTCGACAAACTTTTTGGTGAATATTGTGAAAATCATGTAGAAAATGTAATTAACAAAATGACATCATTTTTAGATGTCGCTGTTTCCAGTAGGATAACTTGCATAAATTTCTCACAGAACTTCTGAAATCTCATGGATAATTTCTTACGCTTTTCTTGGTAGACAGTTTCACTCCGGACAGGAGCGACGACTGCTCTGTCTTCTTTATCTGTTCTGTCTGTTCGTTTTGATCCGTCTGATCTGTCTGCTCTTTCCGCTCTGTCTGCTCTGTTCGCTTTATCTACTCTGTCTGCTCTGTCTACTCTGCTTGATAAGTCTGCTCTGTCTACTCTGTTTGCTCTGTCTACTCTGTTTGCTCTGTCTACTCTCCCTGATAAGTCTGCTCTGTCTGTTCTGTCTTTTTTGTCTGCTCTGTCTGTTCGGTTTGATCCGTCTACTCTGTCTGCTTTGTATGCCATGTCCGCTCTGTCTGCTCTGTTTTCTTTGTCTACTCTGTCTGCTCTGTCTGATCTGTCTTCTTTGTCTGCTCTGTCTGTTCGGTTTGATCTGTCAGCTTTGTCTGCTCTGTCTGCTCTGTCTACTCTGTCTGCTCTGTCTGCTCTGTCTGCTTTGTATGCTCTGTCCGCTCTGTCTGCTCTGTCTACTCTGCTTGTTAAGTCTGCTCTGTCTACTCTGTTTGCTCTGTCTACTCTGCCTGATAAGTCTGCTCTGTCTACTCTGTCTGCTATGTCTTCTTTGTCTGCTCTGTCTGTTCGGTTTGATCCGTCGGCTATGTCTACTTTGACAACGCTGTCTGTTCTGTCTACTCTGTCTGCTATGTCTGCTCTGTCTTCTCTGTCTACCCTGACTACTCTGTCTGCTCTGACAGCTCTGTCTGCTCTGTCTGCTCTGTCAGCTCTGTCAGCTCTGTCTGCTCAGTCTGCTCTGTCAGGTCTGATTCCTCTGTCAGCTGCTCTATCAGCTGTGTTTGCTCTGTCTGCTCTGACTGATCTGTCTACTCTGTTTTCTGTGTGCTCTATCTGTTCCATGTTTTTTCATTCTCTGTGTTGCTTTGTCTACTCTGTCTGCTCTGTCAGCACTGTCTGATCTGTCTTCTCTGTCTGCTCTGTCAGCTCTGTCTGCTCTGCCTGCTCTGTCAGCTCTGTCTGCTCTGTCAGCTCTGTCTGGTCTGTCTGCTCTGTCAGGTCTGATTGCTCTGTCAGCTCTGTCTGCTCTGTCAGCTCTGTCTGCTTCGTCAGCTCTGTCTGATCTGTCAGCACTGTTAGCTCTGTCAGCTCTGTCTGCTCTGTTTGCTCTGCCTGCTCTGTCAGTTCTATCAGCGCTGTCTGCTTTGTCATCTCTGTCTGCTTCGTCAGCTCTGTCTGCTCCATTTGCTCTGTCAGCATTGTGAGCTGTCTGCCCTGTCAACTCTGTCTACTCCGTTTTCTCTGTCTGATCTATTAACACTGTAAGCTCTGTGTGCTCTGTCGGATCTATCTGCTCTGTCTGCTTCGTTTGCTCTGTCAGATCTGTCTGTTCTATCTGCTGTGTCTGATCTGTCTGCTCTGTCAAGTTTGTCTGCTCTGTCAGCTCTGTCTGCTAAGTTTGCTCTGTCTGCTCTGTCAGTTCTGTCTGCTTTGTCTGCTCTGTTTGATCTGTCTTCTCTGTCAGCTCTGTCATCTCTGTCAGCTCTATCTGCTCTGTCAGCTCTGACTGTTCTGTCAACTCTGACAGCTCAGTCTGCTCTGTCCTCTTTATCTGCTCAATCTTCTTCGTCTTCTTTGCTTGCTCTGTCTGCGTTAAACGACCGTCTGGTGGATATTAGGTTCTCCTGGTTAGTAGAAACTAAAGAGGTGTTGGACGACCGTTGTTTTTTCGGTCATGGAACCGAGAGATGAGTTGTACAATCCCTAGACACGCTGGGTGACCTGCTGAATGAGTTGAATTTCAAGTGAGGGAACCAAAAGACGCATTGGACGACCATTTGAAAGAGTAAGTTTGTTCGGATGATGGAACCAATAGACGCGTTGGACGACCGTCTGATTATGTTCCAAATTGCTTTGATTTTTGTTTTTCAAAATCGAAATGAAAAGTGTATTTTGTGAAATTTAGAGGACCAAAACCACATTTTGGCTTAGGTCTCTTAATGTTTGACGCATGTTGGATCAAATCTAGCGAACGTGAAATGTGTAAGTCATGTGCTAAAAGAATCATCGATACATCACATTTTCATCTGCAAACAACACCGAAAGCGTTCGCAGCTGGTTGCTTTGATACATTCGTTTGTGTACACTCAACTACTCATTCATTTTATATATGTATATAAACAGTACTTCTAGCAAAATTACCACCGAATATGTGTATGAAGCGTAGGCAGCTTTCAAGCGAAGAACTACTTACCGGATCCTGCGGGTGATAGTTTTTTTTACAGAGTCAAAAATGATGATGAAAATATACAAAAGAAGAAGAAAAGAAAAACGAAATAATATACAGAGGCCTTCCGGGACTTTATCCTAAAAGTTTTGCTAATTCTCACTTTGCTAAAAGTGCTTTCGAATTTAACCGCTTCGCGCTTTCAACAGCGTTCCCACTTGATTGTCGATTTTTACAGAAATTGTTTCAAATCATATGGAGAGAGCGAGAAGACGCATGCCAATCATTTTACAATCCTCCCCGAAGGAACAACATCGAAAAGCTTCAAGCAATCATCGTCAATTGAATATCTAAGCAACCTATGAAGCAAGCAAACTATGAAGCACTCGCTGACTAGATCAGAAACTGTCTACAAAAGCACTCTAAGCCTAACTAGAACTTGGCTCAAGCTTAATCTCGTTCACAAAACTTCTCCAGTCACTTACCTTTCGGGCGTTCTTGTCGAGGAACATTCCGCCACCGGGGCCAGCTCCGGCCGGTCCACTGCCAGGACCGCTGCCACCGCCGCCACCGCCACCTGGATAAGGTGAACCGCCGGTGGCCATGTGCGAGAACGGCACCGGCACCGAGTACTTGATGGTATGGAGCAGCTGGACGACCACGTTCGAAACGTTCCGGAACGAGAGCTTCCGCCGGTTGGCGGCCCCCAGCGCCGAACGGACCCCCAAGGTGTTCAACATCAGGGGCTAGACGGCACACGTGACACGTAACGGAACAGGCAGGTAAGGATAACCGATGAACGGGGTAAAGGTGGTGGTGGTGGTTCAGAGTTGTGACAGGCGGGATGAAGACGATCAATGCGACGGCGACCGATTTCAGGGATTGAAAACAAAAGAATGAACGTAAAAAATAACGAATTAGTCGATGGACATTAACACACTGGATGGGTAACAAAGGTTTCAGGCGTCAGTCATCGTTTCCATGGCAATGAAGGTTGTTAGGTCATTCCAAGGCATCTATAGAAGGAAGGTAGTCCAAACGTGTCAGATTCAATCTAGTTACCTTTCTCCGATGAGCCGGCGGTACGATGAAATACGTATCGATCTGATGGTCTCGGAGATATGAATCTCTCGTATCGCCGTGACCTGCCTCCACCTCGTACTCTCCCCCGAGGGCGTCCAGCGTTGCTCGGGTCACATGAACCCGTCCAGCCTCCCCGCCGCTTTCCATGTGATTCGCCATCGTCACGTCGTTAGACCACACGTCAAACTGCCACTTCCGGAGCCCCAGGACCCCGCACAGAACCCTCCCCGAGTGGATCCCTACCCGCATGTTCAAGATCACATCCGTCTGTTCCACGACCGAGGCGATCGCATCGATCATGTCCAGTCCCATCTCCACGGCGCACCGCGCATGATCCGCCCTCGGATCCGGAATCCCCGACACACAGTAGTAGCAATCCCCCAGAATCTTAATCCTCAAACAGTGGTTATCGTGCGCCAGCTGATCGAACCTTCCGAACAACTCGTTCAACAGCCGGACCAGCTCCTGTGCACTGCACTGCGACGCCAGCACCGTGAACCCCACAATATCCGCGAACAGTATACTGACGTTCTCGTGCTTCTGGATGTAGATCTTGTGGAACTGGCCCTCCACCGGCGACAGGATGTCGTTTTTCATCTCCATGGCCACGTGCTGCGGCAGAACCGAGAGCAGCAGCCGCTCCAGCTTCTCGTTTTCGTCCTCCATCTCGAGTCGGGCCGCAATACAGTTGCGGGTGTCGAGGAACGCCCGTCGCTGGGCCCGCTCCATCATCACGTTGACGACCAGCCCGGCCACGTTAACGCCCACGAAGATCACGATGTTGGCTGCGAGCTGTAAAGAAGAGGGTATTTGTTATTAAAAAGTCTAAGGTCCAACGACAAGTTTCCCAAAAATTCCGGAGAATTTCCACTCGGAGATTTCGGAAAAACTCTTCTCGGAAATTCCGATAGAATCTTCCTCTGGAAATGCCGGAGAATTTTTCTCTGGAAATGCTGGAGAATCTTCCTCTGGAAATGCCGGAGAATATCCTCTGGAAATTCCGGAGAATTTCCCCTGGAAATTGCGGAGAATTTCCCCTGGAAATTCCGGAGAAATTCCCCTGGAAATTCCGGAGCATTTCCCCTGGAAATTCCGGAGAATTTCCCCTGGAAATTCCGGAGAATTTCCCCTGGAAATTCCGGAGAATTTCCCCTGGAAATTCCGGAGAATTTCCCCTGGAAATTCCGGAGAATTTCCCCTGGAAATTCCGGAGAATTTCCCCTGGAAATTCCGGAGAATTTCCCCTGGTAATTCCGGAGAATTTCCCCTGGAAATTCCGGAAAAACTTCACCTGGAAATTCCGGAGAATTTTCCCTGGAAATTCCGGAGAATTTCCCCTGGAAATTCCGGAGAATTTCCCCTGGAAATTCCGGAGAAATTCCCCTGGAAATTCCGGAGAAATTCCCCTGGAAATTCCGGAGAAATTCCCCTGGAAATTCCGGAGAATTTCCCCTGGAAACTCCGGAGAATTTCCCCTGGAAACTCCGGAGAATTTCCCCTGGAAATTCCGGAGAATTTCCCCTGGAAATTCCGGAGAATTTCCCCTGGAAATTCCGGAGAATTTCCCCTGGAAATTCCGGAGAATTTCCCCTGGAAATTCCGGAGAATTTCCCCTGGAAATTCCGGAGAATTTCCCCTGGAAATTCCGGAGAATTTCCCCTGGAAATTCCGGAGAATTTCCCCTGGAAATTCCGGAGAATTTCCCCTGGAAATTCCGGAGAATTTCCCCTGGAAATTCCGGAGAATTTCCCCTGGAAATTCCGGAGAATTTCCCCTGGAAATTCCGGAGAATTTCCCCTGGAAATTCCGGAGAATTTCCCCTGGAAATTCCGGAGAATTTCCCCTGGAAATTCCGGAGAATTTCCCCTGGAAATTCCGGAGAATTTCCCCTGGAAATTCCGGAGAATTTCCCCTGGAAATTCCGGAGAATTTCCCCTGGAAATTCCGGAGAATTTCCCCTGGAAATTCCGGAGAATTTCCCCTGGAAATTCCGGAGAATTTCCCCTGGAAATTCCGGAGAATTTCCCCTGGAAATTCCGGAGAATTTCCCCTGGAAATTCCGGAGAATTTCCCCTGGAAATTCCGGAGAATTTCCCCTGGAAATTCCGGAGAATTTCCCCTGGAAATTCCGGAGAATTTCCCCTGGAAATTCCGGAGAATTTCCCCTGGAAATTCCGGAGAATTTCCCCTGGAAATTCCGGAGAATTTCCCCTGGAAATTCCGGAGAAATTCCCCTGGAAATTCCGGAGAAATTCCCCTGGAAATTCCGGAGAAATTCCCCTGGAAATTCCGGAGAAATTCCCCTGGAAATTCCGGAGAAATTCCCCTGGAAATTCCGGAGAATTTCCCCTGGAAACTCCGGAGAATTTCCCCTGGAAATTCCGGAGAATTTCCCCTGGAAATTCCGGAGAATTTCCCCTGGAAATTCCGGAGAAATTCCCCTGGAAATTCCGGAGAATTTCCCCTGGAAACTCCGGAGAATTTCCCCTGGAAATTCCGGAGAATTTCCCCTGGAAATTCCGGAGAACTTCCCCTGGAAATTCCGGAGAATTTCCCCTGGAAATTCCGGAGAATTTCCCCTGGAAATTCCGGAGAATTTCCCCTGGAAATTCCGGAGAATTTCCCCTGGAAATTCCGGAGAATTTCCCCTGGAAATTCCGGAGAATTTCCCCTGGAAATTCCGGAGAATTTCCCCTGGAAATTCCGGAGAATTTCCCCTGGAAATTCCGGAGAATTTCCCCTGGAAATTCCGGAGAATTTCCCCTGGAAATTCCGGAGAATTTCCCCTGGAAATTCCGGAGAATTTCCCCTGGAAATTCCGGAGAATTTCCCCTGGAAATTCCGGAGAATTTCCCCTGGAAATTCCGGAGAATTTCCCCTGGAAATTCCGGAGAATTTCCCCTGGAAATTCCGGAGAATTTCCCCTGGAAATTCCGGAGAATTTCCCCTGGAAATTCCGGAGAATTTCCCCTGGAAATTCCGGAGAATTTCCCCTGGAAATTCCGGAGAATTTCCCCTGGAAATTCCAGAGAATTTCCCCTGGAAATTCCGAAACAACTTCCCCTGGAAATTCCGAAGAATTTCCCCTGGAAATTCCGAAGAATTTCCCCTGGAAATTCCGAAGAATTTCCCCTGGAAATTCCGAAGAATTTCCCCTGGAAATTCCGAAGAATTTTCCCTGGAAATTCCGAAGAATTTCCCCTGGAAATTCCGAAGAATTTCCCCTGGAAATTACGAAGAATTTCCCCTGGAAATTCCGAAGAATTTCCCCTGGAAATTCCGAAGAATTTCCCCTGGAAATTCCGAAGAATTTCCCCTGGAAATTCCGAAGAATTTCCCCTGAAAATTTAGAAGAATTTCCCCTGGAAATTCCGAAGAATTTCCCCTGGAAATTCCGAAGAATTTCCCCTGGAAATTCCGAAGAATTTCCCCTGGAAATTCCTAAGAATTTCCCCTGGAAATTCCTAAGAATTTCCCCTGGAAATTCCGAAGAATTTCCCCTGGAAATTCCGAAGAATTTCCCCTGGAAATTCCGAAGAATTTCCCCTGGAAATTCCGAAGAATTTCCCCTGGAAATTCCGAAGAATTTCCCCTGGAAATTCCGAAGAATTTCCCCTGGAAATTCCGAAGAATTTCCCCTGGAAATTCCGAAGAATTTCCCCTGGAAATTCCGAAGAATTTCCCCTGGAAATTCCGAAGAATTTCCCCTGGAAATTCCGAAGAATTTCCCCTGGAAATTCCGAAGAATTTCCCCTGGAAATTCCGAAGAATTTCCCCTGGAAATTCCGAAGAATTTCCCCTGGAAATTCCGAAGAATTTCCCCTGGAAATTCCGAAGAATTTCCCCTGGAAATTCCGAAGAATTTCCCCTGGAAATTCCGAAGAATTTCCCCTGGAAATTCCGAAGAATTTCCCCTGGAAATTCCGAAGAATTTCCCCTGGAAATTCCGAAGAATTTCCCCTGGAAATTCCGAAGAATTTCCCCTGGAAATTCCGAAGAATTTCCCCTGGAAATTCCGAAGAATTTCCCCTGGAAATTCCGAAGAATTTCCCCTGGAAATTCCGAAGAATTTCCCCTGGAAATTCCGAAGAATTTCCCCTGGAAATTCCGAAGAATTTCCCCAGGAAATTCCGAAGAATTTCCAGGGGAAATTCTTCGGAATTTCCAGGGGAAATTCCGGAGAATTTCCCCTGGAAATACCGGAGAACTTATCCTGGAAATTCTGAAGAATTTCTTCAGGAAATTCCGAAGAATTTCTTCAGGAAATTCCGAAGAATTTCTTCAGGAAATTCCGAAGAATTTCTTCAGGAAATTCCGAAGAATTTCCCCTGGAGAGATTCGAAGGAATCCCGTCCAGAGATTCGATGGAATCCCGTCCAGAGATTCGATGGAATCCCGTCCAGAGATTCGAACGAATCTCGTCAAGGGATTTCAAGGAATCTTGTCCAAATATTCCTAGGAATATTTTCTAGAGATTCTGGGAAATCTTGACCAAAGATTCGAAGGAATCTCGTCCAGAAATTCGAAGGAATCTCGCCCATGCAAACTCGATCAGAGATTCGAAGGAAACTCGTCCAGAGATTCGAAGGAAATTCATCCATAGATCCCAAGGAATCTTGTCCAGAGATTCCAAGGTATATTGTCAAGAGATTCGAAGAAATATCGTTCAGAGATTCGAATGAATCTCTTATAAAGATTCGGAGGAATCTCCTCCAGAGAGTCGGAGAAATCTCCTCCAGAGATTCGGAGGATTCTTCTCCAAAGATTCGGAGGAATCTCCTCCAGAGATTCGGAGAAATCTCCTCCAGAGTGTCGGAGGAATCTCCTCCAGAGTGTCGGAGGAATCTCCTCCAGAGATTCGGAGGAATCTTTTCCAGAGATTCGGAGCAATCTCCTCCAGAGATTCGGAGCAATCTCCTCCAGAGATTCGGAGGAAACTCCACCAGAGATTCGGAGGAATCTCCTCCAGAGATTCGGAGCAATCTCCTCCAGAGATTCGGAGGAATCTCCAACAGAGATTTGGAGGAATCTTCTCCTCCAGAGATTCGGAGTAATCTTCTCCAGACAATCGGAGGAACCTCGTCCAGAGATTCGAGGGGATCTCCTCCAGAGATTCGAAGGAATCTCGTCCAGAGATACGAAGCAATCTCGTTCAGAGGAATCTTGTTCAGAGATTCGAAGGACTCTTGTCCAAAGATTCGAACGAATCTCGTTCTTTCATTTTCAATCACTCACCTGTTGGTACGCCAAGTACTGGAAGTTCTCGTTGTAAATGTTGTACCCGGTCAGCCCGATGTGGATCGACGGCAAAATGATCCCGAACAGCACAGCCTCCCAGATCTGCAGCGGCATCATGGCGTACGCCAGGAACACCACGAACACAATCTGCCAGACGCCTTCTGCCATCACCTCCCGGGTATCCACCGGGAACACAATGCCCACCGTGGGCATCGAGATGAAGCAGAAGGCCGCCGTGAAGAACAGAATGCCGTAGCACAGGTACGGCAGGTGCGAGTCCCGGATGAAGCGGAACTGCAGCAGCGCCAGGACCACCGCGAACATCAGACACATGAACGAGTTGAAGACGTTCTGTTCGAGGAGAGAGGGAAGATCTTGAAAAACGTGACTTGGATGGGACATTAGGGGGTCAAACTTACATGTAACGTCGGCGCCTGGTTGTAGCCGAGGCTGAGTCCGGCCATGACGCCGCACAGAACTACGACCAGGGCCACCACTCCGGTCACGGAGAAGCGCTGCAGTTTGAGGGTGTATCGCTGGTAGAGGCATTCCAGCTCGTTGTTCTCGAAGCGCAGTTTGTTCCATGGTCGTCCTCGGGCAGCGTGAACCGCGTGATCCATGGCGCAGCACTAGGTGCGAAGGTGTCGCCGCAGCAGTGCTGCCAACGCGCTCCCTGCCACCGCTCCTGCCTCCTAACCGTCGTCCGTGGTTCCGTCCGCCAGGGTGACGGTCCAGGGTGGATTAGCGGGCCTGTTGATACGGGATAGATACGAGAAAGGGGGAAAACTAATTAGCGAGATGGTATTTGCGCTGGAAGTTAGCAAATGTTTTCAATGGGTGCAACAGTGCTGCCAGTTTTATGGAACCTGTAGATTTGGTAACAGCACAGTTCATTTTGATATTAATGAACGATCATGGTGTCGCTGCTCCCGTGTTGTCCGGATGAACTCAAATGAACTTTCCGCTCCTACTTGTAAGTTGTCAATGTCGTGTTGGCTTGATTTTACGAAATTATTGAAGGCTTAAAAAATTTATATTTTTATAGTTCACGAATGCTTTTGAAAACAATTCAAACCTGTTTCAATCCTCCTAACACATTTGGCATTCCTGATCCGTCAATTTCCCCACATATTTGCGTAGTAAACAAAAACAAAGTGGCCAGCGGGAAGCGATCATTCCATCCCGAAGCATGCGGCGCTCGCAAGTACACAAACAAACCGTGAATGAGCGATTATGGAGTGATTCCTCGCACGCTCGCCACTTTCTGATGGAGCTGGAGAAGCCATTAGGGAAGATTCAAATATTACGTCCATCAATTTTTGGGATTTCTAGACCCCCCCTCCCCCCTCTGTCACGCATTTTCCCTATACCCAATACACGTAGTGTCACACTTTTGTAGACCCCCCCCCCCCCTCCCCCAAATGTTGGACGTAATTTTTGAACGTTCCCTTAGTAGCCGGCTCCGTTCGGAGAGCAACTTATTTACTGACCAATAAAGTGTGGTCGCCGTAGCTAATGGCGCTAGGGTCGTACGGAATTTGACGAGTGGAAAAGCTATGGGATGACGCATTCCACAAGGGCCATTAAAATCCGTACGAAGAAAAAAGAACACATAATGTGCATGAGCGGATGTCGGTCGAGAACGCGACGCGCCCGCATTCCGTCTTCTTGAGTTGTTGTTTTGCATCATCTACGTTTGTTTTGATTGAATCCATCCAAGCCAAAACAAGCAAACAGCGCTTCGGAAGAATCGGATCGCCATCAGCTGTTACAGCAGCGCGAGTGTTGCAAGAATTGCGCGAAAGAAATCAGACGGACGAGCTTCAAAAAACGGTCATAATTCCGGACATCGAAGGAAGCCATGCGCGTTGCGAGTTGTGAGTAGCGATGCATATTCTGAGGATCGGACAGTTGACTCACAGAGACAGCGAGGAACGACGAGGGGCGAGACGATGAATTGTTATTTGACCGGTCACCGTCACTCGAGTGAGTGGGAGGAAGACGAGGCCAGGAAAAGGAACGGAAGCTGACCGTTTCGACGTTGCTTCATCCACAAAATTGAATAAAAGAGCAAATTTATGAATCTTTAATTTGAGTTTGCTGTTTTGACGGAGGGCTAACCGAGGAAAGTCGGAGCGAAGTTATTATAACCGAAGCGTGACTGATACGATGACGTGCGAGTGGTTGAATATTTTTGAACAATGCGCTGTATTGAAAACAATGAATCATACCTGGAATAATAAGTCGATGTTTTATATTTGGATACTTGGCTGTTTTTTTTTTTTTCATCTTTAAACTATGTGGAGCGGACCTGGTTGGATGGTTAGAACACGTGACTATCACAAAATGTGAGTTCTTCCTTCGGAAAGGAAGTAAAGCGTGGGTCCCGAGATGAACTAGCCCAGGGCTAAAAATCTCGTTAATACAGATAAAAAAAAATCTTTAAACTATACTCGTATCTTCTTTACCAAATCTTTCAGTTACTGTAGATTGTAGTCTTAGTTTTATCTTGTTTCTTCTATTCTCCATTTTACACATTATATCTTCCAACTCCTGTCATGATCCATCTGTCTTTTGTTATCAATGCCCCCTAAAATCTCCTGGAACCTATTGAGACCCCATGAAACCCTCTTAAACGCTCCTGAAACTTTCTACAACCCTCTGAGATCACTGATATGCTCCTGAGACTCCCTGAAGACCCTCTAGAACTCCCTAAAGATCCCCTAATACGACCCTGGGATCCCATGAAATGCCTTTGTGGGCACCTGGAAACCCCATAAATTCCCTGCAACACTCTTGAAACCCTCTGAATCCCTCTGAAACGCCCCTGAGAGTTTCTGATACCCCTTGAAGCCCTCTGGGAACCCGTAAAACTATCTGAGACTCCATAAAATGCCCTCCGACCTTCTTCTGATAGCACACTAAAACGACCATGAGACCCACTGAATCGTCCCAGACACCAGGGATGGAAACACTCACTTACAAAGAGTTACACTCACTTGTAATTTTCTCAGCTCAGAAGTATGCTATCAAAAATCAGTGTATGGAGGACTGTTACCTTGCAGTTTTATCTAAAAGTTTGCCAAATAAAGTAAGGGTCGCACACTTTTACCAAAATCTTGATAGAGCTATGAAGGCAATTCTCCACAAGATGAGTGAATTTACATCCACATCGTGGAGAAAAGAATAATGTATAACTTTTGATTGCGTGCGCCTTCATTGCTCCTTCACGACATTGAAAAGAGCCTTACTTTATTTGGAGAATTTTTGGATAAAACGACAAGGTAAGAGTCCTCCATACACTGTTTTTTGATAGCATGCTTATGAGGTGAGAAAATAGCAAGTAAGTGTAATTCATTCTAAGTGAGTGTTTCTATCCCTGCCTGACACCACCGAAGCCTCCTGGAATCTCCTGATTCGCCCTTGAAACCCTCTGATAAGTCTTGAAACGCCCTTTAGACCTACTGGTAGCTCCATGAAACGCTTCTGAGTCCCCCTGAAACGCCCATGAGAACTCAAGGTACCTCCTGAAACTCCCTGGATTCTCCTTGACACTCTACAGAAACCCACTGAGACATCCTGAAACGCCCCTGAGATCCACTGGAATCCTTCTGAAATCCCCTGAGGCCCCCTGAAAAGCCTTTTAGACCATCTGGAATCCTGGAATCTGGAATGAAAATTTTTAAGACCGAATCCTTTCCGGAGAGTTTTCTTCTCCGGGGCTTATTTGCCGATACCCTTCAGGAATCCTACGGAGATCATCAGGAAATTCCTTACCGGAGTTCTTCCAAAATTGCCTTCCGGAACACCTCCGGTAATATCTTTTAGAGATCCTACGGAGTTTTTCCGAAAATAAATTCCGGTGATCCTTCGGAAATTCTATTCTGCGATCCTTCTCAAATTGCTTCCGGTGCTTATCTAGGATTTTTTTTCTCGAATCCATCCGAATTTCTTTCAGGAGCCGGAACCGGTTCCGGTAGGAAAAGAGAAGGACTTCCAGGAACCATATACTGTTAACGTTCTGTGGCTCCAAATTCTGAGATTTCTTCATGAATTGTTTTCAAAGACACATTCAAAAATTTCTCCAAGAATTTCGTCAGGAATACTTCAAAGTACTGAAATCCTCCAGGAATTTTAACTTCGTGAATTCCACTATCTAGCGGAGTTTCGAGAGTGATTGTTCCAGGGCTTGTTCCAAGAAACGCTTCTGGAATTCCTTCCACGATTCTTTCAAAAGTTGTTACAGACATTTCTACGGGAATTTATTCTGGAGACTATTTATAGGTTCTTCCAGTGATTGTTTCAGGGATGTTTCCGAGAGTTCCTTGAAATTTCTCCAGGGATTCCCAAAGCAATTTCAGCAGAGATTATTTTAGGTGTTTCTGCAAGTATTTCTTTGGGGATTTCACCATATGTTTCTTTAATAATTCCACTAGATATTGCTCCAATAATTGCTTCTGGAATCATTCGAAGTATTTCTTCAGGAATTTCTTCCAGATTTTTTTTTCAGAAATTTCTACTAGAGATTATTCAAAAGTTATCCCAGCAATTCCATCAAATTACTTTAAAAAAATCCAAGGATTCCTTCAATATTTCGTTCAGAAATTACTACAGACATGGATTCATCCACATTTTTTCCAGGCATTCCTACGAGTATTGTGTTGTTCTCTGCTGAGTATTGTGTTGTTCTTTACAGAGAAGAACATTAATCAAGACAATTAGATGATCGACATTGAACCACAAAAATCCCACAACAATTGGTGAGATCTTTCCAATATTATTTATTTATAAATACTTCTATTTCAGTATATTTACTTTATAACTGCATATAAGTTGAAAATTCGCTATTTTCAACATCCTTTCATCTATTGGAAGATGCTTCAGTTCTGGGCTCTTTCTAAGTTGATGAAGGAATTTATAAATGCTTGCAAGGACTTGGCCAGGTGTGTGGAGCTGAGTGAATCTATGACATTGTAGATAGTAGCGACATCAGCAATGTCAATGGAAATATTCAGCTTTGCAACTCCATCCAAGATTTGTGCAAGTATTCATGCTATGCTATGCTATGCTATGCTATTTTTTCCAGGCATTCCTACAGAAATTGTTCCATGAATTCGTTTAGAAATCTCTCCTGGGATTTCCTAAGCAATTCCATATGGGATTCTTTCCGGGGTTTCATCAGGAATTCTTTCAGTTATTCCTCCAAGAATTCCTACAGGGTTTCACTCGGGAATTTCATCTGCGAGTCTTTTAGAAAAAGCACCAGGGAGAAACGAAACTTAAGATAAATTTCAACGATTCATCCAGGAACTATTCTGGGGATTCTTCCAGGAATTAAAAAAAGACAAGGACACGTACAACGCTTCCAATGAGCTATTCGCTCTTTGAAGGCAACGGACTAGCATGCAACGCCCAGTGGCACAACCGAAAACTTTTCCTGCCAGCTGCGGCGGGAATCCACACGACCACGAAGCCACAGTAGTAGTTTCATCATCAGAATTCATGCTGGAATTCTTTCAGGAACTAACCCAGAAATTCATCCAGGATTTGTTAAGGGACCCCCTTAGGAAATCCTCTTGGTATTGCTTCCAGGATTTACCCTTGGGTTTTGTTCAGGAATTCCTCTAGGGATTCCTTCAGGAACTGCTACAGGGATTCATTTCAAGAGTTCCTCCATGAACTCTTCTTGGAATTTCTTCAGGAACTCCTCCTGGGAAGATTTTCTACGGATTTTTTTTTCCGGTGTTCCTCCAGAAGTTCCGGAGTTTTACCGGAAAGGGCTCCATCCGAAGTTTATCTAGGGATTCTTTTCAAAACTTCTTCGGGAATTTCTTTCGAAGATCCTCTAGGATATCTTTCTGTTGCTCCTCATGGAGTTCGTACGGAAGTTTTTCTGGAAACTGTTTTCGCAGCACATTCTACTGGAGCTCCTCCGAGAATTCTATCCGAAATTTACCTGAGATTTTTTTTCTGGAGTCCATCCAAAAATTCCTTACGGATTTCCTCCGAGAATTACTTACCTAGTTCTTCCGAGATTTTTCCACAGAACTCTTCCAGCAGTTACTTCGTAAGTTCCTTCGGAAATTAATTCAGGATATTTAACGAAATTTCCAGAAAAATCCTCCAAGAATCCGATCCAGAGATCCGTTGGGAGTTTTTCCGGGATTTGTCCCACAGTTCCTCCCGGAGTTTTTTTTTTAGAATTCCACTTGAAATTACCCCACGATCTCTTCTGGAAATTACTTCCGGAGTGTTTCTTGGAATTCTTCCCAGAACTTTCTCCGGGAATCACTTACGAAGACCTTCTAGGGAATCCTTCAGTTGTTCCTTCTGGAGATCTTTCGCAGTTCTTCTATAAATTCTTTCCAGAAAGTCTCTCAATTTTTCCGTCGTTCCCTATAATCAATATCATAGCTTCTCGGGTTAATCCTTCAAAAGTATCTTAGCGAATCTACCAGGAACCATTCTTCATGAGTTCCTTCTACAGTTCATCCGGGAATTCCTTCCGCTGTGCTTACGGGAAACATCCTTAAGAAGTTGCTCTGTGAATTTCTCCTAAATTGCCTCCTGCATTTCCTTTCGATGTTCCTCAAGGAATTACTTCCTGAGTTCCACCGAAAATTCCCTCTGAGTTCATTAGGAAATTATTCTCGGGGTTTATGGCCTTCCATGTATTTTCTAACAGATATAAGGATCTTGTTAGACAATTTTCCAATACATGTTTTTGAGATTTACGAAAAAGCTTATGGAGAAACTCCGGGAAAACAGTTTACCACACCACCTGGTGAAGTTTCTACACTAACTACTGTAAGATTGTGATAGTAAACTAATGGAAGAGTTCCGAAAAACATTAGAGAAATGACCGTTTTTAAACAAAGAGATTTAAAGGGGAGATTCCAAGAAGGTACCTTTGAAAATTGCTGATAGACATTTCGAGGCACTTATGTAAGAATTCCCAAAGTAATCCTTAAAAATCTAAAAGAGAAACAGTGAGAGATTCCTGCAGAGGATCTTCTAGAGGAACTATCTCAGAACTCTTGCAGGAACCTCAGTAACTTATAGAAGGTGGAACGCTTCGAGAAATTCCAGAAGAAAAGCTTCCGAAAAGAAAGCACAGGAACTCCTAAGTAGAAACAATCTCAATGAAGGGACAATCTTAGGGCATACCAAGGGAGTAACACTGTAGGATTCCCAAAGGAGAAACTCCTGAGAAATAGAACTTCTATTTATTTATTTATTTTTTATTCGTCGTGAATCATATGTAGACCATTTGTTACATTCATGCTTTCTTAACCTAACACTATTTTTTTTAAAGTAACGAATCACTTTCAATTGTCTCTTAAGCTTACCTAAGTCAATGGACTCGCATTGTTCATTATACATCCTCATCATTTGATTTATAGGTCCAAACATGGCATAATTAGTACGACAATGATAAGTAGAAATAAGTAGGTGCATAAAAATTCAATTTTGATAAAATTACCTGTGAATCAACTCGGTTGGATACGATGTCATTTATAAATGAAATCATGGCGAATTTTCGACGTTCTTTTCAACTTAATGTCTGTGTAGTAACTCCTGATTCTGGAGGATTCTGGAGGAGAAACTCTTAGGGGAATTCCAGCGAAACAATTCTTGGAAAATTTAGTAGAATGAAGTATTGGACAAATCTCAGCGAAATAACTTCTGGAAGAATTCCAGGGGAGGAACTCATCATGGAATTTTAGGTAAGAATCTTTCAGTGAGGTTAGACTCTGTTCCAGTCTTGGCGATCTACACTAGAATATTAGTAATTGTTTTTTTTATGTATATCTGTATTAATGAGATTTTTAGCTTTAGGCTAGTTCATCTCGGGACCCACGCTTTACTTTCTTTCCGAAGAAGGAACTCACATTTGGCAAGTTTGTCGGGAGCGAGATGCGATCCCAGGGCCTCGGCGTGATAGTCAAGTGTTCTAACCATCACACCAGGTCCGCTCCACATAATTGAAATTGTAAATGCTCTTTCCAGCATTAAATCTGTTTAACTAAAAAGCTGCTTTAAATAGGTATAATTAACACGTAGAAAGATGATACCCTCAACAACCGCCTTTAACGTTCTGAGACGCTCTAAGACCTCCTGCTGGAACCCCCTAAAATCGTCTGAAACTCCCTGAAACACCACTGACACTTCCAGGTACCCTCTGAATTTCCGTGGGACGCCCTTGAAATGCCCATGGCACCTACCCTGGAACATCCCTGACATTCCCTGGAGTCTCCCTGTCACCTCCCAGAAACCCACTGACAACCCTAAAACGCCCCTGAGACCCGACAACCCCATTAAAACCTTTGGAACGCTCCCCCAGATACGCTACTGAGACCTCCTGGTAACCCTTAAAACGTCCCTGGAACCTCCTCAAGCCCCCTTGTAACCCCGTCAAACGCTGCTGAGACAGACTGGAATCCTAAAACACCACGGAATCCCTCGTAGAACACGCTTAAAATTCTTCTGGGATACTCCTGAGGTTCCCTGAACCGCCCCTGCAACTTTCCTTTGCTCTTCCCTATAAACGACCCCTGGCCGTCTATTACTTTTTCTTATGCATGATGATATTGATCCTGAAAGGTTCTCCCTGTGGGAGAATCCTCTGAAGATATAATCCAGAGATCTCTCCAAGAAATCGATCTGGGTATTCGTCCAGTAAATCCAGATACATCAGAGAATTCCTCAAAAATTCATCCTCCAGGAATTCCATCTGGAATTTCGTTCAAGAGCTGTAGGTTACTCCAGAGATACTATGTGGGGATCCATCCAGGTTTTGTTTCCAGGAACTCTTTCAGAAACTCTTTCCATCTTGGTATACCTCCACGAATACTTTCCTGTTTCCAGATGGAGGGATTCCTTGGAAGGCATTTCGCTAGGGATTCCTTTTGAAGTTCGCTTTGAGACTGTGACTGGGAATTTTGCTGTTGGGAATCGACTGTAATCTTGACTCTATAGATTAACGGCTACGCAGTCTTAGGGTTCAAAAACGAGTTTTATTATTCACCCGACGTTACGACACGGGGATAGTGTCTTCCTCAGGGGGAAAATAAATATTAACGTTTTTGGTCAAATGTTTTGTCTAACTTTAACTGTCTTGTTATGTGTCGTTTTTGGTACATGCTTACACTTCGAAATCACTTAAACAGTTCAACGGCCAAAAAACCGTTGAACTGCTTAAGGTGAATATATAACGAAGCCACACCTGAAAATTTCAAGAGCACAAATCTAAAGAACCGAATGTCGGTTTGCGCTGAAAAGTTGATCGATTGGTTACTCGTTGGCGGTGACCAATCGATCAAATTTTCAGCGCAAACCGACATTCGGTTCTTCAGATTTGTGCTCTTGAAAACTCTAGGTGTGGCTTCGTCATATATTCACCTTAAGTGATTTCGAAGTGTAAGCATGTACCAAAATCGACACATAACAAGACAGTTAAAGTTAGACAAAACATTTGACCAAAAACGTTAATATTTATTTTCCCCCTGAGGAAGACACTATCCCCGTGTCGAAACGTCGGGTGAATAATAAAACTCGTTTGTTGTGCAGAAGTCACTGTGACTTACATCTAGCAAATAAGTATTTATTTGTTAGAAGTAAGTCACAGTGACTTCTGCGCAACAAAAACCTAAGCCGCCGTGACTTTCTGTGACAAGTGTGTTACTTGGGAAGACTGCCCATAACCCCACACTAACTGGACCTCTCTGTGCAGGTGTCTGTTCCCCATGGTTAAGAAGAACAAAATAAGGTCTCAGGGGAGTTTCAGGGGTTCCAAAGGGGTTTCAGGGAGGTACCTGTAGGTTCAAGAGGCGTTCTTGGGAGATTCAGGAGAAGCCAGGAGATCCCTTAGGGTTCCAGTGAGTCTCAGGACCATTTTAGGGAATCTCAAAGGTATTCCAAGGTGTCTCAGAGGCATTTCAGAGAATCCATTGATACATAGAGGGATCCCAGGGGGTTTCTGGGATAGTTCAGGAGGTCTTAGGGACGTTCCAAAGAGTATCAGGGGGAGGGGATACCTGAAAGTCTCAGGAATATTTCATGGGGTCTCAGGGTAGGGTGGGGCTGATTTCAAAAAATCTCTCCGATATAATTTCCCAAGTGGAAAGTGATCTACTAGTCGAGATAAGTGAGCTGTACAAAAATGAGCGATTTCGGTTGATATTTAGGGGTGGCGCAAAGGGTTGAAATTTTTGCTAGAACAAACTTTCAAAAAACATGTAAAATTTAATTTTCAAACTTATTTTTTCTAGACTAAATTGGTGATTCTAGAACCCAATTGGGCCAAATTTGTGCTCAAAATTGCGATATCTCTACTGGTTTCTGAGAAATTTAAAAAAGTAGTTTATTAGTATTTTTGAGTTGGGGTAATCCTTTTGAAATAACTCTGAACGTTCTTGAACATCTAAACCACCTTGAAACGCTCCTGGATTACGATGAAATGCCTCTGTAACCTCCATGATCTCATTGAAATGCCCTTCAAATCCCCGTATTTCATTAAAAATGCTCCTGAAACAGCTTGGAACGACCTTTAAAGGTTACTGAAGCCTCTCTGAAACAACCCTTAAACCCCCTAGAGGCGCTCCTGAAACGCTCATGAAACATCCATAATCTTATTGAAATACCTTTGAAATCCCGTAATTAATTTGAAATGACCCTGAAACCCCTTGGAAAGCCTTTCAAAGGTTCCAGAAACCCCTTGAAAGGACCTTGGAATGCTGTCTAGCGGTCCTTACACCTCACGGAGCACCCTAAAACGTTTCTGAAACTCCCTAAAATACCTTTGAAATGCCTCAAATCCCCTTGGAACGTCCCTGAAACCACCGTAATCCCATTCAAATGTCAAAGAAGCCTGCCGGAACGTCCTTAAAATGCTCCTGAGGTCCCTTGTTACCCCTTTTTTCGGCTCTCTGGAAACTTCCCCCTTGGACCCATCTTGATGCCCAGAAGCATGTTCTTCACTTATTATTGACTCAATTTTTGCACAAAGTTCTTTTTCATGCACTTTTTAATTTATGCAACCTCAGCCCATAGTATGAAAAAGGTTCTAATGCATACTAATCACGGATAATCGGGCCCACGATAATTTGACCTCCAGCGTACGACCTGTATTTTCAATCTTCTTCTCCATATTATCCTCAAAATTGAATCTTCGAGTTGCTATTTTCTACCGTTCTACCGTTCTTACCGTTTTTTTCCATTCTCCATTATTTTTCGCATTCTTTCTTCTGTCTTTTATAATGTTTGTTCTTTTTTTTTCTAAGCTCTGCCTTCTATCCACCATTATCCATCTTTCCCTTCCATCTTCTACGATTATCCTATTCTATTCTACATTTTCACCAGTTTCTAACGTGACCCTGGAGGTGACGAGCACTTGATAAATCAGAACCCCTTTCAATCTTCACACAACCAAGGTGTGTATCAAATGTAAGGTACTTTAAAACCAAAACTCTAGGTCAATCACGTTCTCAAATGATCGTAATTCATCACACAAATTCCCACCACAATTAGCGAGTTACGATCATAATGAGCAACCATACCTCAAATTCTGACAATGATTGGAAACCTGATGACTGATCACAAGGAATTTTCTAACGCTCCTAGAACAGCCAGTCGTTAGTCGGCTATAGAAGTTTCATCTGCACCAGCTAACTGGTCGACACCGAGCTGCCATCGTATGAATACGCTGCTCAACCTATTAGAGCGATAAAAATGTCCGCCGGAATGCCAATTTGTAGCATATTTGTGTAACACATGCAACAACCGCTCAGCCCACCTGCCTGCAATAGGTTTCCTCTCGTCTCCGGTACTCCATGACAGCGTGGCGCGGCGCAGCGATTCCCCAGTTAAATATTGCTATTTTCACACGTCGTTGGTCACGCAGCAGAAGTCTCCGGTCTCGTCTCGAGGCGATTTGCAAATGTGTCCTCCCCCTGACCACGCTGCTTGCTGCTAGTCTTCGATTCCGATTGACGTGATCTGTTACCGCGCCGCAGGCTGAAATGCTGCGGTAAGAAGGTGGCAGAATGATTTATTTACAATCCAAGCAGGCTGCTGCAGTCATTGTCGACTGACACGATATCTCGCAGCTCGCAGGTGACCCAACACACAGTTTCAGAGGCCTTCTTGGATGGGAATTTGACATGGTAACACTGACTGACTGCTGTCGTAAATTTCAATCCATTAAAGTTGGGAATGTGTTGATCGAAGTAGCCTGATGTTTCCAAGCACGACGTCATTCAGAGAACACATTGCTTGGAATTTTGTGATAATTCCAATTACAATATGGAAATGCACCAGATTGCATACGCACAACTTGATTCGATCGATCACTGGCTATGACAAACGTCATATAGCAACACAAAATCCAAGCAAATAAGTAATTAGTAGCAAGTGTCAACGCCCGCGACGGAACGACACGCTGCTGCTTGTGATATTGCAATGCAACCTCTGATGATGTGTAATATCAACATCATTGACTTAATTATCAAGATCACAACAAACACTCACTCGTCGTAGATCTCAGAGATCAGTTGAGTGTGGATCAACCGCAATAGTTGCAGTGCAGTAGCGACAAGGCAGTAATTTCAAAGACCGTCCCGCACGATGATGGCAGCTGGCAGTCAATTAGCTTGTCATCCGATAGGTTTTACGACGATGTCGTTTGGGATCGGACAACTCTGTTAGTTGGATGTGGGAGCCATTCCAACTGAGATTTTGATACATTTCAAAATTCAGCATTCAAGCGATACAGTAGGCGTTTGAGAAGTTCACCAGCTCTTCGGCTGTTCAATATTAACTTCATTTCTCGATCAGCCTAGATAGCTGTGAAGTGTCGGTAGCGATTGTCTCAATTGGCTAAGAATAACACTACGGACCACCTCTTCCGGTGGTAAGAATCCACCAACAGGTGACCCCTAATTCATGGTGTGATGCGGCTTCATGCTTACCGTGCCTAAGAATGAATGGCTAGCCCCTAAGGAGGGTTTATTAAATACGTAACCGCAAACGGAGCCCGTGGAGTACCAGGGCGCCTTCCACAGTATGTTGCCCTTACTACGCTAACCGGAGGAATGATGCAGTGGACCTTGTGTTTCTCCGAGACAATCAGCTGCCCTTCTTTAGTCTCACTTGAGGCTAAATAAGGGCGGGGTTATGAAGATGTTGTTAATTAGTTTAAATTTTCACCTATATGGTTTCGCATTATGCGATTTACACAGTGTATTCTGTGTATCCTCGCCTTTGGCGTTTTTCTTTCAATACCGATCTGGTTTAATTGCTGCTGTTCTTTGCTGTGGTGTTATTGCGAAGAGTTTAATCTTATCTAGTTTGGGTAGTGGTTACGGTTAGGATAGCTCAGATCTATCTTCAGCATAAAATAACAGCAACGATCAATCTTTGCAGACTTATGCAAAATGGTACAGCCCAAGTGGCCTTAGTCCAAGAACCTTACTTTCGTAAGGAGAATTTCTATCTAGGAAACCTTGTGAACCCGGTGTTTGCTACTTTCAGTAAACATGAAATGGCAAACTCGCGTGTCATGCCTCGAGCCTGTGTGCTTGTCAACAACGCAATAGTTGCTACACTCATCTCTGAACTAACCACCAGAGATGTATGTGCTATCACAATTGATGTATCCAATGATGCAAATGATTACCTCACTAGTGCTCATCACAACTCATCAACTGTATATTTATCGCGTGCGATTGAACTGTGCACTGATCAGCGATGACCAGCAGCAAAGAGGTGGCAAAACGAACATGATGTAAATCACAAACGATTTTGCACACATCTGACTGGCCGTCACACGCTCGTCCGAACAGCCGAACCATACCGAATAGGTTGGTTTGCGAAGCTACGGCACGAACGCTCGACACGCACACAGAAGCAACATTCGCATGTACCGATACCATACTAATAAAGCTTCCAGTCAACGATGCTTCGCGATAAGCTGTCGAAAAGCGTCGAAAGCGATGAAAAGAGATGCTTGGCTAGAACGCAACGGCTCAACGGCGAAAAGGAAGAGTCAACTATGCTGATCAGTGTTGAGTCCGTTCGTGTGCTACTCGTATGGGAGGTTGATTGAATAAAGCGAGGATGGGTGAAAACGTATTCGTTGTCGAAAGCAAATCGCATCATTTCGCGAATGTTTTCATCAAATAGCAAGCTTGGATGTATCTGTTGGAAACCACAACAGGAAATACGTCTATTGTTCGGTGTATTAACCGCATGATGAACCATCCCCTACGGATGCTTTCACACAAGTCATCGCATACTGTACTTCAAAAGGCCTTCCGCCAATTGTTGGCAGTGATGCTGATGCTCACCACATCACCTGGGGCAGCTCAGACATTAGCTTGAGAGGCTCCAGTTTGATGGAGTAATTAAGTAGTACAGATCTTACATTACTTAACATAGGCAATCGCCCAACCATCATGGTATCTGCTAGGAAGGAAGTGTTAGATATAACGATTTGCTCTAGTAGAATTAGTCACGAGCTAACCAATTGGCATGTGTCGAATGAAGAACCTTTATCTGACCATCGCTACATCTTTTTTGAACATTTAAATGTTACTTCGCAAACATTGCGTTTCAGGAATCCCCGGTCAACAAACTGGGATCTTTTTACTGATTTGGTTGCGGCCAAATCTCATGGATACTCATCATCCATTGACACTCCAAGTGATTTAAATGATGCCGTTGATACTACAACGACCTTCATCATGGAAGCTTTTGAAGAAGCATGCCCTCTACGGTCTGTGAAGATCACAAGAGGAACCCCTTGGTGGAACTCTGATCTGGCGAAACTCAGGAAACAATGTAGAAAGAGTTGGAACAGACGACGTTCGGCTGGTTCGGAGGCTTTCAGGTCGGCTCGCAAGGCCTACAGAGAAGCTCTCCGATCTGCTGAACGATCCGGCTGGAAAAACCTTTGTACAAATGTTTCCAGTTTGAGTAAAGTCAGTCGGTTAAACAAAATCCTTGCGAAATCTAAGGATTTCCGAGTGAACGAACTTCGTTTGCCAAATGGCGATCTGACTGCCCAAAACTCCTTAAAACTGCTGTCGTCTTGAATTTCGGGCCGCCTTCTTGAACATCTTCCTCTTACCGAATAAACCCAAATTGCATGGTTTTAGAGGCTGAAATTCCTTATTACAACCGCCATCTTGGATTTTGCGTCGTCATCTTGGATATTCAGGTAGCTATTTTTGGACTCCGGCCATTTTCTCCACACCAAATACACACTAAATACATGGTTTTAGAAGTTAAAACTCTTTACTACAGCCGCCATCTTGAGTTTTGGGCTGCCATCTTAAATATTTTAGTCGCCCTATTTGGACTCCGCACATTTTCTCCCTACTAAACATACCCATATTGTGTGGGTTTTAAGTCTCCGAAACTCCATAAAATAGCTGATATCTCAAATTGTGGGCTGCTACCTTAAATATTCTGGTTCCCATTTTTGGACTCCGGACATCATCCTAACCTCAGCCATAACCTTTTTATAACAGCCGCCTCTTATAGTTGTGGGCCGCCATCTTGTATTTTAGGTCACCATCTTGAATTTTTGGCCGAAATCGTGGTTTAGTGGTTTTCATTGATGATTACCGTATCATTCGGCAACCATGCTAAAGTTTACAAAAATCGGCTCAATTTGATGTGTCGCATGATAGAATTTGATTCTGTTTTATATGAACTTTTTCTGCGTATAGACATACATACACACATACAGACATCATCTCTATTCGTCGAACTAAGTTGATTGGTATATGTGACTAGACTCGCCGAGCCTTCTATCGAAAATTCGTTGTCTGAATGAACATATAGCCTTTCAGTAAACTTTGATGTACGAGAAAGGCAAAACAATATTTTTTTTCGGATTTTGTTCGAAGAAATCGACAGATAAGAAAACTTTCATGAATATGAAAATAAGAACTACATCATATTCCAATCCATTAATTTATGCTAAAACTAGCAGAATACTTTGTTTTATCATTTTTTATCGGGTACATATTTTTCAAATCTGTGAGCCGTGAAATTCGACAATATCTCGATGATGCGGTAAATGCTCACCAGGTCTGAGCTGAGAGCTTATTATTATTATTAGCTTTATTAAGGAGATTTTCAGCCCGCGACTGGTTCATCTCCAAAAATAAAGAAAATGATCTGAAGATGCCTTAAGGGTATCAGCAGATTACAGAGTTTTAGCACAGTAGTTGCCATAAATCTACTTATTTCTAATTAAACCTATCTTCTCATATGGGCCACAAGGGCTACACAAATATACTGTCAATGTGTTTTAACTGTCCGATCTTAAAACTTGCTTGATTTTTGTGTGAGGCGGATTAGCTTTGAAAAAAGATTCCAAGGGTTTCGCGAGGGGAAGAGTGCTTGAAAGAGGTTTTGCCTGACCACCTCTAGGTACCCTTTGTAGCCCAGGATGCCCCGACGTGAAAGAAAATAAAAGAGGGAGTAATCTGCGAAGTTACTAGCGGGGCTTACGACACCGGGATAGGAGATCCCGGGCTGCCCAGAGCCGAGAAGCAAATTAGATGCTGTTGTATATCTGTGCGTCATTGAGAAAATTTATCAGTTGCCTCTCAAACGATGGGTCATTTTGAAGTGCTCTGATTACGTTGGTGATGTCATGTATTCTTCTCAGATCCTCAAGAGCTGGACAGTGGCTTATAATATGCTCGGTTGTGCAGCGTTCCCCGCACGATTCACAATGTTTGTGGAAACCATCTGTACCACCGCTCATATCGTGCGACATTCTGCTGTATCCAGTCCTTAATTTGGATAGTACGACCTGCTCTCGCCGGGCCGGCAAGTCATCCCACGGGGCAGTCGTATTTTTTATTTTACGGCAGAAAAGCATTCGTTCCCGCCACCATTCCCGGGACCAAGCATCCCAGACCGTGTTTTTAGTCCACGTTTTAATGTCATCTGATGGAATTTTCCTATTTAGTAATGGTAATGGTCCCCGCTAGTGGGCCCGCTTTCTCATTTCCAGCAATTCCGGAGTGGCCTGGAACCCTCCTCTCTTCTTGGCGTAACGTCCTCACTAGGGCAAAGCCTGCTTCTCAGCTTAGTGTTCTATGAGCACTTCCACAGTTATTAACTGAGAGCTTCCTCTGCCAATGACCATTTTGCATGTGTATATCGTGTGGCAGGCACGAAGATACTCTATGCCCAAGGAAGTCAAGGAAATTTCCTTTACGAAAAGATCCTGGACCGACCGGGAATCGAACCCGTCACCCTCAGCATGGTCATGCTGAATACCCGTGCGTTTACCGCCTCGGCTATATGGGCCCTAGGCCTGGAACCCACATAAACGATACATCGACCACACTTTGCTCCAATTCGAACTGAATGCGCTGGATGTGCGGATGTTTGTTTGTTGGCGACTCGAGCGCTGTCAAGGCACTAGCTGAATCAGTGACTATTACAACTGGTTTATCGCTTGGGAGTACAATAGCTTGTAGGATTGCCGCAGCCTCGGCGGAAAATACTGAACAGGCACTTGGTAAACTGTAGCATCGTTCTATTTGGTTGCCCAGTATTCCTAGGCCGGCCTTATCTCCTAGTTTGGAGCCGTCAGTGAATCTGACTTCATGATCGTTGTAGTGCTTCTCAATCCTTTCGTAAAAGTGAACTTTGACTCTTTCGGGTGTAGCTTTTCTACGAAAGCTAGCTTTGATGGTTCCATCTATCTTCGGAGATTTAGCCATCCAGCTTCGCGGTCCAATTCGGTGGAGCCCGGCCACCGGTGGAAGCTGAACTGCGGCCACTGATTCAAGAGCCAAGTTTGCTTGCTCGGCTAGGAAGCAAATCGGCCCCTGTTCCTTGGTACGTTCGAGGTACCCTATTGTACGGTTACAGAGCACGAGGATAGCTTTATGCCGGAAGGGAAGAACTCCCAGCTCAGCACATGCTGATAAGGCTGGAGTGAACGGAAGCAATCCAGACAGGTGACGAATAGATTTGTTGTAGATTGGTGCCAGGTGTTTGACCAGTTCGTAGAGACTTCGACAGAAGCCGTCTGCACACCACTGCGTCCGTGACGTGCTTCCGGGTGGCTCTTGCTTCGCGTTCTTTTAGTGGAAATGCATTTTATCATGTTAACCCGATTCCTACAGGAAACCATCACATTTTTGAAATGGGTCTGGAAGGAGAGATTCCGATCGAATGTTACACCAAGGATTTTCACATTGTTTCTGGTCGGTATTGGATCTTTATTTATGAAAATCTTCCTTGGCGGCCGATGATTGGATGTGCAAATATGGATACGGACACATTTTTCGGCCGCAATGTCGAAACCCTGAACCCGAAACGGCTGATACCGCTGCTTGGAGTTTTCTCCTATGGCTTTTTGGGTGCTTTCCTCTTACTAAGAGCAAAATATAATCAGCGTATACTAATATAAAGACACCTTTAGGGAGGACCAGGAAAACACCGCTCATGGCCACTAGAAATAGTGTAACCGCCAGGACAGATTCCTGCGGTACTCCCGTTTCTTCCTTTGCAATTGTAGTGCGATGATTGCCGATGAGAACTTGGAAAGTTCGTCCATTCAAAAAGTTTTTAACGAAAGCCAGAAGGTTTCCAGAGAAGCCCCAGTTGGCGAGCTTCTTGAGAACTGCTGGTGTCCAGGCTCGGTTATATGCTTTTGCAAGGTCAAGTGATACCATTTCAATATGCTCGTCATTTTTAGTTGCGTCCTTTAGGATTTGTCCGATGGCAGCAAAATACCCAGACAACCAGAACTCGCATAAAAATGCATAGATTTCATCATATTATCATCAACATACCTCACAATCACATAAATGTAAACCATTAGTACAACCAAAGTGTGAAATTCATCGCAATAAACGACGATTTAATGTTGATTTTGCGACGAACAAAACTGAATCGCATAATTATACAAGCAGACTCACAAAATAACATTCGTATTCGCACAAAACGGTGTACTGTGATGATTATGCGTATTTCACCTTGTTATGACAGCTCCACTCGCATTGGTAAGTCAATTAACTCGTACAAACGCATAAGTAAGTTTGTTTGCGTATACGGCCGCGTTATCGAGAATCTGTTATGCACACATAATGTGTTTTGAATTGTGATAACAAGAGAAAAATTGCTGTCTGACTGTGGTTTCGGTGTAGATCCATTGCGAAAGTGAAAAGTTTTCAGTAGTTTTTGATTATAAAATGGTTATTGCTGTTTTGTGCATCAATTCGGAAGGGTTTTCACCTCGCCCTGCAGGGTTCTGGTAGGCAAAAAATGCAGAACTTCACGTTAAGGTTGGGGTTTTTGGCCAAACTTCCCCGTACTTGGACAGCACAGATAAGTCGGTTTTATGTAGGAAAACCCTGAGATGAGTTAGAATGTCATTACGCATTATTAGGTTGTTCCGCAAGAATTTGTGTGGCGTTAAGGACAGACTTGTTAGAATCCCAAAATGGCCGCCACAATGGCCGACTTTGGCACCTACTCACGATTTCGAGCGCACAAATCTCTTCGTAAACCAAACCAGCGCACCTGATCATCTTATTTTAAGCTTATTACAAGTGAGCAAGAACATAATAATAAAATGTACTGTCGTTTGAAGCTTTCTTCTTGATACTTGTGCGTTTAAAGTTCTGATGCACTGTTGAAGCGGGAATTCATGACGTTTGTCCTTAAGTATAAATTACCGGTTGTTAGTCCCAACGTCCCAACTGGGGCGCCGTGAGTTGTATATTTTTGTTCTAATCAAAACAAGTCGCACAAAATCATTGATAACGTCGCAATACAGTACACATCTTTAATCGCAGGTGATATCGTTTCAACTCATATAACGTTATCTTTGTTCCGTCCATGCACGCATATCGCTCCACTTTTGCACGCATAAGGCATATTTGCAGCATTTTATGCGATGACACTTTTATGGATAGTTGCGCGTATAACACGGTTTTAAACTTCGTTTCACGTATGAATTGGTTGTCTGGGTAAGTGCCTGTCCAAAAACCCGATCGGAAAGCATGCTGCCGGTGGTCCAAAAGTTGACCAAATAACTGATCAGCCTTCGGTTAACCATCCGTGCCGTAATTTTGGAAAGGCAACTTGTTAGGGCAATTGGTCGGTAGCTGCTGACGTCCGAGGCAGGAATTTTTCGGAATTGCCACTACCAGGCTGTGTCTCCAAGTCTCCGGAAGGGTTCCATTAAGCCACTCGCGATTGATACCTTCTAATAGCGCCAACTTACCGTTCGGAGGAAGATGCTTGAGCATTGCATACCCAATTTCATCCGGTTCCGCCGATTTACCTTTGGCTTTTTTTAGGGCAAAATCAAGCTCAGCGATAGTAAAAGGTAGGTTGAAAACCTGGCCTCTGTCAGGAGGAATCGAAAAGTCGCGTATTGCGAACTCTGGGGATCGCAACGTATTCCTGAAACTGTCAGGGTATCTCTGAATGGATGAGTGTTTATGAAAATAGTCTGCAAAGGCATCTGCTATGCATACAGGATCTCGCGTTAATACCCCATCTATCTTTAGAGCCATGCCCTTTGCCCGTCTTTTACCTTGAAGACAGTTAATTCTTCTCCAGAGCTCACATGATTTTTGTTCCTCATTTATCCCATCTAAAAACTCTGTCCAGGATGCTTCCTTCGCTATTCGGATGGTTTGTAGGCATTCGTTCCTCGATGTAGTGTACTCTGCCTGTGCCGATGCTGGGTCATTAGGCCGAATGGTCATTAGGCCGAATGGTCATTAGGCCGAATGGTCATTAGGCCGAATTGAAAGTTAGCCGTTGTTTTTACCTTTTCCAACAATTTTTGCCAAAAACTAGTTTAACAATGAAACTAGAAAGAATAGCCTATGTTTTAAAGAAGGAAAAATTTATGAATTGAATATCAGCAGTTTCAGCGCAGCGCCAAAAACTATTTTAGCAATGATACTAGAAAGAACAGCCTATATTTAAAAGAAGGAAAAATTCATGGGTAAAAAATCTGTAGATTCAGCATCAATAAAGTATCTTCGTGCCTGTCACACGATACACACATGCAAAATGGTCATTTGCAGAGGAAGCTCTCAGTTAATAACTGTGGAAGTGTTCATAGAACACTAAGCTGAGAAGCAGGCTTTGTCTCAGTGGGGCCGTAACGGCAAGAAGAAGACCCAATTCGGCCTAATGACCATTCGGCCTAATGACTATTCGGCCTAATGACCATTCGGCCTAATGACCATTCGGCCTAATGTCCTTCGGCCGAATGGCCTTCGGCCTAATGACCTTCGGCCGAATGGCCTGACACCGCCTGTGCCTTAGTAAGGTCAGGGTGCCCTTCCGGAAGTTTTTTCCGGAGTTTCCGAAATTTCCGTAATGTTTTCCGGCGCAGTTTGACAGCTTTCCGGATCTCCTCATTCCACCAACGAAGTGCTCGGCGACCGGGATTTGAGCTAGTTCGCGGGATTGTTTGTACTGCGGTAGAGTATAGCAGTTCAGTAAAATCTTCGAACGATTCTGGGGGAGTTGCAATCAGTCTTTCGTCAATTCCATTTTGGAAGGCTGGCCAATCAGCTCGCTCGAAAAGCCATTTTGGTCGACGCGATGTTTCAGGAGCTGCGATGCCCTCTAGGGTACTGTGAAGGTCTGGTTCAACGGCCCAGAGCAGACGGTTTGTTATCTGGGCTGAAGCGAGAGAGATGTCGATGGAGCTTTCAGTGACCCCCCGCGAAGAAGTGGAAGAGCCATCGTTGAGGATTGTAAGGTCATGTTGGCAGGCAAGTTCAGCGATTACAGCCTCACGGATGTCGTTGTGACGACTTTCCCAAGCCATGTGATGTCAGTTCATGTCCCCAAGCAAAATTATTGGACTGGGTATTTTTTCTAGTATCCCCCTCAGGCAGTTGTTCAAGTCCGGCATTCTTCTATTTGGAAGGTATACCGAGATAATCGACACCGGGAAGGGCCATGAGAACCGAGCTCCTATGATGGGCAAATCCGTGTCGATGTCGAGTTCCTCCGCAGGAATATCTGCTGATATCTCGACAGCAGTAGACTGATATACGTTGTTGGCGGATTTAACATACCATTTATACTGTTGCTGACGGAGTCGGTCGACAATGATCTCGAGATCTGGCAGATTATGGAAATAACCGTTCATGTTCCATTGAACCGCAAGTGTGGTTCGATTTCGAGGGAGGCTTTTGTGCGGGTTGTCAGAGGCAGAGAATGAAGGTGAGGGTGTTGCTGAACGAGACAGAGCTTCACCAGTGGTAGGTTGCGACATGCCACCCACCAAAGGCAGAGATGACCGACAGCGCAAAAAAGATCAGAGGACGAAGGAATCAAATGGGACTTACCACCCGGAATTTGAGGCCCGGGGTGCCCATGCTGAGAGCTGAGACATTCCGTTATCTACTAATGAGTTGGGTTTTAAAATTTGTGATAGGTTACAACAGAAATGTTGAAAATATTATTACAGGAATAACCGGACGCCCTCTGGAGAGCAAAGGATCCATCGATTTGAGTCAAGCAACGTGTATTGGCGCGAGTTTCTTCTAGTTCTGGACTCATGAAACACATACTGCGAGCAGCGTTTTTCAAGGCAGCTTTAATGCTATATTAAATATAATTCATTTTAATAATTTACATTGTATTTTTCCCAAAATCAACTTACATGATGGTTTCCTAATCCAAACTCTCAGAGGGATGAACTGCACAATGTTACACTAAATCTTCTAATAAATTCCTATTAGACAATACAGTTACCAGCTTCACCAAAACACCGTCGCAACAACGTGGTTTTCGTCCTTTTAAACATACCTTATCTTGATACCATGTTGGCTACAAAGCAACTTTACGCCAGTGCCGAGCGTATAGTAAAGCACCATCTTCGTTGGTCATGGACTCATGGGCAATGTTTACTGAACGTATAGGGTTCGCAGGTATTCTTCAATCCCGTGCAGCCAGCACGTTCGCCTTATATAGAGCGAATTTCACTCGCGTTGGCAGGTTACAGCCGTTAATAATCCTTTTCGCAGCTGCAATAGCAATACGCCTTTTTACTTTATGGGAAACGTCATTGTCAGATGTCACAAGTGTTCCAAGAAAAACACTTTTTGTTACATCTTCAAATACATCCATTATTGTTAACCCTTTATAAGGCAGTGGCTACTATATTGCCACCTTATACACATATTTTTTTCTGTTCGTTTAGAAAATTTTTACAACTTCTGTTTTAATTGATGGACACATTAGGCCTTTGTGAACACTCATAAATTTTTGGAGCCACAACAAATATGAATGGGCTTTTTTAGAACAAAATGTCTGTCCAAAAACTGCCATTTTTGGGTGCATAAAGGTTTATAAGCTCGAACTTCTGTTGTAGTGAGCGAATTGAAAATCAAATGATGGGGAATTAAAGGCCTATGTTTCTTATACTTGTGGACAACATTTCAACTTGATTGCTTCATTACTTTTAGGAACTCAGCCTTTTAAAAAAATGTAGTTTTATAAATGGGCATGTACTAAAATTGCCATATCGTCCAAAATGGTTGACCAATCGTGTTCAAATCCACACAAGCTTGCTCCACTGTCCTGCACGATCGATTGCGATGAGATCAATATCACCCGCGAGTGCAATGTTGAACAGTAAATTTGAAAGAGCATCCCCCTGCTTCAACCCAGCCAAGGTCACAAACGAGGTACCGTATTACCCCACTAATTCGACAACGACTGCTGTCGAATTACCGGGGTAAACTTTTAATTCACGGGTTCCCAACCGGTGGTCCGCGGCTCTTTGGGGGGGGCGTTACGCCAGTCCAGGGGGGCCGCGATGGTACCAATACAATTGTTAAATTTTTATTCAATTTTGTGCAAATAGGGTATATGTACCATTCCTTGGCCTAATTTGCAAGCCGTCTTGACAATTTTGACCATAACTCATGAATTAATAGCGCTAGAAATAATATGTTGACCCTATTACACACTCTAGCCAATGCATGTTTCACCAATTGGAAGTAAACTTACGTAAATATTCAAGAATTTACTTAATTAAGCTGAAAAGATTCGATGCGAAGGTATGCAACGTTGGTCTATGGTACAAAAATTGGCCTATTAGTGGATACAACGTTGGCCTATTGCTTTCCATGCACTAGAACCACTAACTATCTCATTTTTTCAATATTTCTGCTGAAGTATTATCTCTGTTTGTTCACCAATCTTACTTTTAAATTACATTTTCGGAGCCAAACTTTCAACAAACTATACATAAATCACTTTAATTAAAGTTCTTTCTTAATTTAGTAACGAAAACAACGCAACGCTATTATTGAGTTATATTTTTACAGTCACCGCACACAAAATCTTTCTTCCTGTTCGTTCTTTCTGGTTCTTACGCAAGAAATGTTGTTGACGTCTTTTCATCGCTGTGTTTGACGTCACTTTACTGATGGGCCAAGATTTGGGTACATAGTGAAAAAAATGTCCTCAATATTCGGCCCACATTCAATTTGTAAAATAGTTAATATTCGTTGAAAACAAATACACAAGTTCAAAATAGCGTCTTTGACCGTTGCATCAAATGTTCAGTTATTGAAAAGTCAATTCGAAATGTTCCAGAATCGTGCCATTTATGATCATCTGCATAGACTACCCACTAAGCCGAAGAATCATGGCGACTACAAAAGCTAAACAAAGTGACATTTTCATTCAATTTTAATGCTCCAAAGTGTTAAAATTGAAACGAAATGTTACAGTTGTTTGGCCCATAGCTTTTCCGATATCCAGTTATGCGTGTTTGTTTGAGTTTTTGGTTTACATTGAGATAGGCCGAACGAGGGGACTATGCCAACGAAGCATCCCGATACCCTAATACCAATTTTTAATTTTGTATACCGCCACCCCCAAAAGCCACAATTTGAGGAACAAATCTTCAGTAAAAACGCCTTCGGCTGCGCCGCTATTTTTCAGCTACGACTCAAATTGAATGTACATGACATTATTGTTTACGAAATGTGAGTGTCGAATAAAAAAAACGAATTATTGATCGTCGAAAGTCCCTCCCACAGTAAATTTCTGGCTACGTCACTTTATCCAAAAACTCGATTTCGTTCATTTAAGGTACACCGGAGCAAGTTGAAACGGGTGGGGAAAGATGAAACAGCGGGTTAACATGATGTTTTCTAATGATAATAACACGCAGAAAAAAGCATGGTAAAATCAAAAATATTTCAGGTAAACTCAAATAAATTGTCAATTTGTTCTGGCAACAAAAATAAAACTGTTTGGGGCAAATCGAACGTCACATTTGAAGCAAATTCAATCCATTTTTGAAACAAACATGTATCTTCTGACTGGTTATGTTAGAAACAAATGTATTTTTTTTTGTTTTTTTTTGTGGCAGGTCGGCCCTACGGAAATATTTGTTTTCCAATTAAATTTACAAAACTATTTCCTTCTCTAGGAAAATCCACTTCCCGCGTGGCACTTTCAATGCCAACATCATGTAGATAACATACGCTCCCGAAATCAATGGGATTTCGTGGAAACTTTTGGTGAAACTTGCCTTTTTGCAAGAGGAAATCTTGTTTGGTGATGCAACTGGAACTTGAGAGTTTTGTTTATGTTCTCGACGGCGGAACGGGGGGCTCTTCAATGGGTATTGTAGAAATCAATATGTAATTGAGTTTGTTTTAAAAATTAATATTTTAGTTTTAAATATTTTATCAGTTTACCGAATAAACATGAATATTTTTGTTTCAAACGAACGAAATTTGTCTCCGTGAAATAGTTTGATCGCCGTAACGCATAGTTTTTGATTCAAACAATCTTTTAACGAAGGATAAATTACCAAATTGTATTGAAATCTGTTTCAAAACTTCGTGTTTCATCTTGCCCCACCCATTTCAACTTGCCCCGGTGTACCTTAATTCATATTTTTTTTCTAAAAAATTTCATTGGGCCTCAGATGTATTGACAATTCTTTAAGGGGGCCGCCACTTCAAAAAGGTTGGAAACCCCTGTTTTAATTTGTCAAACTGGTCACCCTACACCACCATGCTCATTGAAATTTGGCAACTCTATTTTTGTTTTTGTTTTGATTTTCGGATTTGCAATGGAACATAATTTTAACAAACATTGTGGCAGCGCGAATGAAAAGCTCGTTAATTCTACGATTGCTGCATTCCTTAGTTCATTCCGGTTGGTCTCCACGCGGTTTGGATGCAGAATAGCACCAACCAAGAACTTCCGGAATAAGCGACTGTAAGAAGAGCTGCTGTGGGTGCGAGTATAATTGCATTATCAAACTGTTCTGCATTTACAGTGAACATTGCTGTGACATTTGAATACTTTTTAATTCGACATCTGTCGAAAAAGCGGGGTACGAATTGAAGTGTCGTATTAAAACGTGTCGAATCAGCACAGCGGGGTAAGATGGTAGACAGCTCGCCTGCGATCCGAATACATACTTGATTTTGATCCATCCAGCGTTGTGCATATCAGCCTAATTAGTTTCACCGGCAAACCATGCTCTAACATTATCTGCCAAAGCTCATTTCTTTTCATTGAATCGTGGGTTATACTCCCGAAATTTGCCTAGGATCATCCGCGAACCAGCCTGGTATTCGAATTTAAAAGGGTAATTCATCTGTAAATAGTGCACTATAGTCTGTGCCCTTTCTTGTAGATTGATTATATGAAGGCTTCCAAACAGCTGGTGCGTTATTCTTCATCCTGCTGCTATGAATAAACTTGACTTTTTTCGAATGAGTGTAATCAGTTTCGTACCTTTTAATTCCGCCCTATGTTGCTTATCCTTTGACAGATACGCGTATTTCGACTACCACTTGTAATCTTCCTCAGTTTCAGTTGACTTTTTGTTGATATCTCAGTTAAATTGCGATTACCGAGCGCTCGGCTATGCGAATCTCGGCAAAAGAATAGAAATTAAGCGAGCTTAACTGAGTGTGCACGAAAAACTTGCAACCACAGACTTTATGTAGATGGCAACCCGGCTTCAGTTGGAATACCCCATAGATGTGCCTGAGGCGAATGTGGGCAGTAAAAAAACTCCTTTACAAAAACATCATTTGCGATTCGAATTACTGTTGGCATACTGTAGTCATCAACAGTGGCTGTGCAATAATGGCGTCTTCGACACTAGCACCCAACAAAACCAGAAGAAGGATCACGGCCTACTTTAACCGACCCGTGAGTAACCCGATACACCAGACGGGGACAACGACGCGACAGACGGGTATACCTACTAACAATTTGTTCCAGTTTCAGACCTTCTTACCATGTGTCGTTGTGACCGCCGTCGATCTGCACTTTTGTTAGTGGAACAAAACTATTTTCACATGACGGTCGATGATGTCGCCTCAAGGAGTGCGGCCGATCCACTATGGAGGTTTAACCGACGATATGTTCATTAGAGTGGGTCAACGTTGCATGGAGAAACTTTAAATTTTATCGTATTTGCCCGGAACACAGCTTTTTCAATCTATATTAGCGTCCAAAACAACTGTGCAAAATTTGGGAGCGATTGGTTGCGTCCTCGTATTCCGCATTGCGATTGAAAGTTGTATGGAAGTTAGTATGGGAAAACGTACTTTTTGGCATTTTACTCATAAGTTGAATTATTTTGTCTTACATCATGTAACTAATGGCGTTGAAATATAGCCTAGGATATGCCGAAAAACTTTGCCCAAGACCGCAAAGTGATCCGATGTTTGTGAAAAAAGTTATTCGTCTGGTAACTTAGGCCAAAAATGGAGATTTTATTATTGATGTTATTCCTTTACATGTTAAGTGTTAAGCACCACCGGGCAATCTGTACGTTATAACTTTTTTCACAAGTGTCGGTATGCACAAGTTGCGGTCTTCGGCAAAGTTTTTCGGCATTTCCTAGGCTATACTTCAACGTCATTAGTCAGATCGTTTTAGACGAAAAATTTCAATTTATGAGAAAAATCCAAAAAAAGCGCGTTTTCCATACTAAATTCCATACAAATTTCAATCGCAATGCGGAATACGGGGACGCAACCAATTGCTCCCAAATTTTGCACAGTTGTTTGGGACGCTAAAAGGAATCGAAAAAGCTTGGTACCGAAAAATCGACTTTGTTGACCCAGTCTAATGTTCAAATAAATTGTAATTGGATACCAGTCGCCTCGGGAGCTACCGCACTGCGTAGCTACCTAGTCGCCTAGTAGGTGTTTAATCAAGCCATTGACTAGAGCGCGCGCACCTAATGGAATTTTCTCACGCACTCGGATTATCAATTCAAATCTAGATGATAGGTGTCAGAAACGTAATAAAGTTCAAGATGGATGGAAAAAAGCTTGATTGTTAATTTGATTTCTGAACAATGCTTTTGGTGGTGGCAGCAAACATGGTGCCTGATGTATAAGCTGTCAAACTGGCAACCTGATAATGGCAATCAGAGCTGCCAAATAACTAAGTAATCGTCAAAATAGACAATAAAGTATTTCCATTAAATGAAACAACATTATTTATTCTCATATATGTATTCACTACTTTCCTACGATTCTTGAGTAAAATTGGAGTTCTGTTTGTTCATCTGTTATTTACATCGCTTCGTTAAATTATGCGTTTGAAGTGCCCTAAGAGATGATAAATTTTTCTTCCTAACTTTTCGAAAGGCCTGATTTTCTCCAATCGTTATTGTCCAGTATTTTCAAATTTTATAGTTTCTGTGCTTGAAATATACAAACTAGAACTCTAACATGAACTTCTCCAATTATATTTTTTTCCAAAGTTTCTCAAAGCATTCTTGAGAATTTTATTTTTGACATTCTTCCTGGAATTGTTTAGTGACAATTTTTAGAAGATTCACCCGGCAATTACTCCAAAGATTTGTTTTAAGAGTTCTGTGGGGTGTGAATAATGATTAGTGATATTCCCCTTGCGTGTCCTTCCCCTAGTAAGCATCGGTGACAGCAATCATCATGACGAGACAGTGAGTGTGTTGCTGCCTCATTGAGGAGTGGAGCTTTGGCGGAGCCAGTCGCCTGTATTGCGAGGTCCCGTATCATGCCAAGTGATTCTACTGCAGTTTGCTAAGAATGTCGGAAACGGATTTGTTATAGTGAGTTGCGTAATATTCACAAGTTCCACAAAGTATTTCTCAGGAAATTTTATCCAAAACTAACTTGAAAATTCTCGGATGATACATGCAAAAATTTATTCACGGATTGGTTACACACAGGTTCCTTCAAGAACTCCTCTAGGAAAATCTTGCAAGGATTCTTGAGAGAATTTCTACAGAAATTCTCTTCTGATGATTCTGCTAAAGAACACTCCTGGAAGTTAATCGAACATTTGTCGCAATATTCCCTTAAAAAATCGGGTGTTTCTTCCCAGAAACCCTAAAAACGATTCTCCGTAGAATCGTTCAGAAATATCTACGTCCTTTTGTGTCGGAGATTCCAGCGAGTTTCTGCGCCTCTAGAAATTTATTCAAGGACTCTTTTAAGGATCTCTCCACAAATTTCTTTCGCAGATACCTCCAGAAGTTACACCAAGGAAAAACATTTATAAATTTATCTGGGAATTCTTCCGGAAATTCATCTAAAATGTCCATCAGAAATATCTGCGGAAGTGCTTTCAAGGATTTCAGCGAAATTTTGCGAGAATTCCCCCCAGAAATTCATCCAAAGAATCCTCCATAAATTTCTCCGAGAAACACGCAGGAAATTCTTTTCATCGGATTTTTTTACAAAAATCTCTTCATAAATTGCTCTTTCAGAACTTTATCCGAGGATTTCTCATCCAGAAATACCAGAAGAGTATCTAAAAATCCACCAAAAATTTCACTGACGGCTCCGCTGGAGATCAGCTAGATACTGGATACTGAATTCCCAAGTAACATTTTTAAGTCAAACAGACTAAAAGAGGTTGTTAGAACCATCATAAAACCAAAATGAAAGCTATTAGGTTTAATGACGGTTTTCGAAACCACTACAAGACTAATACAAAATGTTACTTAGGTTGTGACTGAAGCTTCCCGCTAAAATTTCGGAAAAAAACCAGATGAAAAATTTCCACAGTATGGAAATAAAAAAAAAGAAAATTTTAAACAAAAGTTCTGAAGAAATTTCTGAGACATATACAATTGGCATATGTAAACTATTTTTTGTAGAAATAAATACAAGTGTTGGGGAAATTGCCATCGAAAAGCATTGGAGAAATCCATTATTAAGAAGTTCGTGCTATGCCTAAACATAGTATTCTCGAAAATCCCAAAAAATATGGAACTCATAAGAGGAATTTAAAAAAAAAAAGGTCAAAAAGTCACTGAATACAAAAATCAGAAAGCAACAGTTGAAAGAATATTTTTTATCTAGAATTATTAATATTACTTAAGAACTACAACAAGGAACGATGTTTATTGATAATGTTTATTGATAATAAAAAAATAATAATAATTGCAGTATTTCAAAAAATCTTAGAACAATTTCATGAAACATTCAAGAAGTTTTCTGCACAAAATATAAAAAAAAAAGTCTCAGAAACTGCTTTCGGAATTCCTTTTACGATTCCAGAGTGGATCCTTTAGAGATGCCAAAGAAGATTATGAAAATAATCTGCACTATTCTGTAGAGACTGTAGAGAGGATTTAGCAGAGAATCCATAGAGGGTTCTGGCAGGGGGGAACTTTGGCAGTATTCTGGAAAGAATCCAGAGAGAATGCAGAGAGGATTTTGAACAATATCCTCAAAGGATGCAGAGAGTTTTTTGCACATAATCCAGAGAGAATGCGTGAATCCAGAGGTGATTCTCGATAGAATCTAGAGAGCATTCTGAAGAGATACCTAAGAGGATCCTGGAGAGAATCCTTGGAGGATTCAGCATAGACTGTCATGAGGATTCCGGAAAGAATGATAAGAGGATTCGAGATAGAACCCTGAAAGGAATCTGGATAGAATCCTTAGTGAGCTGTGGAGAGAATCCTGGGAGGATTCTGCATAAAATTCTAAAAGAAAGATAAGATAAGAAAGAATAGATCTACAAAATAGGTATGGAGTTGTCACTTTTGAAAGATTTCAACACTAAAACAACGTTTTCGTCTTTCGGTGAATATTTGGCGATTGCTCGACTCTGGTTAAATCGTACAATGCAGCTTTTTGCACTGTGGTAGTATCTAATCCGGGCTGTCCGAAGAAACTTTTTAAATTCCAAAACTGAGGTTTTGACAGAGAAGCATAACTACCATAACTAGGTGTCGAATTGTCTCAACTAAACACTTAAACAAATTGTGTTCCTCGTTCATGCCTCGATTTTGATAGAAATCTTAATGATTTCAACGGAATCGAAAACCTTATGATCCTTCAGAGCTGATGAAACCTTAGAAAATTCTCACAATTTAACTTGCAGATCGTTGTAGATTCACCGTTGATTGCGGAAGGCCTTTCGAAACACTATTGCATAGAACAACTAAGGTCAATATCAAAAGAAAGGCATAGAATGGATGCAAAAGATGCCCAAGTAACCATCAGTAGGTCGGTCGGCCTCCTCTTCCGTTGGCGTCTACTAAATTTCTCTCAAGTATCTGTTGAGCAGATTGCGTGGAGAAAAAAAAGATGTCGAATGGTTATCCACATACAAAGAACTCAAATCAACGATAAAATTTGTGCGTAAATCCTAAGATCCTAGTTGTTTCTCTTGATGGCGGCACTAATTCTCAAAAAAAAGAACAATCTAGCTTGGGAGTCGACCTTCCAATACCTTGAGCTCTTAGGATGGTATTTTTAGGTATCGGATTGTTATCCACAGAAACCTCGACTCGAATGAGGTGACTCGGAGTGTAAATTAAATGGAGAGTCACCTGATTCGAGTCTAGATTTCTCACCTCGATATACGAGTCGAACTGCGTCATGTTACTCCCCTACTAGAATGAGCACACATGCAAGTATCGAATTGTTATCCGTAGCGTTAGGCAACCTAGGGTATCATGTTTTACAGGCTTCAAACTCCAGGATTCCATACCAATATCACATCATTTTCAAGATTCTGCTAAATCTGGTATGTACAACCCAGATGAAGTAGAACCCCCGAAGAAACTTCCGTAAAAATTCAAATGGCTGCTTGGGGATGTCTTGGGATAAATCTCGAAGACTCTAAACGATAGGTGTAGAATTGTGTAAACTCTAAATTCTCCGTCCAACTCTTCCCACCGTATATCGTCAGATACAATTCAAGATGAACTTCTACTAGACTCAAAACCAGTCGTTCCCGACAACTATGATGTTTCAAAAATAGGTATCGAATTGTCACACCCAAAGCATTAAGTGTAATGAATCCAACCTTCGATTTCATCTAGATTGACCCAAATATAACCCTGAAAATGTATCTTTGGTCAGCGACTATAGTCCTTAATTGGTCTTGTTGGGTCATAATCGACCGTTCTAGCCCGTAAGGGTCAATAGCTTATATCTGAAAGATTTTTTTTCAGAATTTTACCAATTCTAACTTTGCACAGAACCTTTGCGTCTATGGACTTTCTAGAGCTATGGTATATCCATCAAATTAATTGATAAATCATCAAAACTGCAAAGGAGATTTTGTAAACGAAGCCTACTCCCCCATGATTTCTAAGAATCCAACACTTGCTCACTTGCTAAATTGACCAACAAGTAGCGCAAAGATTTATTCTCGATAATTATATAAGTTAGGCTGACACAAATTTCGGTTTTCTCTTATGTCACCGCCCCCTCGGAAAATTTTGGTCGATATTCAACATTTTGAGGGGGGACAACAATAAATTATTCAAGAAATTCTAAAATTTCAAGGTGAAATTAGAGTTGCACAGAAATTTTTTTAACAAATCCGATGAGTTTATAGATTTTGCCAAATTGTTTGGGTATTTCTTCGTCACATACATTTATTATTTATTGTCCTCCCCCTTAGCGAGCCAACGAGTATTGTGACATAAGAAGAAAATGAGATTTGTTCCGGCCTTATTGAGGCTTACTAGAAATCATCGAAAAAAGGTTTTGTTTTACCGAAGCTCATTCACACTTTGACAGGTACAATTTTTGCCTTTCACGTACACCAAAATGTACTGAAAGGCTATACGTTCACCTTAAAAACGAATTTTCGATAGAAGGCTCGAATTGAGATGTTGTCTGTATGTATGTGTGTGTATGTATGTATGTCCGTGCGCGGAAAAAGCTCATTCACTTTTAAGGCACTTTCCATTGGCCGATTTTACGGATTAGAGCTTGAATCGAACCGGAATTTTGCCGCATTGTTTGCTATTTAAAATTGTCCGGATCGGTCAAGGCGTTCCGAAGTTATGGCCATTTTAGTGATCCGTATATTGTATGTTGCTTTCATAACAAAACGCGCTGCCAACTTCCAGTCGGCATTTCTGAATCATCGCAACGAATCAAGCACCGCCTCTGCTGCTGTTTGTGTTAGTGAGATCGGAGAAACGTCAGACTCCTGCCTGCTGATTGGCTGCTACGACTCTGGCGACGGTTTCATCCGCGACGGATTCAAATCGTCGCGTTCGATAAGGGGGGAAATCGTTAATATAAAACTGAACCAAGCCCCATCATGCGACATATCAAACTGCGCCTATTTTTGTAACTTTAAGCATGATTGACCAATTTTGTGCGGAAATCAACACTGGAGATAAGAATTTCCATGATATCGGCCCAAAACTCAAGATGGCGGCTGTTCAATTGAGTTTTAGGCTCTGAGACCATGCAATATTGGTATATTTGGTATGGACAAGATGTCTGGAGTAAAAAAATGGCGACCAGAATATCCAAAATGACGGTTCAATATCCAAGATAGCGGCTCAAAATTCAAGATAGCGGTTGTTTCAAGGAGTTTTAGGTTCTAAAACCATGGAGAAGACGTCCGGAGTCTAAACATGGCAACCAGAATATGCAACATGGCGGTCTAAAAACCCAAGATGGCGGCTCTTAACTTAATATGGCGGCTGTTTAATAGAGTTTTAGACTCTGAAATCATGCAATATGGGTATATTTGGTATTGGGGAAAAGTCTGGACTCTGGAGTGAAAAACTGGCGACCAGAATTTCCAAGATGGCGGTCTTGAATCCAAAGAGGCCACTCAAAATTCAAAATAGTGGCTTTTTTAAGAGTTTAAGGCTCAAACATCAAAAGCCAGATAAACGATATGGTTTCTGGGGCCATGAAATGGATTTTTGTTAAACGTATGGAAGTGCTATATTTATCAACACGTCACTTGAGTTTTGTTAAAATGGGATTTCAAAGGCACGAGAAAGACGCCATCACTGCTAGGTGGATACATTTTTTTTTCTCATTGCTTCGGTTATATGGGTCTCATATGGAAATGGTAAGATATCTTGTGTGTAATTACAATGTTGTCACCGGCTAATCCTAGGGGAATCGATATAATCGATTCTGCCATTGCTTGTTTCCTTGTTCCCGATTGGAAATGGCAGTAGTAGCAGGTATGTATGTCGATAGTATGTCGTATTTGCATTTTGCACATGCAGATTGTCCCTCTGCATATTAGCAGCAAGACATGAGATCGTTGCACTCGTTTTAGTCATGCCGTGCAGTTCAATTCGTTTCAAATACACTCTGTGTGATTGTCTGCTGGAGATAAGAGAATCGAAAATCGTTGGTCCATAACCTTCTTTTGGTTTGGTTCATGTAGAAAGTTCTGTATCACTTTGCACAGGGGTTCCATTTGTTCGGAACGGTGGTCATAAATAATTTTTCTTACACTAATCGAAATAATCATGTGATTTTTTGTAGATTTTGATGTATTTTCCAGAAACTTATATCATATGTCATATAAGCTTCCATTTTATGGCAAGTAAGTAACACAAATTTACTTAATATAGTAAATTGTCATAACTTGAAGCTAACGTGACAAAAATGAAAATTACATGACATGTGATTTTCATTATTTTTATCTGTGTAACTGTCTCACATACCAGGATATACCAGTCACTTCAAATTAGACTTTTCTATAGTTTCAGTGCTCAATACTCCATGAAAATCCCATCCATCACGAACATCAATCGACGCGAAGTCCGCACATTAAAGTACGACCTTCCACAAGTGACCCAATAATAGCGCCATCGAGTTTTACAGTATAGTCAGTGCATCTCGGACGAGAATGCATTAAAATTCCAAACACATCACAGTCAGTGCACTCGAAGAAACCCCGCGCGCGGATTCGGCGCCACAGTAATTTCCCCGGCCCCGGATGGACAATGCTGATGATGATGATGCAGTCCATATGCATGCCTAAGTGCATACATATTTGCCACTTGCCAGTGCACGGAACGCGGCCTGGAAATGTAATGAAATTAAACGGACGCTTTGTCGTTTGTTGCTGTTGGCTTCTTGAAATAAAAGCAACGACAAAAATTAATGGCTTTCGAAACGATATCCTCCGATGGACGGGCAGAGCATACGCAGTACGCACTCGACTTGATGGCAACTACTTGCGTTGCGGCGTGGTAATAGACCAGGGATGCCAGATTTACGATTTTTGCTTGCGGACACAAATTCTACTCATTTGAGCCAGAAATGTGGATGTTGACTCATTAACTACACAGAAATAAAATAATGAGATTTACACGTCATGTAAACTTCAGTTTAAGTCATGTAAACTTAGTGTTTTGATGATATTTCATGTAAATTTGTGTTATATGCCATGTAAATACACAGAGTCATGCTGAATTACATGATATATCAGTTAACATGATATTTTATTACTTTTACATGATATGTCATGTAAACTTCTGTGATATCCCGCGCTCCAATCATGAATTTTACACTCATTTTTCGACCTATGTAGAGGAAATTAAAGGAAATCACATAACCATATTATTTCGCAAGCTTTATGTAATTTTTGAACACTATTAATTTGATGGAAACACTCATGAATAAAATCCGCGTGAAATCATATGGAAATAATGAGGAAACTTTTTTTAGTGTAAGATATCTAGATTGAAAATCTGGCATCTCTGGCCATACTGAAGTAGGACTGACTTGACAGCCCTGCTAAATGATGCGCACAAAAGTCTCGAGCGATTAATTTATTGCATATCCATCGGTCGTTGAGTCAGTGAGTACTCAACGACTCAACGGCCATCGCTGCACAATCCAGATGGCACGCTTTGGGGAGTTGGATTCTCTGCATTCCGTTGCACTTGTTATCGTGTAACGCATCGGTTTCGATGGCAACCGGATGTCAACGCGATTACGTCAACTATACACTGAAGCAAAAAGACTGCGCGAGATTGATTTACTGTGCATTCGTTTTTGGTTCGATGGGAAAATGTCACTTTCGTATCGGATCGCGACTAGGACAGGACTCGATCGACCTCCCCCTTTATCGTTGACCTTAATCGGGTAGCTAGTGTTTTAAACAGCTCGCACTATTTGCTTTACCCGAACGCGAACGTGTTGTTATACCTATTGAAAGGTAATCGTTGATGGATTTTTAATGCTTTAAATGAGTCAAAACATATGTCACACGGCTCCACTGCCGGTGGAGCCGGTTCCTATCGTCACCTCTCGATCGTAGCAAGCAGGACATGATCCGAGTGCGAAAGTGCTTTGGAGGTGTCGAACGGGCATGGCCTACTCGCACTGTTGTTTGCGTTTTAGCACCTCGTAAAGGCTACTCAAATCAGACGACGATTGATGGTGATTGAGTTATCGAGTTTTGTTAATTTACTGAGCGCCAGCTGTCAACGCATAAAACCATTCTGGCGTGATCTGGTCGCAAACAAACAGCCGGATTAGTCCGACTAAAAATAGTCGGATGTTGAAGACTTCGACTTAGACAAACAGGCTTAGTCTCAGTGTGAAAACTGTATGTTTTGGGCTGCTAATCACTAAACCTTTGGGAATGTTGCCCAATATATAGTTCCAGTTATAAATTATAGGTGGTTCATGGAATCTCCACAGACAAAAAGACGTAACATTGGCGAAATTTCCATCGACCACACGTTTAACGATCATTTTGGATCTTCATTGTTGTGGCATTCACAGCCAGAGGCGCGCGCATCGTTTTTCTTTGCATTTGACGTGTCACACTAGCGCCTTCTGTTAATGGTATTGCACAACGCAGTGTATCGTGAAACAATTCGACCAGGTGAAAGAAGCGTGAATTTGGCGATGGATTTTCACGAAAATTATTCAAGGTGTTACGTCTGTTTGTCCGTGGAAACGTTTTTGTGTTGTTTGACAATACAGTAGACGTGCGATAACTGCAAACGATTTTTAACTACAAGTCCGATATGAATACCTTTGGAAATGTTACCAGCGATTCTTTCAGAAAATCAAAAGTTTTCAGAATTACCGCAGAACTTTTCCAAGAATGTCTTTAGAAAATCTTCAACAGACTGCACCAAAAGTGTTTTCAAAGTTTTCTTCAGAAATTCTTCCAGGGATCCTTTAAAAATTGTCCTGGAAATGACTCCAAAAGTTTGTCATTCTTTAAGGAAATCTTCAATGGAATCCTGCCAAACTTACTTCATGGATTCCTTCAGAAATTACTCCAGGAATGCGGTCTTGAAATCTACCATGGTTTCTTTTAGAAACTCCTCCAGCAGTTTCTTCAGAAATTGTACCAGAGATTCTTTAAAAAAGTTCTCCAGAACTTCTCTCAGATATATCCTTAAGAATTACTCCATAAATTTCTCAAGAATTCGTATAGGGTTAGGCTTCCGAAGGTTCCTTTTGAAACTCCGCCAGGAACTGCTTTAGAGTTTATTCTAGGGATTCGTTAAGGAAATTTCTACAGGTATTCTGTCATAGTTTTCTACATGTATTGATTTAAAAATCCTTTCAAAGATTCTTTCATTATTTCTTGAAATAGTTTTTTTTTTTGGAAAATCATCCAGAGATTCCTTAAGTTTCTTGAGAAAGTCCACCAGAACAGTTGTTCTAAGGAATCTATTGAAAATTCTCGCAGGAGTGTGTCCAGGAATATCTCCAGGAATTAATCCAGAAAATCCTGCAATAGGGTCTTGTACCATTTGGGCAGGTGTACCTATTTTGGGCACATGCCGCTATAACTAAGTAAATTTCAAAGCGATTGATTTCAATTTGTGTATGGAGTTAGATACTGTACGTGCCTAACTCTATGCAAAAATTCAAATCAATAGGTTTGAAATTGACTTAGTTATAGCGGCAAGTGCCCAAAATAGGTACACCTGCCCAAATGGTACAAGACCCTATGTTCCAATGCGGATTTCAACAGAAGCTTGAGCTTGAGCTTGATTGACCGCCCGTGGATGCTACTCCAGTGTTGCCAGATCAGCTGCGTTCACACAAGGAACAAATGAGAATTCTGTCGGGGACCAAGCAGGCACCTGTCACGTCCAGGGGGAATGACACTTCGTTTTCTAATCGAAAAATCCGCATATATCCGTTCCTAACCGTCGCTAACCGCTGCTAACCAAGCAGCAGTTAGACGCGGTTAACGACGGTTAGCAACGGATAAATGCGGATTTTTCCGGTTAGCAAAGGAGATGTCGTTCCCCTTGGTCACGTCAGGTCGCAGGTCAATGTGGGGAAGGGGAAGGAAGTTATGATTGCAATCGTTTGTATTCACAGCAGACCGAATATACTTCTGCGTCTGCACAAATTCGGGTGCGGATGTCGGAGTGTTAGTGGGATAGTTGGCATTGGGTTCACACATTGGTTCGTGGATGCCAGGCGTAAGGTGATAGATTTATTTCTCTGAAGATAATGCGGCACAGATCGCTTGATTGCATAACTCGTAGGCGGTATGTGATAGATTGACACTGTGCTGTGAAAGTTGGAAGGAAGGGAAACGGCTTTTTAAACCGATGGTGTTGGCGCGGTAACTACGGATGGTTACCCTAAGCGAAGTGACAGAACTTGTAAACAATAGGTGGATTGAATAAGCGGTCAAGCAATTGAATTGCTCGCTGAAATAGTAGTATTTTAATTGAATTGAGTTAATCTAGAAGATTTTAATCGCAAATAGTGAGTGGAAAGAAGCACTGTGAATTGTGAGAACATATTATATTATAAAATAATTTGGAATAATAATGAATAAACCTATTTATAGTTTAAGCTGATCCCATATACACTGTGTGTTTTGATCTGCTGTGAAAATCTGTGCTACGATTGAATCGCCACCACAACAGATGGTGATGGCTATGAACATGTGAATATACATGAGTTGTATATGGAGGAGTTGTATATGTATAGAGGAGGAAGAAAGTATATAGAATGATACAAAGTAGGAGGAAAGGGACGGGCCAGGGATTGAACCCAGGACCTTCTTTTTAGGAATCAGAAGCGGTAACCACTAGACCACCATGCCACCATGTCCGTCTGTCCCAATGCAGATTTCTGCAGAAGTACATAAAGAGATTCCTTCAGGATTTCCTTTAGACATTTCTGCTTGTATTTCCCCAGAAATTTCTGCAGCATTTCCTCTAAGGATAACTCTACGAATCTTCCCACGGATTTTTCAAGGAATTTAGTCAGAAATATGTCCTAGGAATTACTACAGGAATTCCTTTAGAAATATTTCAAAGCATCTTAACAGGCATTGCTCCAGGTATTGCTATAGAAATTCCTTCAGAAAAACATCCACCGATTGCTCCTGGAACACTTTCAGGAAATCCTCTAAGAATTTATCTAAAGTTTCCTCAATAAACATTTCTAGCAATTCCACCAAAGGCTTCCCACGGTTTCCAGGTTTTTCAACAGGAAGTCCTTCAGAAATTTCTCCAGGGATTCCTTGAATAATTTCCCTGGGATATCTTCAGACATTCCTCTAGTCTAGAGATTCATTTAAGAGAACTTGCTGAGATTTCTACAGGAGAGCTCTTCAGAAAGTTCTTCAGGAATTCTTTCAGGCATTCTTTCAGAAATTTCAACTCAGATCCTTTTGAATTTTCTTCCGAGAATCCTTCAAAAATGTCTCCAAATACATGTTCGGAATTTTAGGGATTTTTTCAAAATTTTCAAAAATTCCTCAACAAATCTTTCGGGAATTCTTCCAAGGATTCCTCCAAGAAATCGTTGAGAAATTCCCTCAGGGGCTCCTGCAGATATTCCTACAAGTTTGTTTTATTTGCTCCTGTGGTTCCGTCGGAAGTATCTTCTGGGATTCCTGTAGAAACTGTTTCAGACGCTCTTCCAGAAATTGCACCAAAAAAAAAACAACTGGAAGAATTCTTAAAAGAATTCTTGAAGAAATTTCAAAAGAAATCTCTGGAGTGTTGTCTCCTGGTGAAACCTTTAGAGATTTATAGAAGACATTCTTGAAAATTTTCTGGAACGATTTCTGGACAAACACTCCTGAAGCAATTTCAGAAGTTATCTCTGGAAGAATTTCTGGAATGATGCCTGAGAGCGTGTCTAAAGATAATCCTTGAGCTACCTTCTTAAATCCTAGTAAAAACAACATCGGGAACTTTTGGAGGCATTCTGAAGGAATTCTGGAAGTAATTTCAAGGAAAAATTGCTTGGGAAATTTATGGGGGGATTTCCAGAGAAATCCGTGGAGGAATTTCTGAAAGAATCTCTTAAAAAATCGCTGCGGATTTCTACGGACAAAGGTCGGACATACTCGTGAAATTCTTGAAGAAATTCTCAAAATCTCTACAAATTTCTGAGAGATTTCTGGAGAATTTTCTGAATAAATCATTGGAAGATCTCTTGGAAATACCTCTGTAGGAATTCTTAGATAAATTTGTATACACTTTCTGAAGCGATCAGTTCACAAAAGGCATGAAGCAGGTACCTGGAAAAATTTAAAAAAAATATAAAAAAATAAAAAACAAAAATATTACGAAAACTAATTAAGTTAAAGCTGTTAAAGAATATATGGATGAACTGGAGAACCTTTGTTACTATTCATAAAATAATTTCTTAAGGAATAGATCCTGGAGTAATCTTTGCAGGAATTTCTTAACAAAGCTATGAAGAAATTACTGAAGCATCACCGGAGGAAAAAAGGAAAAAAATCCCGGTAAAAATGTCTAAGTCGAAGTCCTAAGCACTGTGGTATTCCTGGTGAAACTTCTGGAGAAACTCCTGGAGCTACTTTCAGAAGAATCTTTCGAGAATTTTCTAGAATAATTGCCAAATAAATTCCAGAGAGAATCCCAAAATATATGGCGTAATTCGTTGCAATTCTGCAGTGTTAAATAAAAGTAAGTGAACCCAGACTTTCCAACTTTATTACGACGGTTTCCGAAGAAAACTTCCCAAATCAGATCATCATGCTACAGATTATTTCAGAAAAACGTCCGTGTGTTCCTCCAAAAGTGTGACAAAGAAATCTTTTACCAAACCTGGTATTTATTGCTTCAGCAATTCCTCCATGATTTATCACAAATCATTTCAAAGATTATTTGAGAAATTCGTCCTGGGATTACTTCAGATATTCCTCTGGATACTTATTCAGACGTTTCCCTGGGCATTAGTTTGGAGAATCTATTACATTCTTTTAGAATATCTACCAAAATTTTATTCAGAAATTCTACTGAAAATCTTCTAGAAATTCCTTCGGAAATTTGTCCGAGTATTCGCCGAAAGTTCCCGTCACGAATTTCTTCAAAAAACCTTCCATGGATTCATTCCGAAGTTTTCTACAGGGATTAATTTCTAGGGATTATTCTATAAATTCCACAAAATAGCCATTAATTTGAGCAGAAATTCCTCCAGTGATTCTTTCCAAACATTCGTTCAGAGATTCCTACGGCAATTTTTTTTGGACATTTTTTGAGAAATTTCTCCAGAAAGTCCCTTGACAAAACTTTCAGCGATGCCTTCACAAACTATTCCAGAATTTTCCAGAAAATGTTTCAAAAGTTTCTTTTTAAATTTGTACAGGGGTCACTTGGAAATTCTTCCAAGGATTTCACCAGAAATGTGCTCATGCAACTTAAATTCATTCAAAAATTCCACCAGGGATTCCTCCAGAAGTTTCACAACGAGTTGTGTGAGAATGTTGTGCATGAGATTCTGTAGAAAATCCTCCAGAGGTTTACCCTATTTTTTTCGAAATTTTCTGTTTTTTTTAAGAAAAAAAAACATCGGAAATTCCTTCACGCATTCTCTCAAACGATCTTCCAAAGATTCATTCCAAAACTTTCTCCAGGGTTTGCTTTAAGAATTGCTACAGGGATTTGAAAATCTAAATTTTTGCCAAAAATTTTTCCTAAAGTTTCATTAGAAATTTCTCCAGGGACTCTTTAAAAAATTGAGATCCATTCACGAACTTTCTGCAGGGATGCCTTCACAATTATTTCGGGGGATTCTTTGAGAAAACCTCTCATGGCTTTTTTTTATAAATTCGACTAGTAATATGTATATTCAGAAAAAGGTATCTACTGATTTTCCTCCAGAGATTTCTTTAGAAATTTCTCCAAAGGATTCCTTTGAAAAAAACATTCACAGATTTTTGATAATTCTTTCATGAACCCTTGCTGAAAGCTATCCTAGGATGCATTTAAAAAATCTCCCACGGATTGCTGATAAAACCTCCCAGGAATTCTTGAAGATTTTTTTTCAGGGACTCCTTTGGAAACTTTTCGTAGATTTACTTTGAAAAAATCTTCCTGGATTTCCAGGAATTTCAGTCAGGAACTCTTTCACAAAATCTTCTGGGGATTCCTGGAGACTCTAGAATGTCCGCCAGAAATTTCTCCAAGAACTCTTTAAGAAAGTCTTTCACGGAAAGCTTCCAAAAAAATGTTGCATGGATTCGTTCAGAAAATGTTTCAAGAATTTATTTCAAAAAATTGATCAAAGATTGTTCCAGCAATTCATCCACAAATTTCTTCTGTTTTTTTTTTCATGGAAATAAATAAATAGAATTTTTTTGAAGCATTCATCTAGAAAGCCATTCATGAACTTTCTCAAAAATTTTCACGGGTACAATAAGAATCCGAAATTCAGAACTCCTTCAACATTTTCTCAGAAGCTTTCTAAAGAATTTTCTCCAAAGATGACTTCAAAAACTTCACTAGAGACTATAAAGGAAATTCCCAAGATTTCTTCACATTTCTTTAATTCTTCCTTCAAGACATTTCCCTTCCAGAAATTGCTCTATGGCTTTTTTCAAGAAAATCTTAGAAAATTCTCCAAGACTTCTTTTAGGAATGTTTCTACAGTTTCTTTTAGAAATTCCTATAAGAATTCTTACGGAAAGGCTGAAAGACACTCCTCCAGAGACTTCTGCAGAAATTCACTATAGGTATTCCTTTCTGTATGTTTTCAGAAATTCCTCTAGGATTTGCTCCAGGAAATCGATTGAAAAATTGTTTAGATTTTTTTAGAGGATTTCTTCAGGATTTTTTTCCAAAAATATCTCAAGAGATTTTACTTTTTATTGCACCAGGGGTTTCCAGGTGTTTCTTTATGTATTCCTCCTGGAATTTTTCAAGAATTATATCAGAAATTAATTTTGTTTAATTCCTTCCGAAATTTCTTTAGCGATACTACCTCTAGTTCCTTTTTAATGTTCCTAGAATTACTTCAGAAATTTCAGCAGGGATTTTTCAAAAGTTGTTCCATGGATTATTTCAGAAAGTGTTTCAGCGGTTCCTTCAGAGTTTCTTCCGGGAATTCATCAATATATTTCTCCAATGAGTTTTATTTTCAAAGGTACCAGTGAAAGGGCGCTGAAATCGGGGAATCTTTGAATAACTAGCTCTGATTTGACCATGACAGCACTGGAAACAATCTACCACACATCTTGTCAGTAATCTGCCGAAGCATTACAATGACTTTTTTATGGAATTTGCTACAATTTTTTTTAATTCAATCAGCTGATTTCACGCCAAGAAAGTATTAGGCATCTACCTAAAATATCAGGAATATATTACAATTATCTGTGAGGACGTCATAAGATATCTTGAAAGAAGTTTTTTAGAAAGCTTTGAGGACTAGTTTGGCGAATGGGCAGTTTGCATGCATCCGCCACAATTTTTGTCATTGCTAAGGAATTTGTTAAAAAATTTGCCAGAGAATCATCCCATATGCTCCGCATCCACTCATCCTGATCATCGACAAAGCGAGAGATATTTAGAAAAAATGAAGTCAGAAAGGAAATGAGATTAAGGTAAATATTTAAAACTAAGTATGCCATGAGGTATACTTTGGCGCTATTATGGGTGCTCCACAAAACAATGTATTGAAGTGAAGTGCTCCGCGAGACAGAAGGCTTGAAAACCCCTGCATAATAAGTCATCATAATACAAACTGCAAGTTTTAAACTGATTGATTGAATATTAAAGATTTTACCACTAAAAAAGGTAATAATTCCAGGAAAAGTTCCTGAATTTTTGAAAGAAAACCATATTGGAATTTCTTAAAGAATCTCCGAATCTCTGTGAGAAAAAATCTCCTAGAATTGCATATTTTGAAAAAATCGCTGGAGAAATTTAGACAGAAATGCATTCCAAAGTGATACTTGGAGTAATCTTTAGAGGAATTCTTGCTGAAATCATTCTAGGTAAATCCTGAAACGATCCCTAAACAAATTTCTGGCGGTGTCCCTGGAAGTGATCGCGATGAAAATTCTATAGAAGTACATGAGAAGGAACAAATTCTAGAAGAATTCTCGGAGAAATTATTTGATTTTTTTTTTGTTGATCTCATAATAGGAATTCTTGCAAGAAAATGCATTTCTACGATAATTACAATCAAATGTCGAGAAAAAAATAATTCATGGAGGGGTTTCTCCCGAATTATTCCTCATTATGCGCAATTTTGAAGTCTTTTATTTTATAAGGATGGAATACTTTCTTCAGCACGACTACACGAACCAGTGTTGCCAGTTTCACATTAAGATATCACCACAACAGAGAACGTTTTAACAGTAAGTTGAAATATTCTGTAGTTCGCAAATTGCTCGCACGAGGCGCTCGTTCCTGTTTGACGTTTGCTCACTACCACCACCTAGTGCATGCTTTGCAAAACACAGCGTGATTAGCATTGGGCGATTATGTTTTCATCATGATTGAGATATTATGTGATACGTTCTAAGTGATACGTGTATGTTTGTCTGTGTTGAAGTGTCGCATAATTTTGTCTCTGGTTTCAATGAGAGTATGTTATATCAAGGGAAAATCCTCTTAACCGATAAAGCGTTGTCAACAACAACCCAAATGGCTACTGAATATGTTACCACTCAGACTATCTCCTTCCATTCAACAAGCACACTCGGGAAGCCATCATCACCACCAGCATCATCATCGGGGAAATGACGAATAGACAAAACAAGCTCATTAGCAATGGATCATTGAAGCCGACTTTTCCGCTACTCACCGCATCAAAACAAAAGTGCCACCGTATATGGACGGTAACACAGTGACAGCAGTCGAGTTACGTCAAACACACAAGGCTGCGGTGGCGCTATCTGTTCATTTCATAGCGGCCGTTTTAGTTATTTTAGTGATCCATTCAATAGATATGTACTACCAACGAGTGGAGCCCGGTCGTCATCAGAGGAGAGCCATTATTATTTTAGATACACTGTCAACCTTTGCGCCACCGCCACGTACTCAAACATTCCTCCCGTCCCGTCGTCCCGTTCCGTTCAAGTCGTCGAGCGTCGAGGTTTGTCACCTCCCAATCAAAATATTTACGCAGCCATATTCCGCCACTCTCACTACACAGCGAAGAATGATTGTTTTCTTTGCACTTTATAGGGAAGTGTCAAGTGCCGGGCTTTTCTATTCTGGCCTTGAAGCGCCGGACATTCTACGATTGCTGTTTGAATTTCACTGTGATTTAATCTTTCAGTTTGTTTTGCAATGTTTACTCAGAATCGCGGAATTGTTTACAATCAAACACAGCGAGTTACTGCGCGTTGTCAAACAGAGGTGCTTAAAATTTTCCTCACACTGCCTCACCTGACTTCAACATACCAAGAATGAGTTCTATAGAACGGGCGTACAGATGGGCAGATGGTGTCCCCTTCAGGTTGAACGTGTACCGAATTGGAAGTCGAAAAAGTGTGCCACCTGATATATCATCGCAGCAGGCCGCCAACAGTCAGTAGTGCGCGTTCTGACCGGATAGCGTAGTGGTTGCCATGGTATTTCTATAGTTTATGCCGCACCTCTCGCTTACGAGACAGATATGCGGCAAGGTTCCCAGCGGGACATCCGTCGTTTGCGCGTCATGGTCTGTCTTGACATGACTGATTTGGTTGTCTCAGGTACCTACTTGATCACGCAGACTTTGTTTATTTACGTTTAGGGCTTGAAATGACGTTGAGGCCAATGCCACTTCATTGAATTATTAGGTTTGGACACTTCCATTTGTTTTTGCCGTAAGTGTCCAAAAAATATTGCGTCGTTGTTGTGTCCAAAATACGTTGGTTCCCCTATAGTATTCACATTTTGAAACCACATGACCATACATTCACCAAAATGACCCCTGCTTATTATGAGAAAAGTCTGAAATGGAATTTAAATTTTACCTTCTGTAACGTCATGTGAGGGAGCACACTGCGAAAATGCAATCATCCATCCCTTGGATATAAATCTCTGTGTTTTTCTCGAAAACCATCCTTTTTGGAATTGTCAAAGTTGAAAATCGAATAATAACAACATCATTCGATTCATAGCGGGGGTTTTCGCCCAGTGTAATCTGTCATTTCCGACAGATTTTCGCTTGCCACCTAAAATACAACAGGCAGAATCAGTGTGTTTTGTTTTAAAAGTTACTGGAAAGATTCCATCATGAATTTTTGGAGAAATCATTGTAGGTATTCCTGCTAGTATTCCATGAGAAATTGCTAGACTTTAGAGAAATCTCTGGAGGAATCCCAACAAGATTTTTTTTTCTTCTTTTTCTTCATGGCTCGACGTTGCCACTGGAACGGTTTCTCCAAAACAATCTCCAGAAATTCCTCTTGGACTGAAAAAAACTTGAAAATTATAATTCTGTGTTGTTTATTTATTGACAAATTGAGAGATAAATTGTGAATAAAATCGTTTTCTGGTGGGATTTGAACCCACGACTCCGTATTAGCGCCGATCTACGCTTTAACCAACTATGCCACAGAATAGCCAACTATTATGCGGAATAGAAAGCCACATTGACTCCGTGCCCACACCATGAACACTCCCATTTTCACAATTCAATCTCCTTTCGGCTTAGATGCCAAACTCTCAACCTAGGATGGGAACACTCACTTGCAAAGAGTTACACTCACTTGCAGTTTTCTCAGCTCAGAAGCGTGCAATCGAAAAACGATGTATGGACGACTTTTGCCTCGTGATTTTGTCTAACAGTTTTCTGAATAGAGTAGGGGTCGCACACGCATACAGAAGTCATGAGGGAGCTGCGAAGGCAACTCTCCACGAGGTGAATGTAAATTACACTCACCTCGTGGAGAGTCGCTTTCACAGCTCTGTCACGACTTTAGGATTCGAGTGCGACCCTTACTCTATTCGGCAAAGTTTTAGACAAAACCACAATGCAAAAGTCGTCCATACATCGTTTCTTGATTGCACGCTTCTGAGCTGAGAAAATAACAAGTGAGTGTAACTCTAGCAAGTGTGTGTTCCCATCCCTGCTCTGAACAAGCTCGCGGTTTTGCATTCTAATTATACAAACGAGAGGGAATTGTTTTTATAGTGTCTTACCTTACCGCTAATATTTAACGTTTCAACATTTTTTTCTGTTTTGGGACACCCTACTCCAGAGAGTTCACTTGAACTTCTTTCAAGATTTCCACCTACAATTCGTTCAGAGATTTCTCCAAAGATTTCTTCAGAAATTGCTGCTTTCCTCCTTGAGTGCCTGCCTGAATTCATCCAGAAATTCCTCTCGAGGAATTTTTGGCATTAGAGGAATTATAGCCGAATCTAGAGGAATCCGTACAAGTTTTCTGCAGGAATCCATGAGCATTTCTCAAGGGAAGCCCCTTGGAATTTTGTCAGGAAAGCCCGTTGAGATTTTTACGAAAATTCCTTGAATTTCCTCCGCAGATTTTGAAATACATTCAGAAATTACTGATGGACTTCCCCCAGGAATTCCTACTCAAATTTCTCCACAAATTCTTGCTGAGGTTTCCCAAACATTTTCCTGGAGAGTTTCCTGCATGTATTGCATGGCAGCTTTCCTTCCAGAAAAGTCTGGAGGAATCCGAGTAGCAACCCTGGGGCAATCTCAGTAGGATTTTTTTTCCTTTGATAAATCCGTGTAGAAATCACATAAAAAAACTTCAGAAGGAACCCTAGCGGACATTTCTAGACGAATTCCTGGAAAAAAAATGTGGAAGAATACCAAAAGGAATTCTCAAGGAATCCACGGACAAATTTTTTGAGGAAAAATTGGAAGAATTACTGGAGCAATCCCATCAGGAATTTATGAAAAAAAAAATCCAAGAGGAGTTTCTGGAGAAACCCTCGGAGAAATGTTCACGAAAATTCTCAAGAAATGCGTAATGGGATTCGTAAATAAATTCTTACTGGGATTGCTAGACAGGGTTTTCTAACAATTTCTACTCAAATTCTTCCTTTTGTTTCTCCAAGGATTCCAAGGAGTCATTTTATTAGATTTGAATTCATTTTAAAAGACAATTCACACCGTCTTCAGCCAGAGGCTGCACAGACTGAACACATTACCACAGACAAACAGACTTACTTAGAAGAAATTTGTTTCAAAAACATCGTTTGGTGTTTCACTAGCACCCTCTATCACGCAGAAAAATATTTTGTAAACTCAATTAAATTCTAGTTCAAATCAACCGATTTTTCAGTTTGTTATAGCGACAAACTGATTTCTATGTTAAACTGAACTGTTCCATTGTTTGATAATACAAATATTTTCATTTGCCGAAATTTTTGACAGTTTGTTAGAACAAACAGAGACTTGGTAGTTTCAACATAAAATAACAGATTGTTTTAAACGACTGCACTTTTGCCACTAACAAAGCCGGGAAGTGATTTTTAGACACTCGACAAGCGGATGGAAGCGAGAACGAATAAAAAAGGCAAAAAATCGAAACCGACCAACTTTTTTTGGATGCAGTCTTGAGTTCCTGCGCGTAATCCATCACGGCCAAAACTGCACTTGGAAGTTGGAGTGATGGATTTGCTACACTTTCTTCGTTGTGGCGATGTTGGGGTTAGAATTTTGAAGATGTGTGAGTGCTTTTGTTGAAACAAATGCAGATTTTAACCACAGACAAACAGACGTAACACTTCGAACATTTTTCGATTCACATCATAGTCACGGCAACATGTTCGCCCAATCCTAAAAGGACTGAGTTTGGCCGACCATCAACTAGATGGCGGTAGTGGGCAAACGTCAAACTCGAGCAATAACGATGCGAGCGCCACGGATGGTCAGTTGGCCAACTATCAAATTTTTAAATAGACCGTTAAATTGATGTACGATGGGAATCATCAGAGTGTTACGTCTGTTTGTCTGTGGCAATACTATTTGTTGGGATTATTTTATCTGATATTATTTGGGTAATGTTACCTAAATGAAATTCAATTATATTTAGAGCAATTATCTAAGGTGATGTTCAGGTGAGTTTACGGGAAAGGTGCGGCGGGGAATAAATGAACTGCAGGTGCATATCAGAGAAGATCCAAGGCGTCTCAGGGGGTTTCCAAGGCGCCAGACACGTATAATTCTTGGCTCAGTATAGGGCTCTGCACGAAATTCTCACCCTCTCTTTCGCTCTCATTGAGATTTAGTAAACAACAAGGCCAGGAAATGTCAGAATCCCATACAAAATCAAAACAGTGCAGTGCCCTATATTATAGTATACTGAAATAGATTAGTGCATCGTAGTAATCTCTGCGGCCGATTTTTTCGATAAACAATGTTTGTTTTTTGATTCATCTGTCACAGTCTTGATTTCAGCAAGTACGATTACTTCGATGATAATACATTAATATACAATAATATACATTAATTCATTAATATACTAATATACTGTAATATAGTGTATTACATTATGCTAATACGTGTCTAGCCCCTTGGGGGTTTCAAGGGCGTTCCACGGGATATCAGGGATGTTCTAGCGAGTCTCCAGGGTTTGCAGAGGCGTTCCAGGTGCGTTCCAGAAGGTTTGATGATATTCCACGTAAAATTATGAGGTTTCAGGAGCGTTCCAGGGATTCTAGAAGTATATCTGAGGTACTTCTGGGGTTTTCAGGAGTATGAGGGGCGTTCCAGGATGTTTCAGCGAAGTTCTAGGGATTCAGGACGTGTCAGGGACGTTTCAAAGTTCTAAAAGGGTTTCAAGGGGCGATCCAGGAATATTCTAGGGGCCATTAGGGAATTACATTAGCGTTCCAGGGTGTATCAGGCAGTTTCAGGGGTTTCAAGAGTTTTCAGCTGCGTCAGGAGTGCCAGAGTGTTTAAAGGGTATTCCAAGGGCTTTTAGGAAATTTCAAGCGATTCAGAGAAGTAGCAGGGAGATTTCAGGGGGTTCAGGGTAACTCCCTTTGGAATTTACTTGAATTTACCCCCCACCCACCAAATCGTCTTGAAACGCCTTGATACTTCTTGAATCCGCTTTCAAGGAGGTTCAAGGGCTATAAAACTCCTTGAAAGATTCCTGAAGCCCCCGGTAACCCCTTCCAAACCCATCACCCCCCCTCCCTACTGTAAAACTTTTCACTAGAAGAACTCGAAGCTAGAGGGCAAGGACCGCTTACAGGGCGCTGCGTCTTGTAGCCGATACACTTTACAGACTTCTGAGAGGACTTCTTCGGAACTAGGGCTGCGTTACTAGGAAAAGGATAGGAACATGTTCATATTGTCGGGCCGCCACCAAACCGGACGTCGCACAACTGAGTCACGATGCGACCGGACTCGCGACGTTTTCTGAATCATTTCTGAATCATCAGTATTGCGCATCTATCCCCTTGTCATTAGCAACACAGTGCACTAGTCGAGCAAAAGTTGCGACACTTGTGGTTCTTGGTCCAATTGCAATTTTTGATTGAATGTTTGTCTTGATTCCAAGCGGATAGACAATTTAACCGATGCGATAGTTTAAAAATTCATTCCTTTTCTTTTCAGCTTCACAGCACAGTGTCAACCTATCAATCACAGAAATCCTACAGGATTTCTTTTTGAGTTTCCTCCAGGAAGTCGTTCATCTAGGAATTTGCTCCGAAATCCCCTTTGCAGGGTTTTTTTCTCCAGGAATGCCATCCCATGAAGAACCTTTTGTTGGTCCTAGATAGAACTTTAGAAGAAATCTCAGAAAGAGCTCCTCAAGGAATCTCAGGTGAGGGAAGAAGAACTCCTTGAGTAGTCCCTCATTTAAGAATCCCAAATACAGCTCCTGGCTCATTCAAAAGAATCCTGGAGAAATTCAAGAATGCACTCCCGAGAGAAATCCTAGAATCATAGGAGAAATCATAGAAAGAGTTCCTGGAGAAATTTCAGAAGATAGAGACCTCAAATGGAGGAATATTGGAAGAAACTCTTTGAAGATTCCCAGAAGGAACTCCCAATGGAATCCCTGAAGAAACTTCTCTCAGTTTTCTCATTTTTTTAGAGTGGTTGTTGAAGGAATCTCTGGAGGAATGTCATAGGAAGTTCCTGGAAAAAATTGAGAAAGATCTCTATGGACCAGAAAGAATTCTTTAGGAAATTTCAAAATATTTTTTTTAACTCCCAAAAGAATCACAGAGAGAACTTCTGGACGAATGCTGAACAAACCACAGGAGGAATCCCGGACCAGGATTTTTTCCGGGATTTCTCCATAAGTACTTCGCGACACTCTCCCAGGAATTGCTTCAGAAGTCCCTTCTACAATTATCCACATTCAGAATTCCTTCAGACATTTTCCTTGGGTTCTTCCAGAAGCTTCTTCTGAGATTCCTAAAGAGGGATTCCTCCAGGAACTCCTTCGTGGATTCCTTAAGGAACTTATTCTGGGATACCTCCAGGAACACTTTCCGAGATTCATCCAGATATTCCTTCTGTGTTTTTTTCTAGAAATGTATTCCAAGATTCAGTCAGGTGTTCCTCTAGGTCCCCTCAGGGATCTCCTCCTGACATTTTTCCTGGGGTTTGTTCAGAATGCCTTCATGAATTCTTTCTGTGATTTTTCGCTGTCAAAGAAAACCTTTTTTTTTATTTCTAAAGGGATTTCGTCTGGGATTACCAGTCTCTGAAATTCTCCTGTAATTCATTACGGGATTCCGTCTACGAGTTTTTTTAGGAATACTTTCCAGAAGGCCACTAGGAACTCCGTATATCATCCAGGAATCGAATTTTCGAGGTTCCTGCAGGAACTCCTTCCGAGATTCCTCCACAAGTTCTTTACAAGATTTCTCTAAAAGTTTCATCAGGGGTTTTATAAGGAGTTCCTTCTGGGATCCAAAAAGGAACATCCCAGAAATAGCTCCTAAATAAAATATGAGTTTTCTTTAACATTTAAAATTACTTCGTAATTAATGACTTCGGAAGCTACGTAAGTGATTTATTCCAAAAGTGCAGTTTAAATTCTAGATTTTAGTTTTCATTGTAGCACTTTGATATTTTATTTATTTTGAATCTATGAGAATTCCAGAGAGTGTTAACTTTTTTATGAATAACTACACTAGAAGAAAATATGGTCCAAATAATATACTATTTATGGTTGGTTTTACATATTGCATACTTACAAATGGAGTTTCAAAAAGAAGTAAGCAACTAGGCCATACCTGAAAATAGAAGAAAGAAAAAATGACATCAGACTAGTTGAACGATGTTTACAGTTAATAATTATTGCATTCGAAACGCTAAAACACAAAAGAAAAGTAATAGATAGTAAGTTCCGAGATGAACTAGCCTTGGGCTAAAAATCTCGTTAACTCAGATATATAGTATACATATAAAAAAAGTAATAAAAGTATCCCCAAAACGACCCATCCAGAGGCGATTAATGAGCGTTTACGAAGGCAACTCTCCACGTGATGAATGTTAACTACATTCACGCCGTGGAGAGTTGCGTTTGCTACTTTCTGTTGACTTAAGTATTGATGCTTGTACATATTGGTTTTCAGGTAAAACAAAAATGAAAAAGTGTCCTTTACATTGGCTTTTGCTACGATGCATCGCGATATTTCTGAAGCTAGTAAACAGCATGGTAAATGAATGATCCCATCCCTGACAAGTCCGTCAATTGCAAAATTTGACAAGTTTTTGTCATTGAAACGCAATCTAGTGTCAAATTCGTGCTGTCAGTCATGCTTGTAGTGATCGGAATATTCTAGGATCCTTTTTGTGAATGATTTCATTTTCAATTCAAAACAATTCACATTTTTCTTTGAAACACGTTTATTATCGCGAAAGCTAACCAACAAACTGACAATCACATTCAAATCCTCATTAGTTGCCTACTATGATTCAACTTTCTTTGTAACAACGGTCTTTACAATTCACATCTGTTCTCCTTGATGACACAAGCATGTGTCTTAGTTTCTTGAACAGGATTATATTCTTATCCTATATTTATTATCCCTCATGATCCCTACAATGCTGTCAAACTGTCGTTGCAATTAGCGAATGGCTTTCGCTCGTTTCAATGTAAAGATGTTGCAACGAGCGACCGACTGCTGTATTTGTTGGTTGTATATGGTTTGGTTGTACTGCATACTTACAAATGGAAATTAAAAATTGCAACAACTAGGCCTTACCTGAAAATAGAAGAGAGAAAAAATGACATCAGATTGGTTAAATGTTATTCACAGTTCCAAGTTATTGCAGTCGAAACGTCAAAACACAGAAGAAAAGTCGTAAAAGTCCCCTCAAAACGACCCATCCAAAGGCGAAGAGTTGGGAGATTAATGAGCGTTTACGGAAAACGCCAGCAGCGTGCTGGCGTAAGAAACGAAAAAAATGGTCCAGCTGTCCAAAACATTTAACGCCTTGATATTCTTTTCCTCTATGGTTTTTTTTTGGTTGACAGATCACGCGTCTGCTCAACTGCGGCAGCAGCAGCAGCAGGTGCCACAAATCGTCCAAAAATGATCGTTTTTACGATCTTTTTTCGCTGCCGCCACCATAAAATTGCCACCGCTAACGAAGCAAAAGATTGTTTCTTCCGTTTTTTTTTGCTTTCTTCGGTGAACACCATTCAAGAAAGATGTTATTAGCACTTTAAAAGTAGAGTTGACGCGCTTCGTTGCAAAACATCAAATTTATTGTCAGTTTGACATTCCATTCCTTGAAGGACGCGCAATACACAATGGCAGTGCAAAATTGCATAAATTTACGCACTCTTCACAATAAATAGTTACAATCAAAGTGTGCCGCGCTCGGCCTAAAGACCTTCTCGGCCTTAAGACCTTCTCGGCCTGAAGACCTTCTCGGTCGAAGACCTTCTCGGCCTGAAGACCTTCTCGGCCTGAAGACCTTCTCGGCCTGAAGACGTTTTCGGCCTGAAGACCTTCTCGGCCTGAAGACCTTCTCGGCCTGAAGACGTTTTCGGCCTGAAGACCTTCTCGGCCTTAAGACCTTCTCGGCCTTAAGACCTTCTCGGCCTGAAGACCTTCTCGGTCGAAGACCTTCTCGGCCTGAAGACCTTCTCGGCCTGAAGACGTTTTCGGCCTGAAGACCTTCTCGGCCTGAAGACCTTCTCGGCCTGAAGACCTTCTCGGCCTGAAGACCTTCTCGGCCTGAAGACCTTCTCGGCCTGAAGACCTTCTCGGCCTGAAGACCTTCTCGGCCTGAAGACCTTCTCGGCCTGAAGACCTTCTCGGCCTGAAGACCTTCTCGGCCTGAAGACCTTCTCGGCCTGAAGACCTTCTCGGCCTGAAGACCTTCTCGGCCTGAAGACCTTCTCGGCCTGAAGACCTTCTCGGCCTGAAGACCTTCTCGGCCTGAAGACCTTCTCGGCCTGAAGACCTTCTCGGCCTGAAGACCTTCTCGGCCTGAAGACCTTCTCGGCCTGAAGACCTTCTCGGCCTGAAGACCTTCTCGGCCTGAAGACCTTCTCGGCCTGAAGACCTTCTCGGCCTGAAGACCTTCTCGGCCTGAAGACCTTCTCGGCCTGAAGACCTTCTCGGCCTGAAGACCTTCTCGGCCTGAAGACCTTCTCGGCCTGAAGACCTTCTCGGCCTGAAGACCTTCTCGGCCTTAAGACCTTCTCGGCCTGAAGACCTTCTCGGCCTGAAGACCTTCTCGGCCTGAAGGCCTTCTCGGCCTGAAGGCCTTCTCGGCCTGAAGGCCTTCTCGGCCTGAAGGCCTTCTCGGCCTGAAGACCTTCTCGGCCTAGAGACCTTCTCGGCCTAGAGACCTTCTCGGCCTAGAGACCTTCTCGGCCTAGAGACCTTCTCGGCCTAGAGACCTTCTCGGCCTAGAGACCTTCTCGGCCTAGAGACCTTCTCGGCCTAGAGACCTTCTCGGCCTAGAGACCTTCTCGGCCTAGAGACCTTCTCGGCCTAGAGACCTTCTCGGCCTAGAGACCTTCTCGGCCTAGAGACCTTCTCGGCCTAGAGACCTTCTCGGCCTAGATACCTTCTCGGCCTAGAGACCTTCTCGGCCTAGAGACCTTCTCGGCCTAGAGACCTTCTCGGCCTAGAGACCTTCTCGGCCTAGAGACCTTCTCGGCCTAGAGACCTTCTCGGCCTAGAGACCTTCTCGGCCTAGAGACCTTCTCGGCCTAGAGACCTTCTCGGCCTAGAGACCTTCTCGGCCTAGAGACCTTCTCGGCCTAGAGACCTTCTCGGCCTAGAGACCTTCTCGGCCTAGAGACCTTCTCGGCCTAGAGACCTTCTCGGCCTAGAGACCTTCTCGGCCTAGAGACCTTCTCGGCCTAGAGACCTTCTCGGCCTAGAGACCTTCTCGGCCTAGAGACCTTCTCGGCCTAGAGACCTTCTCGGCCTAGAGACCTTCTCGGCCTAGAGACCTTCTCGGCCTAGAGACCTTCTCGGCCTAGAGACCTTCTCGGCCTAGAGACCTTCTCGGCCTAGAGACCTTCTCGGCCTAGAGACCTTCTCGGCCTAGAGACCTTCTCGGCCTAGAGACCTTCTCGGCCTAGAGACCTTCTCGGCCTAGAGACCTTCTTGGCCTAGAGACCTTCTCGGCCTAGAGACCTTCTCGGCCTAGAGACCTTCTCGGCCTAGAGACCTTCTCGGCCTGAAGACCTTCTCGGCCTAGAGACCTTCTCGGCCTAGAGACCTTCTCGGCCTAGAGACCTTCTCGGCCTAGAGACCTTCTCGGCCTAGAGACCTTCTCGGCCTAGAGACCTTCTCGGCCTAGAGACCTTCTCGGCCTAGAGACCTTCTCGGCCTAGAGACCTTCTCGGCCTAGAGACCTTCTCGGCCTAGAGACCTTCTCGGCCTAGAGACCTTCTCGGCCTAGAGACCTTCTCGGCCTAAAGACCTTCTCGGCGTAAAGAGAACTGAAAGTCAACAAACTTTGAAAACCAAGAAGAGTTAAGTCACAACAGAGATGGATCAGCCGGCATTTACGACGTACGACGAAATTCTGTGCTCCAAATTTTACACAGTTTGTGCGTCATCAGCACCACCTCCACACAACTACCGGGTCCATCATCGTATCTAGATGCAAAAAAGTTGCCGCCTTTTGTCTCCCATAGCACTCGTTTTCACCGGTTTTCGGGATGTAAAACACCTCGATCGTTAAATGACGACCGAGGCGTCCATACCACCGTACCTAGGGGCTGTCCATAAACCACGTGGTCATGAGGGGGGGGGGGGGGGGGGTTCGGCCTATGAGCATTTTGTATGGACGAATAAAAAAATTTGTATGGACTAATGACCACGCGGGGGGTCGAGAAGTCCCAAAAAAATGACCACGTGATTTATGGACAGCTCCCTACCAGCACTCAGCGTATCAACTTCAGCAAAAATAACATCAACCCGAAGCTATCATCGTAATCTTCGTTCCATTTAAAATTCAGATTACCATACCGGCGATGGGCCCATACAGCAACAGCTGTAAAGGCGTGGTGGGTATTCAGCATAACCAGTATCTTCGAGTCTATTACATGATATACACATGCAAAATGGTCATTGGCAGAGGAATGCTGTCGGTTAATAACTGTGGAAGTGCTCATAGAACACTCTGAGAAGCAAGCTTTGTTCCAGTGGGGACGTTAAACCAAAGATGAAGAAGAACAACTGCCGACGAAAGGCGAGGAATGTTTGTTCCATCATCATCAGAGGAGATGGATTGCTAACGCAGAACACACACACCTCCACCCCGGTTTGCAAACATACTATCATCGTTAGGGAAATGGGAAAAAATCTGCAACTATTTTTAGTAGATGGTGTACGTACAGTTCCTCACGGTCACTGCATTCCTCCCTGTTCAACTTCATCATCATCATCGATTTCTGAAGCCTGCAGGAAGTTAGCATTAACGATGACATTGTATAACAAACTTTCGGTGGTTTGTTATTTGTAACACCATTCAGATTCACTTGAATTTCTGGAAGAGATTCTCCCGAATCTCTGGAAAAGCTTCTTCTAAATCTGTGGAAGAGATTCTCCGGAATCACTGAAAGAGATCTTCTTGAAGCTCTGAAATCTATCGTCCAGAATCTCTGAAAGAGATCTTCTTTTGAATCTCTGGAAGAGATCTTCCAAAATCTCTAGAAGAGATCTTCCAGAATCTCTAGGAGAGATCATCCACAATCTCTGGAAGAGATCTTCCAGAATCCCTGGAAGAGATCTTCCAGAATCTCTGGAAGAGATCTTCCAGAATCTCTGGAAGAGATCTTCCAGAATTTCTGGAAGAGATTTTCCAGAATCTCTGGAAAAGATCTTCCAAATCTCTGGAAGAGATCTTCCACAATCTCTCGAAGAGATCTTCCTGAATCTCTCGAAGAGATCTTCCAGAATCTCTGGAAGAGATCTTCCACAATCTCTCGAAGAGATCTTCCAGAATCTCTAGAAGTGATCTTCCAGAATCTATGGAAATGATCTTCCAGAAGCTCTCGAAGAGATCTTCCAGAAGCTCTCGAAGAGATCTTCCAGAATATCTAGAAGAGATCTTCCAGAATCTCTGGAAGAGATCTTCCAGAATCTCTGGAAGAGGTCTTCCAGAATCTCTGGAAGAAATCTACCAGTGTCTCTGAAAGAGATCTCCCAGAATCTCTGAGAGAGATCTTCCACAATCCCTGGAAGAGATCTTCCAGAATCTCTGGAAGAGATCTTCCAGAATCTCTTGAAGAGATCTCCTAGAATCTCTGGAAGAGATCTTCCAGAATCTCTGGAAGAGATCTTCCAGAATCTCTGGAAGAGATCTTCCAGAATTTCTGAAAGAGATCTTCCAGAATTTCTGAAAGAGATCTTCCAGAATCTCTGGAAGAGATCTTCCAGAATCTCTGGAAGAGATCTTCCAGAATCTCTGGAAGAGATCTTCCAGAATCTCTGGAAGAGATCTTCCAGAATCTCTGGAAGAGATCTTCCAGAATCTCTGGAAGAGATCTTCCAGAATCTCTGGAAGAGATCTTCCAGAATCTCTGAGAGGGATCTTCCAGAATCTCTGGAAGAGATCTTCCAGAATCTCAGGAAAGGAGCTTCCAGAATCTCTGGAAGAAATCTTCTAGAACCTTTGAAAGAGATCTTTCGGAAGCTCTGCATCACATCTTCCAGAATCTCTAAAAGAGGTTTTTGGAATTTCTGCAAGAGATTCTCTTGAATATCTGCAAGAGATTCCCTAGAATCTTCTTCTCAAGAATCTCTACAAGATATTCTTCTAAATCACTGCAAGAGATTTTTTTAAATCTCTGCAATTTTTTTTTAATCTCTGCAAGAGATTCTTCCCGAACCTCTGGGGAATGTTTGCCAGAATCTATGGGGGATGCTCTCCCGAATCTCGGGGAGAGATTCCACCGAATCTCGGGGAGAGATTCCACCGAATCTCGGGGAGAGATTCTCCTGAATCACGGGGAGAGATTCTACCGAATCTCGGGGAGAGATTCTCCTGAATCTCGGGGAGAGATTCTCCCGAATCTCGGGGAGAGATTCTCCCGAATCTCGGGGAGAGATTCTTCCGAATCTCGGGGAGAGATTCTCCCGAATCTCGGGGAGAGATTCTCCCGAATCTCGGGGAGAGATTCTCCCGAATCTCGGGGAGAGATTCTCCCGAATCTCGGGGAGAGATTCTCCCGAATCTCGGGGAGAGATTCTCCCGAATCTCGGGGAGAGATTCTCCCGAATCTCGGGGAGAGATTCTCCCGAATCTCGGGGAGAGATTCTCCCGAATCTCGGGGAGAGATTCTCCCGAATCTCGGGGAGAGATTCTCCCGAATCTCGGGGAGAGATTCTCCCGAATCTCGGGGAGAGATTCTCCCGAATCTCGGGGAGAGATTCTCCCGAATCTCGGGGAGAGATTCTCCCGAATCTCGGGGAGAGATTCTCCCGAATCTCGGGGAGAGATTCTCCCGAATCTCGGGGAGAGATTCTCCCGGATCTCGGGGAGAGATTCTCCCGAATCTCAGGGAGAGATTCTCCCGAATCTCGGGGAGAGATTCTCCCGAATCTCGGGGAGAGATTCTCCCGAATCTCGGGGAGAGATTCTCCCGAATCTCGGGGAGAGATTCTCCCGAATCTCGGGGAGAGATTCTCCCGAATCTCGGGGAGAGATTCTCCCGAATCTCGGGGAGAGATTCTCCCGAATCTCGGGGAGAGATTCTCCCGAATCTCGGGGAGAGATTCTCCCGAATCTCGGGGAGAGATTCTTCCGAATCTCGGGGAGAGATTCTTCCGAATCTCGGGGAGAGATTCTCCCGAATCTCGGGGAGAGATTCTCCCGAATCTCGGGGAGAGATTCTCCCGAATCTCGGGGAGAGATTCTCCCGAATCTCGGGGAGAGATTCTCCCGAATCTCGGGGAGAGATTCTCCCGAATCTCGGGGAGAGATTCTCCCGAATCTCGGGGAGAGATTCTCCCGAATCTCGGGGAGAGATTCTCCCGAATCTCGGGGAGAGATTCTCCCGAATCTCGGGGAGAGATTCTCCCGAATCTCGGGGAGAGATTCTCCCGGATCTCGGGGAGAGATTCTCCCGAATCTCAGGGAGAGATTCTCCCGAATCTCGGGGAGAGATTCTCCCGAATCTCGGGGAGAGATTCTCCCGAATCTCGGGGAGAGATTCTCCCGAATCTCGGGGAGAGATTCTCCCGAATCTCGGGGAGAGATTCTCCCGAATCTCGGGGAGAGATTCTCCCGAATCTCGGGGAGAGATTCTTCCGAATCTCGGGGAGAGATTCTTCCGAATCTCGGGGAGAGATTCTCCCGAATCTCGGGGAGAGATTCTCCCGAATCTCGGGGAGAGATTCTCCCGAATCTCTGGGAGAGATTCTTCCGAATCTCGGGGAGAGATTCTTCCGAATCTCGGGGAGAGATTCTTCCGAATCTCGGGGAGAGATTCTTCCGAATCTCGGGGAGAGATTCTCCCCAATCTCGGGGAGAGATTCTCCCGAATCTCGGGGAGAGATTCTCCCGAATCTCGGGGAGAGTGTCCAGCGAGTCTCGAGGAGAGATTCTCCCGAATCTCGAGGAGAGATTCTCCCGAATCTCGAGGAGAGATTCTCCCGAATCTCGAGGAGAGATTCTCCCGAATCTCGAGGAGAGATTCTCCCGAATCTCGAGGAGAGATTCTCCCGAATCTCGGGAAGAGATTCTCCCGGATCTCGGGGAGAGATTCTCCCGAATCTCGGGGAGAGATTCTCCCGAATCTTTGGGAGAGATTCTCCCGAATCTCGGGGAGAGATTCTCGCGAATCTTGGGGAGAGATTCTCGAAGAGAGATTCTACTGAATCACAGGGAAAGATTCTCCTAAGTCTCGAGGAAAGATTCTCCTGAATCTTTGGGAGAGATTCTCCTGAATCTCGGGAAGAGATTCTCCCGAATATTTGGGAGTGATTTTCCCAAAATTCTCGGAGAGATTCTCCCGAATCTTCGAAAGAGATCTTTCAGAATCCAGCTTCAGATACTTTAGAAGAGATTCTAGAATCCCGTGTCTATCATTTTTGCAATACCATGCAATAAGTTGTCATACAAAAGATGGCGAGGATGGTTCAGCAAAACTTAAATAAACCCGTAATTTCTCGAACAGATGTTTGTGAAAATGTGCGTTGGTATGTGTATGCCTCTGAAGTAAAGAGCCACCCAGTATCCGCCAGGTTTTCCATTGCTCGCGAGGCCGGATGCACTGTGAAAGAGTTTTCTGATTGATTTGGTCTTCGTCACAGCAGCCGGCAGTACCATTAGCGCCATACATCCGTTCCCAGTTTGCTTCTAGCAAAGTCTCCAATGTACGTATGAACTATACATACCAGTAGCTAGCAAGTATTTCCATCGCATTTTTCTGCTCCGCACCGAACCAGCTGATGATGATGATGGGCCCGGACCGACGGATGACGGTAAATTGAGTTATCTCAGCGAACTGACGCTCTGTTCTAAATTTATACGGCTCTTTTTTTCTGCTCTTGTAAGCTGACCTTCGATAGAATGCCGGTTGGATAAGGGGAAATGACTTAATAGCTCAAATTACGACTTTTACGGAATTTAGGTCAACTTGAAAAAGTGGAAAAGCTTTTCAGACATCTGCGGATAATCTTCAATTAGAAAAGAAACTAATATTTTTGTAAACAAGTTTTCATCAAGTTGTAATGATATTGGTGTATATGTAGGATGGTTTGCATTCAGAACAATAAAATAACAGAAAGAAACATATTATTGATTATTGTAAAATACTTGTTGATTAATCTGAAACTGTGACAACAAGTTCTACCAGTAGGCCATGCATCATCGACCTACAACATATTGCAAGTTCCTGAACAGGAGTAGGCTGTGGTGCGCTCGTGCGTCGTCTCATCCATTCGCCACACATGACCGATCACATCGCATAGGCACATGCACTTTGAAGAGCCCCAATGCAATGGAAGTACTGATGGTATCCACATATCCACCGTGGTCACGATGCGTCGTAAAACGCATTTCTCTGGATGTAGGTACATGTAGGTACGGTTGGCGGGAACTTGTCTTACTGTCCACTTAGCATTATTGGTCCGCAAGAGGGAACAGGTTTGAATTAGCTGGCAAGTACACGCGACCTACTGAAACCGGCGCGGCGGTGGCGTATCTATAAAGCCGTTGTTGTCCTATATCTCTAGCTGAGGTTTTATTATTGTTGTGATTCTTCGGATACCGGTACCTACTGTTGCACGCGGTCATGCGTCGAAAATGGTGTCGTTCGGGGTGCACTGCTCGCCTATAACCAAACACTTTGGAATAGCATATTGGCACAGACACGGACAACGTGTTACAAGTGCTTGCAGGCTATTGCTGGGATTTTCTATTTTTATTAAATTGCGTGACATGACACACGAATGCTTCGCTTATAATGAGGATTGAATCCATCAATCCCCAGATAAGTTTCCTCCTAGAGATTCAGCAGAATTTCCACCAGATTCATAAGAATGTCCTCCGGAAATTCAGAAGAATCTTGTCCAAAGTTTCAGAAGAGAATATCCTCCAGAGATTCAAGAGAATCTCTCCCAGAGATTTCAGAGAATCCCCTGCACAGATTCAAGAGAATCTTCTAGAGATTCAGGGCAATCCCTCTCAGAGATTTGGAAGAATCTCTTCCTGAGATTCGGTAGAATCTCCTCCAAAGCTTCGGTAGAATCTCCTCCAGAGATTCGCGAGAAACTCCTCCAGTGGTTCGCGAGAAACTCCTCCAGAGATTCGCGAGAAACTCCTCCAGAGATTTTGGAGAATTTCATTGAGAGACTCCGAAGAATCTTCAACAGATTCGAATGGATCACCTCCAGAGGTTAGGGAGGATCTCCTCCAGAGATTTTGGGAGGGCCTCCTCCAGAGATCCGGGAGGATCTATCTTATCCAGAGATTCAGGAGATTCGGGAGAATCTCTCCCCGAGATTGGGGAGAATCTCTCTCCGAGATTGGGGAGAATCTCTCCCAGAGATTCGGGAGAATCTCTCCCCGAGATTGGGGAGAATCTCTCCCCGAGATTGGGGAGAATCTCTCCCCGAGATTGGGGAGAATCTCTCCCCGAGATTGGGGAGAATCTCTCCCCGAGATTGGGGAGAATCTCTCCCCGAGATTGGGGAGAATCTCTCCCCGAGATTGGGGAGAATCTCTCCCCGAGATTGGGGAGAATCTCTCCCCGAGATTGGGGAGAATCTCTCCCCGAGATTGGGGAGAATCTCTCCCCGAGATTGGGGAGAATCTCTCCCCGAGATTGGGGAGAATCTCTCCCCGAGATTGGGGAGAATCTCTCCCCGAGATTGGGGAGAATCTCTCCCCGAGATTGGGGAGAATCTCTCCCCGAGATTGGGGAGAATCTCTCCCCGAGATTGGGGAGAATCTCTCCCCGAGATTGGGGAGAATCTCTCCCCGAGATTGGGGAGAATCTCTCCCCGAGATTGGGGAAAATCTCTCCCCGAGATTGGGGAGAATCTCTCCCCGCGATTGGGGAGAATCTCTCCCCGAGATTGGGGAGAATCTCTCCCCGAGATTGGGGAGAATCTCTCCCCGAGATTGGGGAGAATCTCTCCCCGAGATTGGGGAGAATCTCTCCCAGAGATTCAGGAGAATCTCTCCCAGAGATTCGGGAGAATCTCTCCCAGAGATTCGGGAGAATCTCTCCCAGAGATTCGGGAGAATCTCTCCCAGAGATTCGGGAGAATCTCTCCCAGAGATTCGGGAGAATCTCTCCCAGAGATTCGGGAGAATCTCTCCCAGAGATTCGGGAGAATCTCTCCCAGAGATTCGGGAGAATCTCTCCCAGAGATTCGGGAGAATCTCTCCCAGAGATTCGGGAGAATCTCTCCCAGAGATTCGGGAGAATCTCTCCCAGAGATTCGGGAGAATCTCTCCCAGAGATTCGGGAGAATCTCTCCCAGAGATTCGGGAGAATCTCTCCCAGAGATTCGGGAGAATCCTTAGAATCTCTCCCAGAGATTCGGGAGAATCTCTCCCAGAGATTCGGGAGAATCTCTCCCAGAGATTCGGGAGAATCTCTCCCAGAGATTCGGGAGAATCTCTCCCAGAGATTCGGGAGAATCTCTCCCAGAGATTCGGGAGAATCTCTCCCAGAGATTCGGGAGAATCTCTCCCAGAGATTCGGGAGAATCTCTCCCAGAGATTCGGGAGAATTTCTCCCAGAGATTCGGGAGAATCTCTCCCAGAGATTCGGGAGAATCTCTCCCAGAGATTCGGGAGAATCTCTCCCAGAGATTCGGGAGAATCTCTCCCAGAGATTCGGGAGAATCTCTCCCAGAGATTCGGGAGAATCTCTCCCAGAGATTCGGGAGAATCTCTCCCAGAGATTCGGGAGAATCTCTCCCAGAGATTCGGGAGAATCTCTCCCAGAGATTCGGGAGAATCTCTCCCAGAGATTCGGGAGAATCTCTCCCAGAGATTCGGGAGAATCTCTCCCAGAGATTCGGGAGAATCTCTCCCAGAGATTCGGGAGAATCTCTCCCAGAGATTCGGAAGAATCTCTCCCAGAGATTCGGAAGAATCTCTCCCAGAGATTCGGAAGAATCTCTCCCAGAGATTTGGAAGAATCTCTCCCAGAGATTCGGAAGAATCTCTCCCAGAGATTCGGAAGAATCTCTCCCAGAGATTCGGGAGAATCTCTCCCAGAGATTCGGGAGAATCTCTCCCAGAGATTCGGGAGAATCTCTCCCAGAGATTCGGGAGAATCTCTCCCAGAGATTCGGGAGAATCTCTCCCAGAGATTCGGGAGAATCTCTCCCAGAGATTCGGGAGAATCTCTCCCAGAGATTCGGGAGAATCTCTCCCAGAGATTCGAGAGAATCTCTCCCAGAGATTCGGGAAAATATCTCCCAGAGATTCGGGAAAATATCTCCTAGAGAATCTCTCCTAGAGATTCGGGAAAGTCTATCCCAGAGATTCAGGAGAATCTCTCCCAGAGATTCAGGAGAATCTCCTCCAGAGATTCAGGAGAATCTTCTCCAGAGATTCAGGAGAATCTCCTCCACAGATTCAGGAGAATCTCCTCCAGAGATTCAGGAGAATCTCCTCCACAGATTCAGGAGAATCTCCACCAGAGATTCAGGAGAATCTCCTCCACAGATTCAGGAGAATCTCCTCCACTGATTCAGGAGAATCTCCTTCACAGATTCAGGAGAATCTCCTCCACAGATTCAGGAGAATCTCCTCCACAGATTCAGGAGAATCTCCTCCACAAATTAAGGAGAATCTCCTCCACAGATTCAGGAGAATCGCCTCCACAGGTTCAGGAGAATCTCCTCCAGAGATTCAGGAGAATCTCCTCCAGAGATTCAGGATAATCTCCTCCACAGATTCAGGAGAATCTCCTCCACAGATTCAGGAGAATCTCCTCCGCAGATTCAGGAGAATCTCCTTCATAGAGTCAGGAGATTCTCCTCCATAGATTCAGGAGAATCTCCTCCACAAATTAAGGAGAATCTCCTCCACAAATTAAGGAGAATCTCCTCCACAGATTCAGAAGAATCTCCTCCACAGATTCAGTAGAATCTCCTCCAGAGATTCAGGAGAATTTCCTCCAGAGATTCAGGAGAATCTCTCCCAGAGATTCAGGAGAATCGCCTCCACAGATTCAGGAGAATCGCCTCCACAGATTCAGGAGAATCTCCTCCACAGATTCAGGAGAATCTCCTCCACAGATTCAGGAGAATCTCCTCCACAAATTAAGGAGAATCTCTTCCACAGATTCAGGAGAATCGCCTCCCCAGATGAGCATGAGCATGAGCATAGATGACCGTACTATTCGTAGTTGCTACTCCGTGATTGACCAGAACAATCGAAGTTGCACAAGGAACCAACAGACGGAGCTTGGGAGTAGCTTACCGTCCTCAATGTGCATCTTCAAGAATTCCAAACTTTATTAGGTCAATAACGGCGCCGGCCACGTCCTTACGGTCATCGAGGAAGGAAAGGAATGTTATTATGACGTGCGTTGCTTACTAAAGACCGAGATCACCTCTGCGTCTCCACGTCTGTCATGGGAAGGACTTTTTGTTAGTGGGGAGGGGAAAGGGCGCATGATATGAGTTCACTTTGGTAAGTGGAGTGATTCATGCAACCCTATTAATATCAAACCACTTATTTTCATTTGGACTAAAACAAAACACATGCCGACATCGAAGATGACGAACCATTCAGATAGTTTTCGAAGTGCGAAAATTAACGAAAGAGAAAATAAAGTGATTTGAACCAGCGTGGCTTTGGAACTTGGGCCGACACTTGACGTGACGAACATTTCAATGTCTGTTGACTAAAATCGCAAAAAATGTTGTTTGTTGCATTTATCGTATCATAAATCGCCCCGTACGAAGATGAGCAGTCAAATAGACGACGACGACCGAATGAAAACGCGGCCTGTAAACTTTGCCTCCAAAAACTCACTAAATCACCCCGTACGAAGATGAGCAGTCAAATAGACGACGACGACCGAATGAAAACGCGGCCTGTACACTTTGCCACCAAAAACTCACTAACCCGACGTCTCCACTAGACAGAAATGTCTTGCCATTTTGCTGGACAGATGTGTCATGACAGAAATGTTCTCTCGCTGTTTGCATGGATAGCAGCGGTGTTGATCATTTCTGTTACGTTTACTCTTTCTGGCAGCAAAATGGCAAGACATTTCTGTCTAGTGGAGACGTAGGGTAAATCACCCCGTACGAAGATGAGCAGTCAAATAGACGACGACGACGACCGAATGAAAACGCGGCCTGTACACTTTGCCTCCAAAAACTCACTCTCGCAAAAATCTAGCAAAGCGAGCGCGCGAAACTTTGCTGCTGCCGAACTACCGCACACTACTGACTGCTTGGCGTCCCGTCGTCGGAGCCCCGCAGAGGGAAGAGGAAAACAAAAAATCGCAAAAATCTAGCAAAGCGAGCGCGCGAAACTTTGCTGCTGCCGAACTACCGCACACTACTGACTGCTTGGCGTCCCGTCGTCGGAGCCCCACAGAGAGAAGGGGAAAGAAAATCGCAAAAATCTAGCAAAGCGAGCGCGCGAAACTTTGCTGCTGCCGAACTACCGCACACTACTGACTGCTTGGCGCCCCGTCGTCGGAGCCCCGCAGAGAGAAGGGGAAAGAAAATCGCAAAAATCTAGCAAAGCGAGCGCGCGAAGCTTTGCTGCTGCCGAACTACCGCACACTACTCTCAGGAGAATCGCCTCCCCAGATTCAGGAGAATCGCCTCCACAGATTCAGGAGAATCTCCACCAGAGATTCAGGAGAATCTCCACCAGAGATTCAAGAGAATCTCCACCAGAGATTCAGGAGAATCTCCACCAGAGATTCAGGAGAATCTCCACCAGAGATTCAGGAGAATCTCCACCAGAGATTCAGGAGAATCTCCACCAGAGGTTCAGGAGAATCTCCACCAGAGATTCAGGAGAATCTCCACCAGATATTCAGGAGAATCTCCTCCACAGATTCAGGAGAATCTCTTCCACAGATTCAGGAGAATCTCCTCCACAGATTCAGGAGAATCTCCTCCACTGATTCAGGAGAATCTCCTCCACAGATTCAGGAGAATCTCCTCCACAGATTCAGGAGAATCTCCTCCACAGATTCAGGAGAATCTCCTCCACAAATTAAGGAGAATCTCCTCCACAGATTCAGGAGAATCTCCTCCACTGATTCAGGAGAATCTCCTCCACAGATTCAGGAGAATCTCCTCCACAGATTCAGGAGAATCTCCTCCACAGATTCAGGAGAATCTCCTCCACAAATTAAGGAGAATCTCCTCCACAGATTCAGGAGAATCGCCTCCACAGGTTCAGGAGAATCTCCTCCAGAGATTCAGGAGAATCTCCTCCAGAGATTCAGGATAATCTCCTCCAGAGATTCAGGAGAATCTCCTCCACAGATTCAGGAGAATCTCCTCCGCAGATTCAGGAGAATCTCCTTCATAGAGTCAGGAGAATCTCCTCCATAGATTCAGGAGAATCTCCTCCACAAATTAAGGAGAATCTCCTCCACAAATTAAGGAGAATCTCCTCCACAGATTCAGAAGAATCTCCTCCACAGATTCAGTAGAATCTCCTCCAGAGATTCAGGAGAATTTCCTCCAGAGATTCAGGAGAATCTCTCCCAGAGATTCAGGAGAATCGCCTCCACAGATTCAGGAGAATCGCCTCCACAGATTCAGGAGAATCTCCTCCAGAGATTCAGGAGAATCTCCTCCAGAGATTCAGGATAATCTCCTCCAGAGATTCAGGATAATCTCCTCCAAAGATTCAGGAGAATCGCCTCCACAGATTCAGGAGAATCTCCTCCAGAGATTCAGGAGAATCTCCTCCAGAGATTCAGGAGTATCTCCACCAGATATTCAGGAGAATCTCCACCAGATATTCAGGAGAATCTCCTCCAGAGATTCAGGAGAATCTCCTCCACAGATTCAGGAGAATCTCCTCCAGAGATTCAGGAGAATCTTCTCCACAGATTCAGGAGAATCTCCTCCACAGATTCAGGAGAATCTCCTCCACAGATTCAGGAGAATCTCCTCCACAAATTAAGGAGAATCTCTTCCACAGATTCAGGAGAATCGCCTTCCCAGATTCAGGAGAATCGCCTCAACAGATTCAGGAGAATCTCCACCAGAGATTCAGGAGAATCTCCACCAGAGATTCAAGAGAATCTCCACCAGAGATTCAGGAGAATCTCCACCAGAGATTCAGGAGAATCTCCACCAGAGATTCAGGAGAATCTCCTCCAGAGATTCAGGAGAATCTCCACCAGAGATTCAGGAGAATCTCCACCAGAGGTTCAGGAGAATCTCCACCAGAGATTCAGGAGAATCTCCACCAGATATTCAGGAGAATCTCCTCCACAGATTCAGGAGAATCTCTTCCACAGATTCAGGAGAATCTCCTCCACAGATTCAGGAGAATCTCCTCCACATATTCAGGAGAATCTCCTCCAGAGATTCAGGAGAATCTCCTCCAGAGATTCAGGAGAATCTCCTCCACAGATTCAGGAGAATCTCCTCCACAGATTCAGGAGAATCTCCTCCACAGATTCAGGAGAATCTCCTCCACAAATTAAGGAGAATCTCCTCCACAGATTCAGGAGAATCTCCTCCACAGATTCAGGAGAATCTCCTCCACAGATTCAGGAGAATCTCCTCCACAGATTCAGGAGAATCTCCTCCAGAGATTCAGGAGAATCTCCACCAGAGATTCAGGAGAATCTCCACCAGAGATTCAGGAGAATCTCCACCAGAGATTCAGGAGAATCTCCTCCAGAGATTCAGGAGAATCTCCACCAGAGATTCAGGAGAATCTCCACCAGAGGTTCAGGAGAATCTCCACCAGAGATTCAGGAGAATCTCCACCAGATATTCAGGAGAATCTCCTCCACAGATTCAGGAGAATCTCTTCCACAGATTCAGGAGAATCTCCTCCACAGATTCAGGAGAATCTCCTCCACATATTCAGGAGAATCTCCTCCAGAGATTCAGGAGAATCTCCTCCAGAGATTCAGGAGAATCTCCTCCACAGATTCAGGAGAATCTCCTCCACAGATTCAGGAGAATCTCCTCCACAGATTCAGGAGAATCTCCTCCACAAATTAAGGAGAATCTCCTCCACAGATTCAGGAGAATCTCCTCCACAGATTCAGGAGAATCTCCTCCACAGATTCAGGAGAATCTCCTCCACAGATTCAGGAGAATCTCCTCCAGAGATTCAGGAGAATCTCCACCAGAGATTCAGGAGAATCTCCACCAGAGATTCAGGAGAATCTCCACCAGAGATTCAGGAGAATCTCCACCAGAGATTCAGGAGAATCTCCTCCAGAGATTCAGGAGAATCTCCACCAGAGATTCAGGAGAATCTCCACCAGATATTCAGGAGAATGTCCTCCAGAGATTCAGGAGAATCTCCTCCAGAGATTCAGGAGAATCTCCTCCAGAGATTCAGGAGAATCTCCTCCAGAGATTCAGGAGAATCTCCTCCAGAGATTCAGGAGAATCTCCTCCAGATATTCAGGAGAATCTCCTCCAGAGATTCAGGAGAATTTCCTCCAGAGATTCAGCAGAATCTCCTCCAGGGATTCAGGAGAATCTCCTCCACAGATTCCGGAGAATCTCCTCCACAGATTCAGGAGAATCTCCTCCACAGATTCCGGAGAATCTCCTCCACAGATTCAGGAGAATCTCCTCCACAGATTCAGGAGAATCTCCTCCAGATATTCAGGAGAATCTCCTCCAGAGATTCAGGAGAATCTCCTCCAGAGATTCAGGAGAATCTCCTCCAGAGATTCAGGAGAATCTCCTCCAGATATTCAGGAGAATATCCTCCAGAGATTCAGGAGAATCTCCTCCAGAGATTCAGCAGAATCTCCTCCAGGGATTCAGGAGAATCTCCTCTACAGATTCCGGAGAATCTCCTCCTCAGATTCAGGAGAATCTCCTCCACAGATTCCGGAGAATCTCCTCCACAGATTCAGGAGAATCTCCTCCACAGATTCAGGAGAATCTCCTCCAGAGATTCAGGAGAATCTCCACCAGAGATTCAGGAGAATCTCCACCAGAGATTCAGGAGAATCTCCACCAGAGGTTCAGGAGAATCTCCACCAGAGATTCAGGAGAATCTCCACCAGATATTCAGGAGAATCTCCTCCACAGATTCAGGAGAATCTCTTCCACAGATTCAGGAGAATCTCCTCCACAGATTCAGGAGAATCTCCTCCACTGATTCAGGAGAATCTCCTCCACAGATTCAGGAGAATCTCCTCCACAGATTCAGGAGAATCTCCTCCACAGATTCAGGAGAATCTCCTCCACAAATTAAGGAGAATCTCCTCCACAGATTCAGGAGAATCTCCTCCACTGATTCAGGAGAATCTCCTCCACAGATTCAGGAGAATCTCCTCCACAGATTCAGGAGAATCTCCTCCACAGATTCAGGAGAATCTCCTCCACAAATTAAGGAGAATCTCCTCCACAGATTCAGGAGAATCGCCTCCACAGGTTCAGGAGAATCTCCTCCAGAGATTCAGGAGAATCTCCTCCAGAGATTCAGGATAATCTCCTCCAGAGATTCAGGAGAATCTCCTCCACAGATTCAGGAGAATCTCCTCCGCAGATTCAGGAGAATCTCCTTCATAGAGTCAGGAGAATCTCCTCCATAGATTCAGGAGAATCTCCTCCACAAATTAAGGAGAATCTCCTCCACAAATTAAGGAGAATCTCCTCCACAGATTCAGAAGAATCTCCTCCACAGATTCAGTAGAATCTCCTCCAAAGATTCAGTAGAATCTCCTCCAGAGATTCAGGAGAATCTCTCCCAGAGATTCAGGAGAATCGCCTCCACAGATTCAGGAGAATCGCCTCCACAGATTCAGGAGAATCTCCTCCAGAGATTCAGGAGAATCTCCTCCAGAGATTCAGGATAATCTCCTCCAAAGATTCAGGAGAATCGCCTCCACAGATTCAGGAGAATCTCCTCCAGAGATTCAGGAGAATCTCCTCCAGAGATTCAGGAGAATCTCCTCCAGAGATTCAGGAGTATCTCCACCAGATATTCAGGAGAATCTCCACCAGATATTCAGGAGAATCTCCTCCAGAGATTCAGGAGAATCTCCTCCACAGATTCAGGAGAATCTCCTCCAGAGATTCAGGAGAATCTCCTCCACAGATTCAGGAGAATCTCCTCCACAGATTCAGGAGAATCTCCTCCACAGATTCAGGAGAATCTCCTCCACAAATTAAGGAGAATCTCTTCCACAGATTCAGGAGAATCGCCTTCCCAGATTCAGGAGAATCGCCTCCACAGATTCAGGAGAATCTCCACCAGAGATTCAGGAGAATCTCCACCAGAGATTCAAGAGAATCTCCACCAGAGATTCAGGAGAATCTCCACCAGAGATTCAGGAGAATCTCCACCAGAGATTCAGGAGAATCTCCACCAGAGATTCAGGAGAATCTCCTCCAGAGATTCAGGAGAATCTCCACCAGAGATTCAGGAGAATCTCCACCAGAGGTTCAGGAGAATCTCCACCAGAGATTCAGGAGAATCTCCACCAGATATTCAGGAGAATCTCCTCCACAGATTCAGGAGAATCTCTTCCACAGATTCAGGAGAATCTCCTCCACAGATTCAGGAGAATCTCCTCCACATATTCAGGAGAATCTCCTCCAGAGATTCAGGAGAATCTCCTCCAGAGATTCAGGAGAATCTCCTCCACAGATTCAGGAGAATCTCCTCCACAGATTCAGGAGAATCTCCTCCACAGATTCAGGAGAATCTCCTCCACAAATTAAGGAGAATCTCCTCCACAGATTCAGGAGAATCTCCTCCACAGATTCAGGAGAATCTCCTCCACAGATTCAGGAGAATCTCCTCCACAGATTCAGGAGAATCTCCTCCAGAGATTCAGGAGGATCTCCACCAGAGATTCAGGAGAATCTCCACCAGAGATTCAGGAGAATCTCCACCAGAGATTCAGGAGAATCTCCTCCAGAGATTCAGGAGAATCTCCACCAGAGATTCAGGAGAATCTCCACCAGATATTCAGGAGAATGTCCTCCAGAGATTCAGGAGAATCTCCTCCAGAGATTCAGGAGAATCTCCTCCAGAGATTCAGGAGAATCTCCTCCAGAGATTCAGGAGAATCTCCTCCAGAGATTCAGGAGAATCTCCTCCAGAGATTCAGGAGAATCTCCTCCAGAGATTCAGGAGAATCTCCTCCAGATATTCAGGAGAATCTCCTCCAGAGATTCAGGAGAATTTCCTCCAGAGATTCAGCAGAATCTCCTCCAGGGATTCAGGAGAATCTCCTCCACAGATTCCGGAGAATCTCCTGCACAGATTCAGGAGAATCTCCTCCACAGATTCCGGAGAATCTCCTCCACAGATTCAGGAGAATCTCCTCCACAGATTCAGGAGAATCTCCTCCAGATATTCAGGAGAATCTCCTCCAGAGATTCAGGAGAATCTCCTCCAGAGATTCAGGAGAATCTCCTCCAGATATTCAGGAGAATATCCTCCAGAGATTCAGGAGAATCTCCTCCAGAGATTCAGCAGAATCTCCTCCAGGGATTCAGGAGAATCTCCTCTACAGATTCCGGAGAATCTCCTCCTCAGATTCAGGAGAATCTCCTCCACAGATTCCGGAGAATCTCCTCCACAGATTCAGGAGAATCTCCTCCACAGATTCAGGAGAATCTCCTCCAGAGATTCAGGAGAATCTCTTCCAGAGATTCCGGAGAATCTCCTCCAGAGTTTCAGGAGAATCTCCTCAAGAGATTCCGGAGAATCTCCACCAGAGATTCAGGAGAAACTCCTCTAGAGATTCAGGAGAATCTCCTCCAGAGATTCAGCAGAATCTCCTCAAGAGATTAAGGAGAATCTCCTCCAGAGATTCAGGAAAATCTCCTCCAGAGATTCAGGAGAATCTCCTCCAAAGATTCAGGAGAATCTCCACCAGAGTTTCAGGAGAATCTCCTCCAGAGATTCCGGAGAATCTCCTCCACAGATTCAGGAGAATCTCCTCCACAGATTCAGGAGAATCTCCTCCACAGATTCCGGAGAATCTCCTCCACAGATTCAGGAGAAACTCCTCTAGAGATTCAGGAGAATCTCCTCCAAAGATTCAGCAGAATTTCCTCAAGAGATTAAGGAGAATCTCCTCCAGAGATTCAGGAAAATCTCCTCCAGAGATTCAGGAGAATCTCCTCCAAAGATTCAGGAGAATCTCCACCAGAGTTTCAGGAGAATCTCCTCCAGAGATTCCGGAGAATCTCCTCCACAGATTCAGGAGAATCTCCTCCACAGATTCAGGAGAATCTCCTCCACAGATTCCGGAGAATCTCCTCCACAGATTCCGGAGAATCTCCTCCACAGATTCAGGAGAATCTCCTCCAGAGTTTCAGGAGAATCTCCTCCAGGGATTCAGGAGAATCTCCTCCACAGATTCCGGAGAATCTCCTCCACAGATTCAGGAGAATCTCCTCCACAGATTCCGGAGAATCTCCTCCACTGATTCAGGAGAATCTCCTCCAGAGTTTCATGAGAATCTTCTCCAGAGATTCCGGAGAATCTCCACCAGAGATTCAGGAGAAACTCCTCTAGAGATTCAGGAGAATCTCCTCCAGAGATTCAGCAGAATCTCCTCAAGAGATTAAGGAGAATCTCCTCCAGAGATTCAGGAAAATCTCCTCCAGAGATTCAGGAGAATCTCCTCCAAAGATTCAGGAGAATCTCCACCAGAGTTTCAGGAGAATCGCCTCCAGAGATTCCGGAGAATCTCCTCCACAGATTCAGGAGAATCTCCTCCACAGATTCAGGAGAATCTCCTCCAGAGATTCAGGAGAATCTCCTCCACAGATTCAGGAGAATGTCCTCCACAGATTCAGGAGAATGTCCTCCACAGATTCAGGAGAATGTTCTCCACAGATTCAGGAGAATGTCCTCCATAGATTCAGGAGAATCACCTCCACAGATTCTGGAGAATCTCCACCACAGATTCAGGAGAATCTCCTCCAGATATTCAGGAGAATATCCACCAGAGATTCAGGAGAATCTCCTCCAGAGATTCAGCAGAATCTCCTCCAGGGATTCAGGAGAATCTCCTCTACAGATTCCGGAGAATCTCCTCCTCAGATTCAGGAGAATCTCCTCCACAGATTCCGGAGAATCTCCTCCACAGATTCAGGAGAATCTCCTCCACAGATTCAGGAGAATCTCCTCCAAAGATTCAGGAGAATCTCCACCAGAGTTTCAGGAGAATCTCCTTCAGAGATTCCGGAGAATCTCCTCCACAGATTCAGGAGAATCTCCTCCACAGATTCAGGAGAATCTCCTCCAGAGTTTCAGGAGAATCTCCTCCAGAGATTCCGGAGAATCTCCACCAGAGATTCAGGAGAAACTCCTCTAGAGATTCAGGAGAATCTCCTCCAGAGATTCAGGAGAATCTCCTCAAGAGATTAAGGAGAATCTCCTCCAGAGATTCAGGAAAATCTCCTCCAGAGATTCAGGAGAATCTCCTCCAGAGATTCAGGAGAATCTCCACCAGAGTTTCAGTAGAATCTCCTCCATAGATTCCGGAGAATCTCCACCAGAGATTCAGGAGAATCTCTTCCAGAGATTCAGGAGAATCTCCTCCAGAGATTCAGGAGAATCTCCTCCAGAGATTCAGGAGAATCTCCTCCAGAGATTCAGGAGAATCTCCACCAGAGATTCACGAAAATCTCCACCAGAGATTCAGGAGAATCGCTCTTGAAAATCCTCCAGAAATTTCTTCTGTGTTACCTTTAGAGATTTTTCCAAGGATACTTTAAATTCTACCAGGAATTTCTCCACCAATTCCTGCTGTAATTTATTCATGGACTTCTCCAGAAATTTAGTATTTCTATTGGGAATCCTCTTGAGATTATTTTAAGAATTACTGCTGGGATTTCTCAAACAATTTTAGCTGATTTTTTTCCGGTAATTGTTCTTAGGAGTGCTCCAAGTCTTCCTGGAGGATTTCCAAAAGGAATCTCAGCAAGACTTCCTGGTGCATTTCACCAGAAATTCTAGAATGAAAACCAACATTTTTCCTGGGGCAATTCCTGCAAGAGTCCTAGTAAAAATCCCTAAAGGAATCACAGCAAGAAATATGGAAGAGATATCTGGAGGAATTATAGCACAGCGCTTCAGGGCATTTGAAGGAGTTTCAGAGGGGAATTCCATGGGGTTTTAGGAGGTTTCTGGGCTGTTCCAGGAATATTTTGGTGTATTCCATGGGGCTTCAGGGGGTTTCAAAAGCATTCCAGAGTGTTGTAGAGGGCTTCAGGAGGAATATTGCTAGCGATTACAGTCTTGGGTCCGTTCCCAAATAAACCATTAGCACTATATTTCGCCTTTTTGGCCATATAGAGCTATTATACGCCCAATATAGAGTAGGTCAGTTCTACACTAGCACTTTATTGGTACGCAAAACGAGTATTAGTGCCATATGGTTACTTGGGTTCATAAACCACGTAGACTTTTGGGGGTGGGGGAGGGTGATCTGGTCAAAGGTAGCAACCCAAACAATCAAACTACTCATGGGTAAATGGAACCCCAAAGGGGTGTTCCATGGGGCTTCAAGGAGTTTCAGAGGCATTCTGGAGGATTTAGGGGGTTTCTTCAAGTGCGTTCCATGGGTGTTCCAGGAGGTTTCAGGGGGTTTTAGGAGCGTTCCATGGAACATCAGTGAGATTCAGTTGGCCCCATAAGCGGTCACGGAGCGATCCAAGGGGTCTCAAATGGTGTTCCAGGGGAATTCTGGGGGCTACAGGGGGTCCCAAACGTGTACCACGGGGTCACAGAGGCATCCCATGGGATTTTAGAAGGTCCCATAGGCGTTCTTGGGATGTTTCAAGGATTTCAAGTGTTTTCATGAGCGTTCCAGGGGTTTTGAAAAGGTTCCAAGGGCGTTCCAGTCTCAGAAGGTTTCAAGAGTTTTTAGTGATGTTCCATGAAGTTTCGAGGGGTTTCAGAGGCGTTCGCATGGTGTTTCAAGGGCGTTCGAGGGGTCTGCCAGGAGATCCAAGAGCGTTCCAGGGGTGTTACTGGTGGTTTCATGGGGTATCAAGGGCGTTTCAGGAGATAAACCTCTGATACTATCTGAACCCCTGAAAGGCCTTGAAACCTCATTGAAAAATCTTTGTAACTTCTTTGAAAGCCCCCTAAATACCCTCTGCATCCCCTCAAAACTCCTCCGGAACCATCCTGAAAGCCATTGAAAAGCCTTTCAACATCCCTTAGAAGGCCCATGAAACTCCCTGGTAGCCCACCGAAACCCGTCTGAAACTCCCATAAAAGTTATAGAAGAAAATCTGAAGAAATTATAACAAATAATTTGGAGATGGTGACTATCGGATTGAACCGTTGAACCTTTAGCGAGAATCGCCCAACATAAGGATAGACTAGCTTAAGGGAGCGTTCAACTTTAGGGTTCCAGACTGCCGATACAAATGTTCAATTTTCTCTTAGAAAACGGAATTAAGAGGAATTCGAATTCATTGGAAAGTATAGGAAATGACTGATTTAGATTTCAATATAGAATTAAAGCTGAGAAAAGATTTCGCTGAAAATTATAGATTTTGACCAAAAAATGGTAGAAAAATAATGTATAATTAAAACACTAAGTATTTGCTCGGTTTCTGCATCCACAAATAGATTGAACATAAGATTGGTAGTTTTAATAGGCTTGTTGATTTTTTTTTAATAATTTCTTCAAAAACTTCACAAATTCAAGTGAGTTTGTAATCAAGAGATTATACTAAAAATTACTTACTAGAAATTCAGTCTGCCGCAATTCCACAAAATTTGGGAATGGTATGGTCCATCAGTTCTTTCAAGACTTTCTTGCTGCATTCTGAAGCAGTAAAATCCAACTATGACCATTGTGTCGATTTTGAGCTGAGCATATCAAAAAATTCTTCTTTTTTTTTTATTTCTTTATTATAGAGATTTAGCAAAAATTCTTCAGATTTCAAGCTTTCAGGAACTTTTTTAAGTTTGTTTTTACGATGTTTGGAAAAATTACAATAAATCGGAAAAAATGTGTCGATTTTGCAACTCCATACATTTTATATGGGATGAAAAATTGGTGAAAAACTTTAAACCTCATTTACTCGAAAGTGGGTTTTTGTCACTTACACCCCTTTGCTTCTAACCCCCTCATTTCTGTTCTTTTACCTCTTATATCAATCAAACCAATATCAGTTTTTGCTCTTCAGTAATTCAATTCAATCATTACTGAATATGCTATTCATCAGATTTTTCCACCTACTCGGGTTACCTTTTTCTTTGGGAAATCTTTCTTAAAGAATAATTTGTCTTCAAGAATCTTTTAAGTTGTTAATGCAAGGATGTCATTCAGTATTCCTCTAAAAACGCTCCTTCAGGAATAATATTATTATTAGCTTTATTAATGACAATGAGGCTTTCAGCCCCTTGGCTGGTTCACCTGAGACATTCAGGAATGTTTTCAAAAGTACTACAGAGTAATTCAAAAGATTCTTGCAAAGGCTTCATCGAGTAAGTCTCGAAATATTAGTTCAGGAATCTATCAATTATGTCTCTGAGGATTTATCTAGAAGATCATCTAAAGAATTCTTGAAAAATTCCAGGAAAAATACTACAAAAAACCACCAATGATTCATTCAGAACCAGATATTCTTCCAAGAAATTACATCTGGATCCCCTCAGAGGAAGAGAAGCCCTTCTAGAATTTCTTTAAACCTTCTTCCGTTTCTTCCAGGGAATCCTCTAAATATTCCTTTGGTGATTTTCGACGAAAGTCAAATATTTCTCCATATACAGGGGATAGACGAAATGATCGGGACAGGCAAAATTTTCACTTCTCAAATTTTTTTCAAATAGCTGTAACTTTTCGAAAGGTGAATCAAACATTCTCAAATTTTTAATATGAGATGATCAACTAATTGTGTATTAGTGGTCTAATTTTGGAAAAGATAGGGCTATTCTGCACGAAGTTATGAAGATTCTAGAAAAAGGTGTAATTATCTGATAGCCAACTTCGAGCTGTTATATCTCCGAATTCAAATAACCGAATGCAAAGAAATTTCGACCAATTATGACTTATATAATGAGCTTTGGAAAACCTTTGACACAACATAGAATTCTCAACGCGGAAGAGAATTATAACGATTAGATTATTTTTCTAATAAAACACCAAATTATCCAAAATTTCAACATCGTTTCAAAATTCAGGATACTAATTATAGTTCATTTAAACTCCCGCAAATTGAGTTGAATATAAATATGTAATGAAGAAAAGTAACAACATAGCCGGCAATAAATTAAAAAAGTAATGGGGTGCATATTAAAAATAGACCAATTTACTAAAAAATCATAATATAAATTAAATCGCTATAACTGTTTTGCTTGTTGAAAATTTCAAATTGAGTCAAACGTTTTTCAGAGCTCATTATATAAGTCATAAATGGTCAAAGTTTCTTTGCATTTTGTTCATTGAATCCAGAGATATAACAGCTCAAAGTTGGATATCGGATAATTATACCTTTTTCAAGAATCTTTATAACTTCGTGCAGAATAGCCTGATCTTTTCCAAAAATGGACCACTAATACACAACTATCATCATCTTACAGAGAAAATTTGAGAATATTTGATGCACCTTTCGAAAAGTTACAGCTATTTGCAATTTTTTTTTTGAAAAGTGATAATTTTGCCTGTTCCGATCATTTTGTCTATCCCCTGTATTCTTCAAGCATTTCTCAGTTATTCCCTCAAATAATTTTATCAGATATTTCTACAATAATTAAACTTGGAATTTCCTCAAGCATTCATAACTTATCTTGGCGTCCTTTTTAAGATTTCTTAAGAATTATTTCCTAGGATTACTTCAGAGATCCCACCAAAGATTCCCTTTTCCAAAAGTATTCTTCAAGAAGTTTCTCTAAGGTTTTACTAAGAGATTCATCCTAGAATTCCTCCTAGAAATTTCCAAAGAATCAATTGGATAATAATAAAACAAAATCTCCAAGGATTCCTACAGAAGAAATTAAATTAAATAAATTATATTAATTAAATTAAACTTTTAGAAGGACTTCTGTAGGAATTCTTTCGAAAAATACTTCTGAGCTTTCAATATCCATCAACTCTAAGAGTTTTCTCAAGAGTTCCTTTAGCAATTTTTGCTAGTATTCCTAGCACTTTTCAAAAAACTTCTATTCCGCATTTTGATAAGACTCCTTAAAAATTCTTCCAAGAAACCTTTTGAAAAATAATTCTAAGTTTCCATCACGCATCTCAGTCAGGAATTTCTCCAGAATTTATGATTGATTCCTCCAGAATTATTACGTTATTTTTTATATAATCCGTGCTCACTTCTAACAAATATACAAAAATAAGAAGCAGAACAAAAAGCGCTTCACTCCTTTGTTTTGAGTGGTATGAAAATGGGAGCGTATATAAATAGTAAAAGAACAGATGCCCTATCTTATCAAAACAAATAACTTCTCCAGTAGTCTCTCCAAGGATTCCTCCTAAGACTATTTTGCCACTTTCTGCAGGAGTTCTTGAAGAATACCTAGAAGCATCCTTTAAGTAATTAATGCAAGGCTAAGATTTCAAAGAGGATATCCATCGGGATTTTTTCAGGAATCACTTCAAGAATTCATACGGTTATTTTTCCAAGGATTTCTAAAATATTTCTTCAAAAAAAGTCTCCTGGAAATTATCACAAGATTCTGTCAGAATTTCTACAAGGATCTTGTTAGAAACTCCTGCGAAGGTTTCATCAATATTTTAAAGCATTCTGCTTAATTTTTTAATAACATATCCAAAGCTTCTACCATTACTTTTGGGATTTTTCCAGGGAATCGGTTTTCTAAGGTTATTCAACATTCTAAAGGAATTCCTTCAAAGAAGCGTGTAGAAATTGCTCCCAAATTTCCTTCAGGAATTTTTCCAGAGATTTCTTTAGTAGCTCATCCAATAAGTTTTCTTGCAATTTCTCCGAAGATTACTTCAGATTTTATTCAAGTTAGTATTCTCTTAAAATTTCTTTAATTGATTTCATTCATTCATTCTGAAACTGATTTTCCCAGGTATTTAACAAATAATTTTGTACAAGAAATCTTTTGGGATCCTTTCATGCAAGGGTTTCTTCTTGTATTAATTCAATTACTGCTGCAAGAGTTTTCCGGAGATTCTTTCACTAATTCCTCCAAGAAATTCTGTAGGAAATCCTCCAGAGGAGGCATTGAGTGTTTTGCTAGTTTATTTTTAGAAATTCCTCTAATAAGCCTATTCAAGGATTCATAAATTCCTCCAATGAATACTTAAGAAACTCAAATAAAAAAATATAAGAATTCTTTCAATTCTCACAGAAATTCCCCCAAGAAATTCTAATGGAATTTCTTCATACATTTTTAGGAAATTGTTTGTGATCTCTTCTGCTGGTAATCATCTTAACTTTTTGGAAATTTTATTAGTAATTCTCTTGAGATTTTTCTCGGTCGTTCCGTTGTAAATTCTTAGATTTTTTTTTAATTTGCAAAAGTGTATCTCGTAGAAAAGTAATAACAAACAAGCTTTTAAAAGTTGTCACTTAAATTTACAAACGAATCGACTAATTAAATTCCAAAGTGCCTATCGAATGAATTTCAACATTGAACTATTGAAAGAATTACAAATGTAATTGCAAAGGGAACTTTCAAAGAACTTGCTAAAATCCCGTGATAAATTTCCAAAGCAGCTGGCCAAAGAGTTTAAAAAAGTGATGTTAAAGATATTTTCATAAATAATAATCTAACTCAACTTCGAATATTATCGCCGAGAAATTTCCAAAAGAGTTATCGAAGATTTCGAAGGAAGTGCCGAAATAGTTTTCAAAAACATTTGCATAGAAAACCCCAAGAATAATTTTATAGGAATTTTCGGATTAAATCCAATCAAAGCATTTCCCAATAATTAGCCAAAAAAAACTCCGCCAAAAGATATTCGAATTTTTTTTTCAGGTAACTCACAGAAAACTTGCCAAAAAAAAAATACCAAAAAATGCCAGGCGAGTTACCCAATCAATTCCCGTAGGGATTGGCATACAAGTTTCCAGAAAAAAGTTGAATTTATTCCGAAAGTAATTACCAGAGGTTTTCTCAAACGCATTGTCATAAAAAAAAATCAGTGAAAAGTTGCAGACGGAATTCCCAACGAAATTTCCGTTGAAATAAAAATCTGAAGAAGTTCGTAGAAATAAAAATCAGAAGCCATTTTTGTAGCATTGCCGAGAATTAGTTGAAGAAGTTTCCAAAGGAATTGCCTAACAATAAATCAAAAGTATCGCCAAAGGAAATTTTCAGAACAATTGCCGAATGAATTTCCAAATTAATGTTTAAAGATCCTTAATGAATTTGTACACGGGTTTCCGAATTAGTTACTGAAAAAAAAATAAAAATACTTCAGAAATTCTAATAAATAATGTAAAAATTCTCACAGGAATTCCTCCAAGAAATTCTACTGGAATTCCTCAATTAATCATTTAGAAATTCTTCCAAGGTTTTTATTACATTTTTTTCTATTGATGCCTTAAAGGGTTTCTTTAGCGATAACACCAGTTTCGTCCGGATTTCCTTCACGAAACTTCTAAGGAAAGTTTCTAACGATTTCATCAAGCATTTTTTTCCAAGTGCGGAGCTCCAAGATCTCTTTCTGGGACATCTTTTACGATTCTTGTGGGAAATTCTTCAAGGACTTCTTTACAAATTCCTCCAAGATTTCCTGCGAAAGTTGCTACAGCGATTCCTTAGGAAATTCCTCCTTCATTTCTGAAGAAATTTCTTCAGTATTATGTAATCCCAAGAACTCCATAAAGAGTTTCTTAAATATATCCACTAACGATTCTTTTGAAGCTACCCCACATGTTTTCTTCAGCATTTTTTCAGAGGAATACTTTAGGAATTCCTTCAAGATTTTTTTTATAAACTTCTTCAAGGGTTCATTTTGCACTGCCTCATATGATTTTGAAGTCCTTTCAAGGATTTCTTAAGAATTTTTTCAAGCATTTCTTTAGTCATACCTGCAGGGATTTCCTCAGAAATTTCTCTAATAATTGCTGTAGGAAATCATTCAAAGATTCCTTAGGCAATGTTTTCAAGTCCTCTTTCAAAATTCGTTCAATAATCTTTCAAGAAATTCCAGTAAAGATTAAATCTTTTCTCCAAGGATTTTTTTCAAGTTACGAATAAAGATTCGTTCATGGATTTTTCAGTTTTTCTTCAGATAACCCTACAAAGATGCACACATTCATCCCCAAAGTATTGCTGCACAAATTTCCTCATTTCCTCCCCCTGCAGAAATTCCTCCAAGGAAATATGTAGGAATTATTTTTAAGACTGTTTTTTTTATTTGCACCAAAGAATTTGGAATTCTTTACTAATTCTGTAAAAATACTTCAAATATACCTCCAAAATCAACCCAATGATTCTTTCCTAACACATCTTAGAATTCATCCAGGCGATTTTTCAAGGATTTTTTTTGGAAATTTCTACAAAAAATGCTACAGACATTTCTACAAGGATTCCTTCGGGAATTCATTCAAATTTCTTTAGAAAATCTCCCAAGGATCCATTCAGGTATGGTATGGCTCCAATCATGATCTCAAAAAAATCATAAATGATATTTTCAGTGAGGAATTCCTGCAAGATTCCTTCTTGAAGAAATCTCTAAAATCATACTTGGACAGATTTCTTATGGTCCATCTAAAGGATTTCTTGAAGGGCATTATGACATAATCCTTCAATGGCTTTATGATCGTTTCCGAAGAGGTATTTCTGAACGACTGCTTGAAGAAATTCGCACAAAAAAAATCTCAAAGGGATTCCTGAAGGATTTTTCGATAATTTTTTGAAGAAATTCCTGAAGAAATGTTAGGAGGAGTTCCTGAAGGAATCATTGTAAGTATTCGTAAACCAATGCTTAGGAATTTTTTTAAGCAATCCCTAAAAAATGTTCTGAAGTAAATCTTAGAGGAATTTTTGTAGATGTCTTTGAAGTAACTGCCTGATAAATCGTAAAAAGATATTCTTGCCCGAAGGAATTCCCACAGAAAGCCTTCAAGGACGTTGAATGCGTTCAGTTCTTAATTTTGATGAATGGGGCCCCTGAATTTCAGCTGCTATCTTAAGCTAAATCAAGAGCTTTGTTTGGTTCTGTGGTTAGGATATCATGGATGTTTTCATAATGCTCATGAATTTTACTTCCATATCGGTACTGAATATCGTAAAATTCAATTTTGATTTTGAACACATTTTTTATTGTATTTTGGGGCTCCTGCAGGTGCAAAGAGTAGTCATCAAACTAATATAAACAAAACTACACGAATAAAGTGTATACATTTTTAATTGTTAATAATAGAACTTCAAAATAGCCATCTGTGTTCCCCATTCCAAAATCTCTTGATCATCACGAAGAGGCCCCTGCATAACTATCAGCAGATCGGCAAGTGTTGAACTTATACTTATAGGAATCTTTCTCTAATCACAGAACATTATTCAAACTGGGCCCCGAATTCAGAGGGCCCCCAAATCAGGGATGGTTTATAACACTAGACCTGCCCTGATTTGGAGGCCCCCTGAATTCGGGGGCCCGGTGCGGACCGCACCCCCCGCCCCCCCCCCCTTGCTACGCCACTGTTCAGAATAGATGTTGGTGGTTGTTTTAGAACGTTCATAAACTGAATTAAACTTTCATCAAGGTGAAACATGAATAAAATTTTAAAATGTGGGAGTCCTTATCAATATTTGAAAGTCTTGTGCAAAAAAATGATAAAACTGAGTCGACATTTGAAAATTAGCACGTTACGTAATTAATCAATGATCCATTTCGATTATTTCTGTCCGAAATATCGTGAAATGAAAATAAATTATAGAAAGTTTTGTAAATTTCAACTGTTGCAAGTTACCCCATAGTGGTTGTCGAATATGATAATGATTTTTTACATTACTTGGACGATAAGTTTATCAAACTTTTATCGTTCAGTTGAGCTTACTATTAGATACCCTAACTACAAGGAAAATCATCAGACTGATCGCACTTATCATAGGAGAGAGGTAAAGCACGATTTTCATACTTGTTTTTATGGCATAAAATGAGCAAACCGTTTTAACAGTGTAGCTAAACAAGCAAAGAAACAAAACTGATTTTTTGACTAAAACGATCTTTGGTACAAATAATATTGATAACCGAAATGGTGGAACATACTAGCTTTCATTATAATGTGAAAAAAGTTCACAATTATTGTATGCCATCGTGTTGCAAGTTACACCGCTGTTGCAAGTAACCCCGTTTGACGGTATATAAAATCGTGACATTTAATCCATTCGTTCGTTGGTAGCGTGCACCAGTTGCGGCTTACGCCTGCTTCCATCAATCTCCTGAACCCTGTGTAAGCGTAACCTTGAAACCAGGGGGCGGCCGCGGGGTGTGTTTTCAGGACGGTCATAAAATAGGAAATAGTATGTTACACGGCGGCCGTTGCGGAGAAAAAGAAAACAAATCGAGACCGTAAATATAGATTTTCACACGGCACGACATGTGGATCCATTCGAATGGAGGTTTATTCCAGAATACACAACAACCCACCATATGACATAGGTACCATCGTGCAGCAGCACCGACAAAAAAGATGACTAACCGAAAAGGGAAAAGGCCAAAACTGTACTGCAGTGTATCGCCGGTTCAGGGGCCTGCCTGGCTGGAAGGATTGGCGAATTTTCGGTAGGTTACATAATCTGATGCATAGTGGAGGTGGATGTGTGGTATGTAATGGTAGTACCAAAAATAGCAATCAAAGGCTTAGAATGCGTAATCTTCAGATTCAGAAACGATTAATCTAGATAATTGATTGCCAATCCTTAGATGATATATCGTTAAAGATTGATCTGAAACCAAAGAAACCATAAATTATCCCACTAATCGCCGAAATGCCACTCGTCCAGTTAATAGCCGTTGCAGTACATTTGCGGTGTTTGCCAATAAAGCTTATCGCTCGGCTGAACACGAACCGGTCCACAAATATTGGTCGTAAAAATGCCACATTATCGGCTATACTAACAGCGTTTTAGCGCCACGCTGTAAAACACCGCAAACATACCAGCAACGCCAACCAACGGGAGAAAGGCATCATATTGACTCACGGGCGAAATTACAGGGGCCCACTCATATTCCGGCGGACGGTGGAGCCTAGGCGGCAACAACGTTCAGGTTACCCGCACTGGATCATCTGGATTTATTAGGCGCTTCTTCCTATCTCTTATCGCTCCCTATCGCGCCAATCTTGAGCCGTCGGGCTATATCCGATTGCTCTTATCGTGTCGCGTTATCTCATCCTCCTAGTCTAGGGTTGCTCATTGAATTTGGTCTTGTTAATTTATTGAATCATCTCCGTCTTATCGTAAGCGGCGGCATCAGCAACAGTAGGCCGTGTTTTTACTGGACGAGTAGGCTAGAGGTATCTACCTACTCAAGGCGGGTCGCATGCTGGATTTACACGGCCGATTAATTCGATGCGGCTTCTTCTGCTTAATGAGAGATCTTGTCTTGGTGGACGTCGGAACCGCTCTTTCCTCGTTCATGGTGCTCCACACCTTTTATTTCCTCGAGTGGGTCGAGTTTCTCGTTTGTGGAATGATTAATTTACGACAGATTTTTTACACTAGTTTGTCATCAACCTAGACCTGAGATGTTGTGAAGTTGATGTCATAAAGTTCATTTCGAAATTATATGTTTTTTCTCTCAGAAAACAGGGGTTTTCAAATCGTGTGCTGCGGTGCATTTGTTGCACCACTGAAAAGATGTACCAAGAAGTCAGACAAGAAGTCATACGTAATTTCTTCATGCGTTTCTCCAGAAATTCATCCTCCTAGAATTCTTACTGGAAATCTTAAGACTACTTTGGTAATGCTGGGATTCCTCAACAATTCCTGCTGGAAGCCCTAAAGAAATTCCTGGAGGACCCCTAAGAGAAAAAAATAAACTGCAGAAATACCATCTGGTTAGAGTCAGTTCAGACCGGATTCCGTGTTTTTCGATGATTTTTGTAAAATGTGCGTGCAAACATGTATTTTTCAATACTATAGTGTATTCTATGCCTTGAAGCATCTGCATCAAAATAACGTCGAAAAGTTCAGAAATATCTTATAAACGACTACTAAGGTCTACAAGTAATGCAACCAGCGAACTGTGCCGCATTTTCTTCAGACTAGTGAATCATTCATCTGACGCCTGGCCACAAAGAACAACTATCCAGGCTAGAACAAATTTCATTCAGAAAGTTGTGTAAGGATTTGAATCTTCACTTGAGTAAGGATGCAAACCAATACACGATGAAAACACTACCCAAGTAACCAGTAAGCATATGAAATAACATTCCTGCAGCATTATAGTTGCCCTTATGACTAGGCATTTAATGCTAATTGGCTGTATATGCATCTAAAGTGCTGCCCAACAGCAGGTTTTGGCAAAATAACGGGCTGTCTGCAGGAACGTCAGGAACGTCGTATCAATATGTCAAAGAAGCGTAACGCCTCGTCGAGCAAAACAAAACAAAAATTGATTTACGTCTGCTTCTCGCTCTCTCGACGATCCCGTTCCTCCGCACTCCAGCTGATTTAGGTGGTACATTTTTGCATGATTTTGCATGATCCGCCGAAAATCCATCTATTTGGTACACATTTTCCGACAAAATTAGGTGGGGAAATTTCTCGATGACAATATTCCCAATCCAAACCAGCTGCAGCAATGTTTGCTTCGGAACTTTTGGATGAATGAGGGAAAAACGCATAAGCAAATCAGATATACAAATTTCAACAAAGGCATAGATTCTGTAAGAGAGAGGCAGCATGTGCTATCAAATGCATAACACATCTCCCGTACTCTTTACTCTTAGCATTTGTAGAGCAGTTGAAAAGCATTCTGATTGCTTCCCAGAGAAAACACCTCAAGCAGTTGAAATGTTAATTAACAGCCGAAAGCTTTTGAATAGCACAGCTCATGCTGATTCAAGACAGCTATGCATTCGAACTGCTTATGTAGGGCAGCAAGCAGTTCAAATGCTTCATACAGTCTGCTGCACAGCTCATTTAAATGCTTGGTGGTTAGGGTTCATTCAAATATTACGTAGCGCAAAATATGACAATTTTTTACCCCCTCCCCCCCCCACGTAACAACTTTTGTATGGTAGATTTTGAAATTTTGTAAGAAGCGTAACACCAAATATACTATATTAACAATATAGGTCACTCTTACGAATTTTTGGCGACTCCTTTTTAGTGAATGTGTCGTCACCAAGCGTCACAAGAGGTACTACTACACACTAAACGCATGCGCTATCCGAATGACGTTTATTCGTCGAGCTGTCATTGCATGGTGGGGATGTCCACTTCTTTTTAAATAATCGATTAATCAATCATCGATTTTTTTCCACTACTCAAATTGGAACATATTTTATTCTTTCTTCTTCAACATTTTCTGGGCGTGATGGTCATGTTTACACAACAAAACCAGTTGGTTCAACGGTGTTAACGTTCATCCTCATTATGCTCAGCTACCAGCTGATTATGTTTTCATGACAAAATCAGCTGCTTTTGCCTGAATCGGGTAAAAAAGGCGAAAAGGTGACACAAATGTTAGGTTAGTACCATATTAGGGCGAGTTAAATTTCGTTGCCAAAGTCTGATTATTCGTGAAAAATAAAATAATTCAGCTAGAAATTTTATTTTGATTCATTTCGTTGTTCTTCCGAACTGAACTGTGAGTTTATTCGAATACTGATTGTATTATTCCGGACAACTCCAAGAAAATTTTCCCGACTGGAGCGGAAATCGTCCCTGCTAGAAGAAAATCAAATGTTATAAGAAATGTAACATGGGAAAGTTTATTACGAACCGATTTTATGAATAAAATTTTGACAGTAGCAGGCGTCCTAACACGTGACTATCAATATTATCATCCCCTTTATTATCAGAAATTTGACGTTCATTGTGTCCTCCGTTTTCCAATTTCCCGCAGGAGTGAGGTAAACAGCGCAGAATGGTGCACAGGTTAATTTATTACACTAGATTACAAAATAAAACGAATGTCGTGAATTTTTGTCAACAACCAAAATTTTTTATGCACAATTTAACGCTGATTTCGAAACCGTGCTTCAAAATTTATTAAGTAGAACAGTTTTTGAGTTTTAGCTCATTATCGAGTTTCACAGTTTTCTTATATATGGAATTTACTAAAATTCAAATATCTTGCATTTTGTTCAACCAATGTTGAAACTTTTCCATAAACAGAATATATTACCTTTCGATCTTCTGAATGCAGGTTTTGCGTCATATTGAAATTCAAGAGATTGGCCAGTTTTAGTGACGATCTTCTTAAATTTTAGCAAAATTTTCAAAAATATTTGAAGAAATGTATTACAGTCATACCTCGATATAACGTAACCTCGATATAACGTAACTTTTACCTCGATATAACGTAACTTTTTTTTGGTTTCAACTTTTCACTATTTAAATAATTAGAGTGATTTACAAAAATTTCTATATGATATTACACCCCTCCTGGAACCGAGCCTGCTATCCAGTTATGGGTTATACGACCAATTTCAAAGTTTTATTAGAGTTTTCGGTGTCACTGTTGATGAGAAATGTTATATAGCTCTTCACGGAACAAACATTACATCTGTGATACTGGGTGTAAGAACGCCAGTAACGGTCCGCTTTGTCTTAGAGTAAGTTTTGCAGAAAATCACTAGAGAAATTCTCTGATAAATCCCTGGAGGAACTTCTTGAGAAATCACTGGAGAAATTCGCGAAGAAATCCTCAGAAGAACTCTTGAACGAATTCCTAAAGACATTCCTGAATAAATGGTGGAACTCCTGGAGGAATGCCTGGAAAAAAATCGTGCTATATCCTCGGAGGAATTTCTACCGCAATAAACTTAGTTATTCCTGGTCACATTCAGGGGCAATCTTTAATTACATAAGGAACTTCTGTATAAATCTCAGCAGGAGCTTCTGGAGAAATTCGTGCACTGGTGGAATCCTACACTGAAAAAAAAAAATGTTGTGGAAACTACAGATTCCATAGTTAAAATACTAACTGTACCTATGATTCTCAACCAGGCCCCTGGCATGAATGAAATTTATCGTAGCCAACATCTAACTGCCTTATACTCATATTCGTGCAAATTGAAACGAGCGTGTAATCAACAAACGCAGCTTTTGTTTGATGTTGTGAGCCACACACGAAATCACATTCACAATGCGTGTTTGTTGGGTTGCTTTATTCAACTAATCGCATGCTCCTCTTACCGTACATTAATATTAAAGCGAGTTTGAAGTGTTTTGTGATCATGAGCGGTGGAAAAATGATTCCAAAAACTGATCAACAAACCATAATAAACGTTAAACAAAAAATTGTTGATGTTTTCGCATTTGACAGTGGGCGCTATTTATTAGCGCCCAGGACATCCTGTCTACCATGATTCCAATGCATTGATATAGGCCGTGTCAGGGGCCTGTTCTCAACCGACAACAAAATCTGTTAAGTTCACTGAAATATGATTGAAGTTACAATGCATTGCAGTAAATTTTACTAAAAGCGTAGTCGCCTCAACAACAAAACATTGTCAATTTTTCCTGGACACATCTTACAACATGGTATGGTTAAAAATACAATGTTAAATTTAGATTATTTCTAGTAATGTTAACAGCATTGCTAGTTAAATTGACAGTGTTTTAGTGGAATTAACAGGAAATAGCTGTCGGTTGAGAATCATAGGCACGCTTAGTAATTTTACTATGAAATTTGTAGTTTCCACAACAAAATTTATTTCAGTGTAGTTGGATTTTCAAGAAGGGTCACAGTGAGAATGCATGGAAAAAAACTCAGGTTGAATTCCCGAAGTAATTCAAAAAAGTCCTGGATGCATTCCAGGAAGAATTCCTGGAAAAATCAAATAAGGAATATTTGGAGGAATCTTTGAAGAAATTTCTAGTGGAATTCCATCTGTTATTCTGAAATCCTTACAATTTTTTTTTTAAAGAATTGCTTCTGTATCTCAGAAGGAAATTTCCAAGGAATCTCTGGAGAAACTTCTGGAGAAATCACTGAAGTTTTTCTAGCGGAATCTGAAGAGGAAATCTTTTGGAAACTCCGTCAAATTTTGCTGAATGAGTTGCAGCAAGAATACCTGGGTGAATCTTGGCAAATACCCCAAATAACACACTTGACATAGAAGAGTCACAGCGGCGCAGGATTTCGTGACGCAGAAGTCACTGCGATTTACTTCCAGCAAGTAAGAATTCATTTGTTAGAAGTAAGTCACAGTGACTCCTGTGCAACAAAACCTGCGCCGCCGTGAGTCTTCTGCGACAAATGTGTTATATGGGACTCTTCGAACAGGCATAGTTAAACTATTGGAAGTTTTTGGAGGATCCTTGCAGGAGTGACTGGAGCAATCCTTGTAGAAATTTTAAGACGAACGACAGAATTAAACCTTGGAAAAATCTTGGACAGAATAAATCTTGAAAAGCATATCTCTTTGGGGAATCCTACAGAAATCCCTTGAGAAACCACAGGGAAAATTCATGGAGGAATCATATCAAGAACATCTGGAGCAATCAAGGCAGGCGTTCCTAAAGATATCATAGCAGACATAAAACTCAGTAAGAATTTATGGAGGAATCATAGAAGATTGAAGAATCCTTGGATAAATATCCTTAGAGAACTTCAGGATGAATCACATGAGGTATTTCATGAGGCACTCAACCAGGAACTCATGGGTGAATTCCCGAATTATTTCTAGAGGAATCCCGATAGGAATTCCTGGAGGCATCATCGGATTATAATTTTGCCTGCGTCACATAGATTTCTTACTTATAATCACACCAACAGATAACGCTTGACGTTTGACCAGTTCTAGATGCAAAAAGCAGAAGAATCTTGATTTATGTGACATTGGCTTAAATAGTTAAATATGAAAAGACATGCTAAGTATTCGACTTATGTATGATGTTACAAACTTTTAAAAATATATAAAATTCAATAATGAAAAAAATATATAAGAAAGGCTGGAAATCACTGCTGGGTGATTAACATAATCTTTTTGGTAATTTTCTTTTGAAAATATGTATTTAAAACGAAATTTGTGAAAAAAAAATTTTGCTTCGATATAGCGTAACTTCGATACAACGTAACGAAAATAAAATTGCAGTTACGTTATATCGAGGTATGACTGAATTTCAATAAAAAAATCAATTTAAAAATTATTTCTCAACGTTCATTTGACATATCATATGTAGGCGAACTACAGTAAAAAATCAGCTCAATCGGAGCATTGATTACGGAGAATGAGATGTATGAAGTGAGCGACTTTGCTTAAAAATAGAACAAAAATCGGTTTCAAATCATCAACCTTGTATGGAAAGTCGAAAAAATTTCCGCTCTACTGTAATTTTTTTCCTTCCCGTTTTCGAACTCAGGACATGATTCTACACTAAAAATGATCATCAGTTTACCGAGTTAAAAAATGCTGTAAACTAGTGTTATCCATTGTCCAGTTATTTTTCCCTTCTTCAAAATATTAGTATAGTGCATAGCACCTGATTTTAAGTAAGGGCTTTTTGACGTAGTTGCCGTTTTTGTAATCGTGTATAAAGTCTAATAAAATCAAGCTTGACTTCAACATAGATTTTGTGTGTTCGATCTCATGAAATGTTTTGATAAAAAAAACCCCAAAATTCTCCAAGGCTACGAAGTCTACGAGTTACTTCCAAATTATATAAAACGTTTCTACTCGAAGATACGCTCGTAAACGACGAAAAAACGCTTTGTCAAAGAACAAAACATGTTCACTTCTTTTTTAACTCCTACCGAAAATGGATTATTAAATTATAGCACAGAGAACAGACGTTTAAGCTCGAACAAAAATACGACGAAATCGTGTGTAAAGGATTTAAGTGTACCTCAACGCCACCAACGGAGACTGCCCCACATAAAAAGTCGATTTGACCCCACGATGGCAGTGTTCATCGTTGAAATACACTAGCCCTCAAAGCGACACGAGCGCCAAACGGCCAAAAACGGCGAGCACTGGAAACAAATATGACAACACAACAATGTAAGTGGTGGGACGCTAGCGCCGCGCAACGGGAGCATAACCACATACTCTGATATGACCGTTACAAAGTTTTACACAAGGCAGAAAGCGAAGATAGACGTCTGTTCTCTGTGATTATAGGTAGTTGTCCTGGCCAACATCGTACCCACGTTTTTATATGCACTTCTTTAAAACATAATTTAAAAATTCAATGTTGTCAGGGTTTTCTTGTATACTTCTCTGGTCGATTTTTTATTCTTATTTTTGTAGTATGACTGAGAATAGTACAGCAGTAAGAACAACAACAACAATAGGGTATAGAAACCATAGCAAAAGTACGACTCCGTCAAGGCGCAACAAAGGTGAAGTGAACTCCCTTTTTATCGAGTTCTGCTCCATAGAAATACAAACGCGCCTTTTCTGTACAGAAAAGTAAATTCTCTTCCAGATGCGTCTAGAACAAATTATACGATTAAATTGAGGAGCTCTTGCTATGGGCATCAAGAATGATGATATTAAAAGCCATTGTCGAAGGAAAATAGTTAGTTTTGAGGGTGAAAAAGTAAAATCTTGATGTTAAACGATTTCGGTGACGTCACAATGAGGAAGCATTCATAATCTTCTATAGATGTATTCGTAGAGGACATCTACTGAAATGTTATTTTGTTTGCGTATATTGTAAATCGATTATTTATTAATCGATTATTTGAGAACAAAAAAACTTGGACACCCCTAACATCATTTTCGAGAAATGTCGCATTGCACGGTAAACTGAAATTGATCAAAATACAATTATTGACATTTTCTGACAACAGGTGGTGCTGTTATCATTCACCAACGGTGTCCCCATGTCGTTGTATGTGAAAACGCGAAGTGACCTATATTTTTAATATAGTATATTTGGTAACACAGTGATAGACCCCCTCCCTCCCCCATTGCGTTACGTAATATTTGAATGAATCCTTACCTGGGTAACGCCGCCAAACAACATATTGCCACAGTCTTGTGCTGCCGATGAAACATTCCTTACACAAAATTCAGATTGGACTAGGATGTCAGTTCTCTGTGACCTGGCATTCATGCACCAAGCGTGAACCCTCTGCCACCCAATCTTCCAAAATGTCTCTGACATCCGCATGAAATCCACCAAACCACCATAAACGGATATCAGTTTGAAGCAATAGCAGTCAGGTTAACCCCTTCGCACGGAGTGGGTTTGCTAGGTCTCCTTAAAGGAGAGCAGAGACAACGAGGGTATCTGTGCACGAAGTGCCAGCGAAGGCCATCAACAAAGAACAGAGATAGGCTTTCTACCATTGAGGTGGCTGCATCCTCGAAATAGTACATCAGGAAGAGCCTCCTAGCATGCCTGGTTGAGACTTCGTAAGTCAACGATTGCGGCCAAGTCGAACCATTTTGAGGTAACTGCGGCACCCCGTGAAGCTGAAGACGCCACAGCCAACCCAAGCGAAAGCCTTCACCTTCGGGGGTAGCCCAAAGGATATGCCAGTCTAGTCTAGTCTAGTCTAGTCTACACATACACAGCCATTCATTGAAAGAATCCTGGAAAATGGTAGAATCGACTGTTTCTACCATTTTTCTTGTCATTATTAATGCTTGCAGCACATAGAAAATGCATTACAAGTATTAAAGCGGCCAGGCCTACTGTGCAGCGTGATTGATTATACAATAAAACCATTGAACGGGGACATCTCGTACCAACCGCTCAGTTTTGGATGGAAAGCTAACTACATGAAAAATCGGTGGGGGTGACGTTGCTAAGAAGGTTAATGTCACCCCTTGGTCCTTGGAGTCCTGGGATGGAACACAGGTATTTGGTCCGTGTCCTGGCCCTGATGCCTAGGCTTAAGCGCCTAAACTCGCTCTCTGAAACGAAAAAACGAAAAACCCAAAGGATATGCCAGTCTAGACAAAATCAAAACGCTGTTATTTTGATTTGTCCAACGTTTCGGTCCGATTCGAACCTTCTTCAGGGACTCTGGGAATATTTATTTATTGTGTTTTGCTTTTCACAATTTCCTTCAAAGGTATTAAATTACAAAATTGATTTTTGACAATAGTTACAGTGTTCTCGTCCAGTGTGATTCGGCAGAATATGTAACTGTGGCATAGATCGAGTTTTCCCGCACAATCCATGCGACAGTTACAGGTTCTGCCGAATCACACTGGACGAGAAAACTGTAACTATTGGTAAAAATCAATTTTATCAAATTAAAAAAAAACATTGAAGGAAATTATGAAAACTAAAACACAACAACTAAATATTTCCAAAGTCTCAAACGGACCAAAACGTTGGACAAAATTAAAAAAAAAAATAGCGTTTTGATTTGGCCAAGACAGAGAAGCCACAAAAATCAGTTTATTGGTAATGTGTTATTTTTCTTATCAAGTGGCGTGATTAGCAGTTTTTACTTTACACCGGTTTCGAGTGCCCCCAGTATTGAAACAATAAAAAGAAATAAACAGATGTTTGTTTATACTTTAATTGACACTACAAAGTGGTCCGAAATATCTACCAGATTTGGAATTGGTTTCGGATGAATCGGAAGGACCGTACAAAACAGATTTTGATCGAAACTCAACTTTGTACAGGGGATACACAAAATGATCGGGACAGGCAAAATTTTCACTTTTCAAAAAATGTCCAATTAGCTGTAACTTTTCGAAAAGTGCATAAAATATTCTCAAATTTCTACTGTAAGTTGATCAACTAGTTGTGTATCAGTGGACAAAATTTGAAAAAGATCGGGCCATTCTCCACGAAGTTATAAAGATTCTTGAAAAAGGTAAAATTATCCGATAGCCAACTTTGAGCTGTTATATCTCCGGATTCAATGAACCGATTGAAATGAAATTTTGACCATTCACAACTCGCGCTTTGAAAAAAAAAGGAAATGACAGTATGAGTGTAATCAGTTTTGTACCTTTTAATTCCGCCCTAATTGCTTATCCTTTGACAGATACGCGTATTTCGATTACCACTTGTAATCTTCCTCAGTGTCAGTTATCCAGTGGACAAAACTGATTACACTAATTCGAAGAGGGTATTCTGCTTAGAGGGTTCGAAAAGTCGGTACAAGTGCAAATGACAGGTTGAATATTTGGTTCCGACTACTGGAATTATTGGTGCAAAAGATTTATCCAAGAATTCTTCCAGAGAATTCTCCCGCAATTCTTACAAAGATTCAAAGTAGGATTGTTGCAGGAGTTCTCCTGGAATCGATCCACTCTCAAAGAGATTCATCCCGAAATTAATCCAGGAGCATCATTGGCTTTGTTTCACAACTCTCTCAGGGGTTTCACTCGAAAATTTCCAATGGATTCTTCCTAAATGTTCTGCCTCAATTCGGTTGTTCAGCGAATAAAAGATAGCTATTTTTTCATATCTGTCACCCAATCGAAATAGCTCATTTTTCTGAGTATAACACGATTTTGTTCCCATATCTTTGACAACTCGCCCTGAAGAAAAAAAATCCCCCAATTAAAATAATAAGTGAATTTTAAAAATAGCACCTAAAATGATGGAATTTTGGATTTTGATTCATTTCCGGATGGAGATTCCGATTACAGTTTAATCTATATACCCTTGAAGAGCCCAATTCTTCTTTAGTTTCTTCAAGAGTTTTTCTCTCCGAATTCTCCCACGGATTCTTCCCGGAACGTTTTCATGTGTTCTACTTGGAAATCATCATTACTTTAGATCCCTCTCTAATTCTCTTACAAATACCACCCGAATTTTTTTCAAAGATTTCTCTCGGAATCCTAGCAAGTTTTTGTCCCGGAATCCATCAGGATTCTTCTCGAAATTTTCCCAGGGTTTTATTTTGGATTTTGTTTTCAGGAATTCCTTCCGAAACTGTTCTACTGATGCTTTCTGGGATCCTTTCAGGGATGTCTTCCGAAGTTTTTCCTTTCGGCTTTGCTCCCAAAGTTCTTTCCGGACTTTCATGGAATCTTTCCCAAATTTGTGCAGAGAATGCTCTTTAGGTTTTTTTTTTGGAAAATATGTCAAGGATTACTTTCGGAATTCTCCTAGAATTTTTTTGAAGTATTTTTCCTGGAATTCTTGTCAAGATTTCACCTCGAATTCGTACAACTCCTCTGTGACTTTTTTTCAGCAATTCCCCAGAAACTAGAGAAATTTCTTCAGGAGTTCTTCCTAGGATTTCATCCGAAATGCTTCTAAAGATTCATCCTGGATTTTTTCTATATCCGCTCAAAATTCTTCACAGGTTTATCTTGGAAATCTCTTAAAGATTGTCATCGGAATTCTCCTAAAGTTTTCAACCAGAATTCCACCTGGAATTCTTCCAGGGATTCGTTCGGGAGTTCTCTCCCAGAACTCTTCACCGATTCCAAGAATGCATCTCAGAATTCTTTCGATTGAGCTGTCGTGTGCAGCATAGTTGTCCGATGTTAATAGGAATTCTCATAGAACATGGGACAACTATGCAGCACACGGCAGTGAGGGTGTTACAATCAAAGGGGCGTAAGTGACAAAACCCGCGTTCTGGTTAATGAGGCACAATGTTATATATTGCCCTTTACTGGCATTTACCAGATTTGCTGGTATATCTGAAACATCGAGCGTGCGACGACCGTGCCGAGTTCTCGACGCATACTAAATTAGACACCAGCAAACAGACTGTCTGGTGGCTAGGTATGCGGAGTGTAAAAGTCTCGGCTTCATATAAAAAACAATGCGCTCTCACTTGTAGTTAATGGGCACAAACGCGAGTGTGTTGTGGACTGGCATCTAAGCCGAAACAGAAATGGTTTGTGAGAAAAGGAGCGTTCATAGTGTGGACTCGGGTTCAGCTTGGCTTCCAACTCCGCAGAATCATTACCTGTTCTGTGGCTTCGTTGGTAAAAGTGCCGGTCTAGCGAATACGGAGTCGTGGGTTCGAATCCCACCAGAACGCGATTTTTTTCACAAATTCATCTCTCAATTTGTCAATTAGCAACATCCTGTGTCTTCTAACTGCAAGTTTATGACATACCAGCAAATCTAGTAAATGCCAGAAAAGGGCAACATATATCAGTGTCCCCCAAGGAAGTCTTCAAGAGATGCAATTCTAAGATATTTTTATCCAAGAAGATTCGGAGACTATTTCAGAAATTTTTCTAGATGTTCATCTAGGTTTTTCTTTTAGAAATATAGAAACTTTTCCATTAACAGAGCTACTTCGGCACTGCAGTCTTGGGGAATTAAAACGATAGTTTTAGAAAAATCTAAAACTATCGTTTTAATTCCCCAAGACTGCAGTGCCGAAGTAGCTCTATAGATCGTAACAGTCGAACTCTCCTTATCCGTTTTCCATTAACTTTCAGAAATTATAGTTGATATTTCTCCTGAAGTACTAAGGGAACTCTCAGGCATTTCTGTGGAAAGCCCTGTAAGAAATCTCAGGAGATTCTTCTGGATGTTCCTCCAGAAGTTTCTCCAGAAGTTCCTCCAGGGATTACTTGGAATATATTCAGCCCCAGGGATTCGTTCACAGTTTTTTTCCGGAATTTCTCCAAAGGTCACAGCAATTCCTGCAGGAACTACTCCACAATCTATTCTTTGCCCTTTTTCAAGGAATTTTTCTTTCAATACCTGCAGAGAGTTCTCCAGTTCATCATTCCAGGTATTCTTCAAAAGATTCCATCAAAGATACATTTTTCTTATCTCAAATTTCTTCAGTGATATTCTTAAGAATTTCTCCAAGAATTTTTTTTGTTTCTGCAGGATTTCCTTCAAAAATTTCGCCAGTACTTCAGGGATTTTCGTGTACTTATTCGTTCAGAAATTATATAAGACATTCTTCTAAGTATTCCTTCAGAGTTATCTCCAGGAGGTCTTCCAAGGATTTTTTCGGAACCTCCCTCCGGATCCGTCAGAAATTTATAGAGGGATTCCTTCAAGAACTTCAGCATCTTCGTCGGTATTTCCTCCAGGGATTTCTGTAGATATTTTTTAGGAGATTCCTTCAGAAATTCCTCTACGGGTATCACCAGGAATCCCTCCAGAAAATATTCAACAATATCTGCTAGGAATTTCCAAAAGTAACACCAGGAAGTTTTTGAAAGATTTCTTCAGATAATCTTCCAGGGATTTCTTTAAAAGTCCCCAAGAAATTCTATCAAGAATTCTTCTAGTATTTTTGTGCAATTTTTGGGAAACCTTCCGAAAAAAAAATCCCTGTAGGAATATCTGAAACATATCCTGCAGAAATCTCTGTTGGAATCCCAGTAAAAATTTGTAACGGAGCCGCAGGAACGATTTTTAAAAAGTATTACTGAAGGCATTTCCGCAGGAACTCCTGACGGAATTTCTCAAACAAATCTTGGACGAGGCCTTTGGCAAACTTTCAGAAAGAATCTCTGTTCAATTTTTGAAGAAATTTTTATATAAATTTCTGAAAAATTCCATGGCAGGACTTTTGAAAAATGCTTTGCAGAAACTCTTGGTGGAATTTCTAGAATAGTTTATCAAGGAATTTTAGGAAAATTCCGGCAGAAATCCTTTGATAAAAATGTTGGAGGATTTTTAAAAAATATTTCTAGATGGTTCTGTACACATATTTCAGACGGGATTCCTGGAGAAGCGTATTGATAAGCTTCTGTAGAGATCCCTAGAAAAAAAAAACTAATGAATTAAAGGAGTTCCTGTACAAATGCCTAGGAAATATTTCTGAATTTATTTCTTAAAGAATCCGTGGATAAATTCTTAATGCTATTCTTAAAGGAAATGCCAGAGAAACTTCTGGGAAAAACATCATACACTATTTTATTATATCCAGTAGGGCGGAAATAATTCCTAGTTTCATTTGGAAGGTATTATCTTACAGGTATGGAAACGCAAAAAAAAAGAAAAAAAATAATAGGGTTTTTATCATTTTAAGGACGTTCATACTGCGAGTAACATTTTTTTACCTCAAGTACTGGTTACTCAGTGAGTAACTTGGAGTAACCTCGATGACACTACTGCAGAAACCTCGTGAAAGAAGCCTGAAGAAATCCTGGAAGGAGCTCTAGTATCAGAAATAACTTGTGTAGATATTCTGCGATAAATCCCGCGAAAATCAATGGGAGAAGCTCCTGGAAGAAATTCCTGAGAAATTCCATCGAGTTCTCGATGGAATACCTCCAGCAATTCTCGCTGTAATTTCTGCATGCATTCTCCAGAAATTCATCAAGTGTTTTCCAGTGATTCCAAGTGAATTTCTCCTATGATTTCTCGAGAAATTCCTCTCGGAATACCTCCAGGAGTGCCTACTGGTATTCCTCTTAAAATTCTTCAGGATTTCTTTGTGGGATTGTTCCAAGAAGCGATCTTGAAGTTCGTGAGATAAGAAATACAAGTACTAAAAATAATATCTCAAAATTAATCCTGGAGCAAAAGCTCTTGGTAAAATTTAATCAATAGCAGTGAGCTATTTGATTGATCTTCAAATATCAAATTTTACTATTTTTGATTTTACATATCTGCTGGCAATCCAAGCAGTAATTCTTAAAAAAAATCTAGAGGAAATCCTGAAGGAATCTGTGGATGAATTTCTGGAGAAACCGAAGGAGAAATTACAGTACGAATTGCTGGCCGTATCCAATCAAGAATACTTGAAGTAATCCCAGCAAGAACTCCTAGAGGAAGTACAAGAGGAATTCTTGGATGAATCCGTGGAGAAACTCCTAGAGGAATCCGTGGACGAACTCCTGTACGGAGCCATCGAAAAATCTCTGGAGAAACCGTAGGATAAGTTTTTGGAGAAATTCTTCGAAAACTTCTGAAGGAACCACGGGAAAACATTTTAGGGAAATTCCAACAGAATAGAGAAATCCTTTAAAAAATCTTTGTAGAAATCACAGTAAGAAAATATGCAGTAATTCCTGCGGATTTTTTAAGAAGTATTCTGGAGGAATTTAGAAAAAAAAGGAACTCTTGGAGAAATCCACGAAAGAATACCTAGAAAAATTCTTGAAGGAAACTCAAGGAGGAATCCTTGGGGAGTCACTTAGGGTTATCACTGCATGAATGATAGCGGGAATTTTTTGAAAAAAAAAATCTACAGGAATTCATGAAGAAATCCTTGAAGAAATCCTTGGACGAATCACAAAAGGAATTCCTGGACAAATTTCTGAAAAAAAATATCAGGAGATATTCCTTGAGGAGCTTCAAGTGGACTTTGTGGAAGAATTTCTGGAGCAACCATAGCATGAATTTCTAGAAAATCCCATCAGGCCCAGTTCAAGAGGAATTGCAGTAGAAATCTTTGAAGAAATTTTTGCTGGAATTGCTCTAGATGTTTCTCCAAGGATTCCTTTTCAAATGCTTCCTGTGATTCCTCTGAAGATTCCTGCAGAGATTTCTCCAATGGTGCCTCTAGGAATTTCTCTTGAAATACCAGAAGAAATTTTTGCTATGCCTCCTTCAGAAATTCCTACTTGTGATTCTAGGATGAAATTTCTCAAGAATTTCCAGCTAGGGTTGTTGCTCCAGTCATTGCTCTTGGGAGCCCTTCAAGAATTTCTTAAGAATTGCCAGCGGCCATTGCCTGAGGAATTAGAGCAAGACTTCCTGATCGATTCCATCAGGAATTCCAGAATAAATCTCAACCAGATCCCTGGAGCAATCACAGGAAATTCTTTTTTTCTTTAGTGAATGCTTCCACGAATTTCGTCAGGAATATCACCAATGTTTTCTTTTGCAGCTGCACAAGAATTCTACAGAGAATTTTTATAGAAATACTTATAAACATTTTTCCAGGAATCCCCCAGATATCTACGAGAATACCTTAAAGATTTTTTTTTTAGGAAAACTTCCCGAATTTTTCATGTTTTTTCAGGGATTTCCTCAGAACTACTTACCAGAGATTAATTAAAATATACTTTTAGAAGTTTCGTCAAAAACTCACGACGGAAAATTTCAAGAATATCTTCAACAACCCAGAATGTCAGCGGAATTTAAAAAAAAAACCGAAATGATTTTTAACAAATTCCCGAAGGAATGCCTGGAAAGATTTCCGATAAAAATTCCTACCAAAATAATTCATGGAGGATGTATCCGACAAATTTCTAGAGAAGTTTCCAAATTATCTAAAGGAATCCTTGAAAGAACTCTCAAAGGAATTTTCGGAAGATTTTCCTAGGAAATCTCTGGAAAGCTTGCTGGAGGAATCCTTTGGTTGCGCAGAATTCACTGTGTTTTAACTCCATTTGTTTCACCGTGACTTACGACTTCTTCGCAACCAAAACCTGCGCTGCCGTGACTCTTCTGTGACAAGTGTGGTTACTTGGATGGAATCCCTGAGTTAACTCCAGAAAAAAGTGCTGGAGTGATTCCCTAAGGCAGTCCTGAAATAGTTTCTGGCAACTTCTTGGAAAAATCCCTACACAAATTTCGGAAAGAGATTCTGGGGGAAACTTCCGAAGGAATCCTTGCATACATTCTGAATATTTGTTGGAGGAAACCCTTGAGACATTTCCAGGGGAATATCTGAAGGAATATCTTGACCAATTATTGAAAAAAAAATCCCTAAAGGCTTCTGTAAAGGGACACCCTCATCAAATCCCTGTAAAACTCTTAGACGAATCTCTGGAAGAGTTCCTGAAGAATTCAATGATTTACTTCTTGTAGGGTTTCTTGGGTAAAAAAAAATCTCAAGATACATTCCTGAAAGAAATACCGGACGAATTTCTGAAAAATTCCTTTGCTGAAGTTGCAGGGTGTATTATTGAAGGAATTTGTGGATGAATTTCTGAACAAATCCATGATTCCTGAAGGATTTCATGGAGAAAATTGTGGAAGAATTCCAGGATCATTTCTTGGAAAATTTCATGGCTCCTGTATGCATCCCTATAAAGCTATCTTGAAGAATTCCAATACAAATCGCTGGACGAATTTCTTTGCAAAACTTTGATCTAATTTTTAAAAAATATTCAGGTATTCCTGGAGGCATTTATAAAGAAATTCTTGGGTACATCCCTGTAAAAGATGATGGAAGGATTTCTTAGGCTTCTGTATAAGTTATTAAAGAAATCCCGAGAGGAGTTTCTGAAGGAATCAATAAAGGAATTCGTGAAGCAATCCCTGAAGGGATTCCTAAAAGAATGTCTGGAGAAATTCCTGGAGGTGATTTTTTTTTGGAGAAATGCCTGAATGAACGCCTACGAGAATCCCTGTAAAAAAATTGGACAAATTCCTAGTGGAGGAAAAACTGGAGGAGTCCATGCAGGAATTTCTGAAGGAATTCCTGCTGGAATGCCTGGATAAATGCTTGGGAAAATTGCTGGAGGAATCCCTAAAGCAATTCATGGAGGAATTTTTGGAAGAATTCTTAGAGGAATCTATGAGGTGTTCCTGGAGGAATGCCTGGAAGAATACCTGAAGAAATTTCTGGAGGATTACTCGAAGCAATTACCATAAGAATTCCTTTATGAATCTCTGCAGGGATCCCAGAAGAAATCCCTAGAGGAATCCATGAAGGAATTGCTAGAAGAAACCCTGTAAATTCCTGGAGAAATTTCTGCAGAGATTGCTGTAGGAGGAGGAATTCCTGGAAGATTCTCTAGAGGAATTTCCAGATAAATTTCTGGAGGAACGCTTGGAAGAAACCCTGGAGGAATCTCTAAAGAAATTCGCGAAGGAATCTAAAGAGGAAATCTTGGAGGAATTCCTGGAAGAATCACTAGAAATATCACCAGAGGAATTCCTGGAGGAATCCGTGGAGCAATCTTTGGAAGAATCCCGAAAGGAACTCCTGGAGGAAAGTCTGGAGGAATACTTGAAAAAAATCCTGGAGGAATCTCTGAAGGAATTTATGGCGGAATCTCTTGAAGGAATCCCTTGAGAAATTCCAGGAGGAAGTACTGGATGAATCCCCGAAAAAAAAAATCCTAGACGAATTCCAATTTCTGGAGGAATCTCTGGAGGAATTCCTGGAGAAATGCCTGAAAAAATGCCAGGAGATATTCTTGAAGGAATCCTTGCAGGAATCCCAGAGAAATTCTTAATGGAATAAATGGAGGAATTGATGGAGGAAACCCTGTAGTAGAAATTCCTGAAAGTGTTTCTGAAGGGATCCCTGGAGGATTCCCGTGAAGAAATCTGAAGAGAAATTGCTGTAGGAATTCCGGGAGGAGCACCTGAAGGAACTAATAAAGGAATGCCTGGAGGAATCTGTGGAGGAATGCCTGAAAAAAAAACCCCTAGAGGAATGCCTGAAGACATGCCTGTAGGAATTCCTGAAGGAGTCTCTGCACGATTACCCAGAGAAATTCTAAGAGGAATCCCTGAAGGAATTCCTTGAATAATCACTGAATCAATTCCAGGAGAGGAGGATTCTCTGGAGGAATTCCCGGAGGAATCTCTGAAGAAATCCCTGAAGGAGATCATAGAGAAAAGCCTGTAGGTATTCCTGAGGGAATCCCTGCAAGAATCATTGAAGCAACTCCTGAAGGAATCCCTGGAGGAAATTTTGAAGCAATCCCTGGATGAATTCCTGGAGCAATCCTTTGGAGAATTCCTGGAGGAATTCCAGGAAGAGTTCCTTAAGAAATCCCAGGAAACGTTTCTGAAGAATTCCGAGGAAGAAGTAATGAAGAAATCGCAGAAAGAATTCTTGTAAAAATCCTGAAGGAATTCGAAGAAGAGTTCGCGGAGGAACTCCTGGAGGAATCCCTGTTGCAGTTCCTGAAGGAATCTGTAGAGGAATTTCTAAAGAAACCCCAGGAGAAACCCCTGAAGCAATCCCTTTAGGAATTCCTGAGGGAAGGAAAGGGAGTTCTCAGGATAATCTCAAGAGTTGTTCCTGAAAAAATCCCAGAAACAATTCCCGAGTTAATCCCATGAAGAATTCCTAAGGAAATCCCAGGAAAGCTTTCTCAACAAATTCGTGGAATTTTTGTAAGAATCCCTGGAAATCTGAAAGAAACCATGTCTGCTGTAATTTCTGGACGAATTATTGAAGGAATCCGTAGATGGACTCCTGAAGGATTTTTTGTACAAAATTTTGAAGGAATTCCTGTATTAAGATTCTTACAATCTCTGGTTAAAGTTTCTGAAAGAAATCCTGTAATAAATTTCTGCAGAAATACTTCGAATAATTTCAAATGGATTCATTGGATCAATCTTTGAAGGAATATCTGCAGAAATACCTAAACGAATACTGTGATTTTATTATTATTATTATTTTATTTAAGAGGTTATAATTTTCTAAACGATTACTCTGAAAACCCCTGAAGTACAAGTAATTCCCGGAGGAATCCTCGAATCCAGAATCCTGGAGAAATTCTAGATGAATTCTTGAAGGAATCTCTGAAGAACCCATGATGGAGTCACTGAAGGAAGCTATGGTAAGATTTCTGGAGGAATTCATCGAAAAATCCTTGCAACAGTCTCTGTGAAAATTTCCGAAGGAGTCGTGGGAGGATTTCCCGGAGAATTTCCTGAAGAAATACAAACGGTTTGACTGAAATGCTTTTGAACTGTAACAAATTTTCACTTATCGCGCCGCCGAGTTCTGTTGTGTTACCGAACATCTACTGTACGATAAATTGCCAAACATCACATCCATCTTCAAGTTCCTATCACTTCAGTATCGTATATACACATAATCAAATAACAATTCGCTGATGATAACACGCGTAACACGCTTTGACATTCCCGTCCATCAAACAAACGGTCCCATTGCGAAACAACGCGTCGTTGTCATTCACATTTCGCTATTCTTTTTTTTTTCTGCTCACTCAAAGAATATGTGTGTCTGGGCTTGTTCAAATATGTAACTTGGTAGACGTATGTATGTACCGCTATCCAGATACTGCTGCTTTCTCCTCAGCAACTCCTACCTTTGACAGCTTACCGCCAGAGTGATCCTGTCGGTTTTGCCACATGTGTAATAGTGTAATTCACGTACATGTAGGTATTACATGTACAGAAATTCTAAAGCAGGTGGAGAAACATAAACGAAGATGTTATCTAATCAGAAGGAACGAAAAACTGACATCGATTGATGGTGTTCTATGTATGGCATATTATGCTTTTGGTCGAAATACGAAGTGACCGAACGTGCGAAAATTGATTTTTAACCCACTTAGAAATGTCGCAACTCAATTTGGATTAGTGCATATTGTTGCTCTTAATTAGCTTAATGATGCGCAACAGAAAAAAATAGATTCAAATTTACTTCGCAGCTGCAACTTCGCATGTGCTTCTAGCGACGACTTCGATTTGGTGGTGCGACGATAATATTCCTAACATTTAGACGTAGCATCTGTTTTATTGGCCTCGCGTAAGTCCAGCGAATAGAAATACACTAGAACTCCAATGGCGCTGTAGTCACTTTTCTTATTTAATTATTTTTAAAACTTTAATTGCAATAACTTACTATTTTCAAGAGGCCATCTTGTAGAGGACCTTTTGTTTTGGTAAACAAACTTAACTTGACACTTCTAGTACCGCTGCTGACGCTGTAAGGGCGTGGCAAACTAGATGTTAGTCACATGAATAGTCGCGACATTGGACTTCTGTGGCTAGTTATTCTACTGTCCAGCGCATACTTGACATTTCTGTATAAGTTTTCCATATTTTTTTTTTTTTTTTTTTTTTTTATTCCTTGTTGGGTATATAAGTCACTGCGACCAGCTTTTAGATCTATTGTGACAAATGCCCCAGTTTTATTTGGCTATGTCAAGTTGACGTATCGCCATTGGTAGTAGCAATAATCGAACCTTGACTGTTAGCGTGATCCCAACACGGTGCTACAGTTCGAATGAAATGTACCACCGCATTGGGGTTTGTTCTCCAGACATCAAAGGGTTCTATCAGCCCCCTGTCGAAGAACCTAATTCTTTTCCATATAGAATTGCTAAAGCAACGTCAACCAAAGCATGCCGTGGAACGTGTACCCATGTTCTGTACACAATCAAATCAACCAATGTCTACTTTGATCTCGCTCCTATTCCGGCCAACTTCATCTACCGAACCGATGTCGATCTTTGTGCTTCAAGAAGGCATTGCCTGAGCTCCGCAATTCGATCTTTCAGAGAACAAAAAATTAACTCAATTTAATCCGCCTGACAGGCCCCATTAGTCGACGGATCATAATCGTACCGCGGCGCGGACTGGAACGAAGCCAATGGTCACCGTGGTGGACCGCCAAGGAAAAGAATGCGGTCTTCGGTTGAAGGCCCGAATTTGTCTACACACGCATATCGATCGGTTCGCGTCCAGCAATCAACAACCAAACCAAGGCGTGCGTCTTTATTTAGCATGAAAGAAGAAAGAGACCGCCTCGCACCGCGCCAGTCTTCAGTAATCGATCAGGACCGTGCGGGGCCCATGTGTCCATTGGGGCCGACCCGTGGCTGTCATAATTATGGGCCCTGCCGGTCTATCCGAGTTGCGTCGTGTCGACGACGAATGATGAAGGAACTGGCTGCTGGGTGCTAGTGCTGCCACGCGCCTTTGGGTCCATAAATACGCGACCGAAGCCTGGTGGGACGAGGAACGAGGGCGGGGTCACAAACGTGTAAATTTGTTCACCGTGTTTACATTCCTTCGTCCGGAAAGGGGCCATATCACCACCGACCGCCTGCCTTCACCATCACCTCCAGAGACCGTCCGACGAGATCTAATGCTGATGATGGAGAAGCTTGTTAATCATAATGCTCGCCCGAAGCTGAGCCAGCCTGGTTCCTTTTATGGGACGCATAACAACATCGTAAATGACAACAAACCGTAATAAGACAGCAAAGACAGGCAATGGCGGCAGTAGGCCGTGCAGATGTTTGGGGAAAAAATACCTATGTACATGTATTCGTAGTAGGCTTTGCAAGGGCGTAGCCAGCTTTTCGGTCAGGGGGGGGGGGGGCAAGCACCCTTAAAAATGTACCTACTAGATTTTATAACTAAACGCAACACGATGAAATTGAATATAATAACATTATATTCTAAAAGCTTTATTTAACCCTTAACTCTGTTGTATTTTGTACAATACGTTAACAATAACTCGCCTGATCTACACAAATCAACGTGGTGCTGGTAGCGATGGCCAATTTCTGGAAGATTAAGGATTTTTATTTACTCGTGCAATATTTTGCTCTGATTTTTTTTTGTCAATGTCTACAAAATATTCACCAGAAATTATAGCTGAACTCTTTTGGAAATTACTCTTTTGAGGATAAACCTAGAATTTCCTGGTTCCTGTATGCTTCCATTTATGTTCCAATACTATTTGCTGGAGAAGTTCCTCCAGAATTTTTTGAATTCCAGAAGGAACTTCTGTAAAAAATTCAAAAAATAAACCTGTACGAATTCCTGGATAAATTATGGGAGGGATACCTAGTGAAATTTCTGAAGAGATCTCATGAGGAAATCCTAGATAAATTTCTGGAGGATTCCTTGGAGGAAATTCTGGAGAAATTCCTGGAGGAATTCTGGACGGAATCCCTAGTAAAATTTCATGAGAAATGTCTTTAAAAATTCATATATGAAATCTTAGAGAAATTTGTGTAGGAATCCTTGGAGGAATGCCTGTAGAAACTTCTGAGCAAATTCCCGGTGTAATTCATGGAAGAATTCCTGGAGAATTTCCTTGAGCAATTTTTTGGGTGAATTCTTGGAATCCCTGGGAGAATTCTGGGAGAAATTCCTGATGAAATCTAAAGAGGAACTCTGGGAGGAATTGCTGGAGAAATGTCTGAAAAAAAAAATCCCTTGAGAAATTCCAGGAGGATTTCCTGAAAGAACCCTTGGAGGAATTTCTGGAGGATTCCCTGGTGGAATCTCTGGAAATACCCCTCGAAAAATTCGTGGAGAAATCCCTGAAGTAATTGCTGGAGGAATCTCTGGAGGAATATCTGGAGGAATCCCTGAAAATTTCCTAAAGTATTCCTGGAGAATTTCCTGAAAGAATCTCTGAAGAAATCCCAAGAGGATTTCCAGGAGAAATTCCTGGACGAATTGCTTTGAAGAAATTCCTGGGGTATTTTCTGGAGGTATTCCGGAAGAAATTTCCTGAGGAAATTCCTAGATAACATCCCGGAGGAATAAATGGAGGAGTTCCTAGTGGTATTCCTGTGGAAATTTCCGGAGGAATCTCTAGAGGAATTCTTGAAAGAATTACTGGATGAATATCTAGACGAATCCCCAGAAGAATTCTGAGAGATTTCTGTTTCTATTTCTGTTATTTTTCTATTTTTGAAAGAACCCCTTGAGAGATTCCTGGATGAATTTCAAGTGGAATTGCAAATGTAGTTCCTGGAGAAATTCTCGAAGGAATTCCTGAAGGAATCCCAGGGGGTTTCCTTGAAGAAATCCCTGGAGGAATATCTGGAGGAATCCCTGGTGGAATACCTGGAGGAATCCCTGAAAAATTCCTGCAGGAATTCCTGGAGAATATTCTTGAAGAATTTCTGAAGAAATCTCTAGAGGATTTATTGGAAGAATCTTTGGAGAAACTTCTGGAGGATTTCCTGAAGGAATATTCAAAGAATTTCCTGAAGCGATTTTTCATGGAGAAATCTCTGGAGGAATCCCTTCAGGAGGGAAATCCCATGGAGGAATATCTGGAGGAATCAGGAAGCAATTCCTGATAAAATCTCGGGAGAAATTCCTGGATAAATACCTAGAGGAATTGCTGACATAATTTCTGAAAGATGTCCAGGAGCAATTCCTGGGGTAGTTCCTGATGAAATTACTGAGGTTATTCCTGGAGAAATTCATGGATAAAATCCTGGAGGAATACCTGGAGGAATTACTAGAGGTATTTCTGGAGGAATCTCTAACAGAAATTCTCGGAAGAATAACTGAATGAATTTCTGCAATTGTGAAATTCTGGGAGAATTACATTTCTATTCTATTATTTTTCTGTTTCTGAAATCCTGGAGGAACTTCTAGCGGAATATCTGGAGGAATTCTTGGATAAATCCTTGAAAGAATGCCTGAAGGAATCTCTGGAGGAATCCTAGAAGCAGTTTGTGAAGAAGTCCCTGGGGGAATCCCTGAAAAATTACTGATGGTATTCCTCCAGGAATTTCCTGGGAGAATTTATGAAGAAATCCCTAGAGGATTTCCAGGCAGAATCCTCTGGAGGATTTCTTGGAGGAAACCCTGAAATATTCCTGAGGTTATACCTGGAGAATTTTCTGGAAGAATTTCTGAGAAAATCTCCAGAAGAATTTCTGGAAAAAAACCTGGAGAAATTGTTGACATAACTTCTGAAGGATGTCCAGGAGCAATTCCTGGAATAATTCCTAGAGAAATTTCTGGAGGAATTTCTGATGAAATTCTTGGGGTTATTCCTGAAAAATTTCCTGGAATAGTTCTTGGATATATTCCTTGATAAAATCTTGGAGGAATTGCTGGAGGTTATCCTTTGGGAATTGCTGGCGGAATCCGTGAGGGAATCTCTGGAGGAATTCCTTCAACAACTTCTGGATGAATTTCTGGGGGAATCTATGGAAAAGCTCTGGGAGAAATTTCTAAAAAAAATCCCCTGAGAAATTCACGGAGGGATTTCAAGAGACAACTCTGAAGGAATTCGTGGAGAACTCTCTGGAAAAAAACCCTGAAAAAGTTCCTGGACGAGTTTTAGCGGAATTCCTAGAGAAATATCTGTAGCGATTCCTGTAGGAAAAACTGGAAGATTTCTTGGTGGAATTTCTGGAAAAATTCCAGAAGGTATTCCTAAAAAAAACCCTGGAAGAATTTCTGAAGCAATCCCTAATTTATGATGGTGTTCCTTGATTAATTCCTGGTGTAATTCCTGAAGGAATCCCTGAAAAATTCTTGAAGGTATTCCTGGAGAATATTCTTGAAGAATTTCTGAATTACATATACATATACATATACATATGAAAATCGCTAGTGGATTTCCTGGAAGAATCCTTGGAGAAACTTCTGCAGGATTTCCTGGAGGAATCTTCAAAGAATTTCCTGAAGAGATTCCATGGAGAAATCTCTGGAAGAGTCCCTTAAGAAATTCCTGATGGAATCTCATGAGAAATTCCCGGAGAAATACCTAGAGGAATTGTTGACATAATTTCTGCAAGATGTCCAGGAGCAATTCCTACAGAAATTCCTAGAGAAATTCCTGGGGGAATTCATGTAGAAATTCCTGGGGTAATTCCTAGATAAGTTCCTGGAGAAATTCCTAGAGGTATTCCTTTGAGAATTTCAGGAGGAAACTCTAGAAGATTTTTTGTAAGAATTACTGGATGAATTTTTAGAGGAATTCTGGGAAATTTCTATTTTTATTCTATTATTTTTCTATTTCTAAAAAAATCCCTTGAGAAAACCCCGGAGGAACTTCTGGAGGAATTCTTGGATAAATCCTCGAAGGAATTCCTGAAGAAATCCTTGGAGGAATCCTAGAGGCAGTTTGTAAAGAAATTCCTGGGGGAATCCCTGAAAAAATGCTGATGGTATTCCTCCAGGAATTTTCTGGAAGAATTTATGAAGAAATTCCTAGAGGAGTTCCAAAAATAATGTTCAGAGGAACATCTGGGGGATTTCCTGGAGAAATCTTCAGGGGATTTCCTGGAGGAATCCCTGAAAAATTCCTGAGGGTATTCCTGGAGAATTTACTGGAAGAATGTCTGAAAAAATTTCCAGAAGAATTTCTGGAAAAAATCCTGGAAAAATTGTTGACATAACTTCTGAAGAGAAATTGCTGGAGGTATTCCTGAAGAAATTCTTGGGGTAATTCCTGGAGAATTTCCTGGAATAGTTCTTGGAAAAATTCCTAAATAAAATCCTGGAGGAATTGCTGGATGTTATCCTTTGGGAATGGCTGGCGGAATCCTTGAAGGAATTCTAGGAGGAATCTCTGTAATAATTCCTTCAACAATTTGTGGATGAATTTCTGGGGGAATCTCTAGAGGAGCTCTGGGAGAAATTTCTGAAAAAATCGCCTGAGAAATTCCCGGAGAAATTTCTGAAGAAATCCCTGGAAAAATCACTAGAAAAGTTCCTGGAGGAGATTTTTATGCAAATCCTGGAGGAATGCCTGTAGCAATTCCTGGAGGGAATACTGGAAGATTTCTTGGTGGAATGTCTGGAAAAAATCCAGAAAGTATTCCTAGAAAAAATCCCGGAAGATTTTCTGAAGGAATCCCTGAAGGGTTTCCTGGAGTAATTCCTAGAGGAATTCCTGAAGAAATTTTTGGATGAATCCCATAGGGAATTCGTATAGGAATACCAGAAATAATTCTTCAAGAAATCGCAGATGAAGTTCTTGAACAAATTCGGGAGGAATCCTTAGAAGAGTTTCTGAAATAACTCCAGAAGGAATCCCTGAAGAAATTTCAAGAGGAATTACCAAGGGAATCCCTAAGCAGTTCCTGGAGGAAGAACTGAATCAATTCCTAGAAAAGATCCTTAAAAACTACAATGAGGAATTGCTGGAGGAACCCTTAAAAGAGTTCGTGGGAGAATCTTTGGAAGATGTTCAAAATAAGTTGTTTCAGAAAGAATCACAGAAGCAAGTCCCGAGTTAAGTCCTGCAGAAATTCTTGGAGGAATCCCTGGGGGATATCCTAGAAGAATACCCGTAGAGTTTAACGGAGGAATCTCTAGAAATACTCCTGGAGGAATCTCTATAAGAATTCCTGGAGGAATCTCTGGAGAAATATCTATACGCATTTCAATTCCCAGAGGATCCCTGGAATAATTCTTAAGGTCCCATTAGACGTGACAAATATTTGGCCTAACAAGCCCAACAAATGACCAACACAACGTGAACCATAGCAACCTTGGATGAATGTTGGACTTCAATGGCAAATATTTGGCTTAATGACAAACAGTCTAATGGCCCCTTTAGAGGAATCTCTGAAGAAATTCATGGAGAATTCGCAGTAAAAATTTCTGAAGAAATTGCAGATGGAATCCTTGGAGAAATCCTGAAGGAATACTAATAAGAGTTCGTGGAAGAACGCCTTGGGGAATCCCTGTAGCAGTTCCTGAAGAAACCTGAAGAAGGAGAAATCCTGGGGAATTCCTAAATAGATTCTGGAGAAGCTATGGTAAATTCCTGAAGGAATTCGTCGATGTATCCTTGCAGAAGTATTTGTAAAAAACTGAAGGAATCGTGGGGGGAATTCTTAAAGCATTTCTTGAAACAAACCCTAAAAAAACTATCTGAACCCTGTAAGATGTCCATGGATTAATTCACGAAAGAGAAACTCCTGGATATGTTCCTTGAGGAATTTCTGAAAGAATCCTTGGAAAAGTTCCTGAATAACTGCCTAAAGGAATTTCTGGAGATGTCCATGAAAGAATTTGTATAGAAATCCCAGGTATTATTATCTAAGCATGACGTTTGTTTGAATTGAATACAAGTGAAAATTCGTGTTGCAATAGCATATAACTGCACTCTATAGCAGCATATAGTTCTACAAAGTCCTTGTTTTTCCCTACCGGAAACTTGCCATGCTGTTCTTGTGTTTCATGAATAAACATCACAAAATTTAACCATTCGTCCATGCTTGCTATTTGGTTAAATTCTATGATAAGATTGAAGTAGATCTCTTGGAGAAATACTTGGCGAAATTTCCTGTGATTCTCAAGAAAAAAAAAGGTTGGATAATTGTAGATAAAAACCTCAATTATTAGAATAGTCTAGAGAATAGTTTTTTTTTTTGAATATTTTTTCTGGAACACTTGAATTATTGACAATCTTTGAGTCGGCTTGAATTTAAAAAAAAATCAGTCGGCCAGGGGGGGGCCAAGGCCCCCCCCTGCCCCCCTCTGGCTACGCCCTTGAGACTTTGCTATTTAACCCTCTAATACCCAACCCCGCCTTTAGACGGGGTATAGTTTGAGCATTTTTGTAATTTTTGTTTCGAGGGAAATCAATTTTTTTACATTTTTGGCTGATATTTAGGACTGTTTTGTATATCTCAAAATGGTTTTTGGTGTATTTTAAAGCATATTTACATTTTTCAAAAATCATTGAAAAATTGATGTTTTGGTCACCTTTTAGAAGTCATTGTTTATTTTGTATTGAATCGCTACAATTAACATATTTTAAATTTTTCCCAAACCATTCTATTCTTGTTTAACAGTTTAAGGGGATCGAATACACTCTAAAATTATTTTCCTTAAAATAACACGGAAAATAAAATTTTATATGAAACAAATTTAAAATAAAAATATTTCAACAATAATCATTAAATCTCAAAATGTTTTCATCCCAAAAAATCCGTACCCCAAATAGGCTTCCAGGAAAAATATAAAAGTGTGGGGATGTTCAAAAATAAAAATTAGAAAAATCAAAAACTGAAATTCACGAAATCGAGAATTAAAAAGAATCATCTTCCAAAACATGTTTAAATCGATTTTAGATGACGAAAAATGATATTTAGATCAAAATCAAAAATTTGGGTATTAGAGGGTTAATAGTACCATAGACTTAATAGTACGCTCATTCGGCAACCCAGTAGTGATTTCATGGCTATTTTTGGAAAAAGGGGTGGAATAATTTCTCTTCGTGCCTTTTAAGAATAAGATTTATCCATTTGAATATACACTAAAGTCTGTTTTACACGGGGGATACGTACCTATAGATCCATTGAGCATTGTACTGAAGTGAATTCATTTCCAAAGATATGCTAGGTCTTCCATGAACTACCGCGACTTAAGGCCTAAGATCTACAAGCGTACTCAATGGATTGTTCTTACATGACTGATACGATGCAACATGCTACAGATCCATGGAGCATGATTCTGTAACGAACTTCTTTCCAAAGATGATCTAGGTCCTCCAAAAACTTCCACGAGTAAAGGCCTTAAGATCTACCAGCGCAATCAATGGTTTGTTGTTACATTACTGATACGTTTTAACATCCTACAGGTCCATGAACCATTTTTCTGTAAGTAACTAAATTTCAAAGATGTTCTAGGTCCTCCAAGAACTTCCACGAGTAACAACCAGAAGATCTACAAGCGTTATCAATGGTTTGTTGTCACATTACTGATGCAGTGTAACGTCCTATAGGTCCACTGAGCATTTTGCTGAAGAGAATTCATTTCCAAAGATATACAAGGTCCTTCATGAACTTTCGCGAGTTAAGACCTTATGATCTACAAGCGTAATCAATGGATTGTTCTTAGATAACTGATATGGTGCAACATCATACAGGTCCATGGAGCATGGTTCTAGAACTACTTTCCAAAGATGATCTAGGTCTTCCAAGAACTCCCACAAGCAAAGGCCTTAAGATCTACAAGCGTAATCAATAGTTTATTGTTACATTACTGATACGCTGTAACATCCTACAGGTCCATGAACCATTTTTCTGTAAGTAGCTAATTTCCAAAGATGTTCTATGTCCACCAAGAACTTCCCCGAGGAAAGACATGAAGATCTACAAGCGTTATCAATAAATTGTTGCCACATTACTAATACAGTATAGCGTCCTACAGGTCCAGGGAGCATAGTTCTGTTGAGAAATAATTGCCAAAGATCTTCTAGGTCCTCCAAGAACTTCCACGAAAAAGACCTGAAGATCTACAAGCGTTATCAATGTTTTGTTGTCACATTACTGTTACAGTGTAGCGTCCTACAGGTCCAGGGAACATAGTTCTGTTGAGAAATAATTGCTAAAGATCTTCTAGGTCCTCCAAGAACTTCCATGAGTAAAAGCCTCTCTATTTACAAGCGTAATCAATGGATTATTCTCGCAATAAAAACGGCGCAAGATCATACAGGACCAAGGAGCACTGAGCCGAAGAGAACAATTCTCCAAAGATATTCTCCAAAGTCCTTCAAGAACTTCCGCGAGTAGAGGCTTTAAGATTTACACGGGCAATCTATGGATTTTCATTACATTACTGATGCTGTGCAACATCCTGCAGGTCCATGGAGTATTGTTGTGATTTCCAAGAATGTTCTAGGTCATCCAAGTACTCTCGCCAATATAAGCCTTAAGATCTAAAAGCATGGTTGATTTATTTATTTATTTACTCTCGCGAAAAAAAGGAGGTCCAAATGAAGATAGTTTCCTAGAGTATCAGTTTCTAAAGATGCTCGAGCCCATTGATTATGCTTATTGATCTTAAGGCCTTTACTCGTGAAAGATCTTGGGGATTACCTGGAACATCATTGAAAATAACTTCTCTATAGAATCATGCTTCATGAATCTGTATGATGTTACACCGTATAAGTAATGTAAAAGCAATTGATTAGTTACGGCCTTTACTTGCGGATCACCAACTCTTGGTGTTATTCTTCTAAGAACTTCCCCAAAAAATTTGCTAGATATCATCTAATCTATATAAATAAGAAGTTTTGAATTAACGCTCCCAATAGTTTCACTCCCCCACAAATTCCAGCACACCGAAGAAAAAACGACTGAAGAAATACCCGATGGAATCACTGGAGTAATTCCCAAAGGAATTCCTAGTGAAATTTCTTAAAGAATCCCTAGAGGAACTCTCGAAGGAATCTTCAAAAAAAATTCTTGGAGAAGAAATTTCCGAAGGAAAGTTTTAAAGAATTTCCGGAGGAATCCCTGAAGGAACCACCTTATTGAGGCTGCGCCGCCATGAGCCTCTGGGTTTGCCTCTGCTGCGATGTCCTGCTGGGTTCCAATCTAACGCTTGCTTCCAGATTTCGTTTCCGCCCCTGCATAGAGTGTGGCCAACCCACCTCCACTTTCGCTCCCGAATTTCTATCGCTACCGGCTTTTGATGACATCGACGATGGAGCTCCACTTTGGAGATCCAATTGTGAGGACACCATGCACGAATTATAAACCGCAGGCATCGAATGATGAAGACCTGCAGGCGTTGCGTGTTCTCCACTGATACACACCAGGTTTCACTTGCGTACAGCAGCACAGATTTCACGTTCACGAGTTGAAAATTTGGATTTTGGTGCGTCGACTAATCTGGTTGTTTTGCCATACATTTCTTAAACTTGCAAAAGCAGCCCTCGCCTTCTTGATCCGTGCACCTATGTCGATCTTGGTGCCGCCATCGGCCGCCATTTGGCTACCAAGATATTGGAAGCTTTCAACATTCTCCACTGATTGCCCAACTACCGTAGGTGGAAGGGTTGACCGTGTTTACATCCAACGATTTGGTCTTGTTGACGTTGATGGTAAGACCTGCCGCTGAGAAGCGATTGGCAAGATCATCGAGCTTGCTCTGCATATCAGAGCGCCGTTGAGCTAGGAGAGCAACTTCACCAGTCAGTTCGAAGTCATTTAGGTGCTCCATGGTAACGGGCCGCCACAGCAATCCACGATTTGGTTCACGATCAATCGCACCTACCAGGTTCTCGTCGATTACGATGAGGAACAGTAGCGGTGATAGTGACAATCCTTGCCTCACTCCAGCAACGACCCGGATGGGATCGGACAAAACACCACCGTTGTGCAGTACTCTGCACGAACATGCCCTGTACTGTGCTTCAATGAGGCCGATGATTTTCTCAGGGACACCCTTGCGCCTGAGGGCTTTCCACATGTTTCCGTGGTTGAGACGGTCGAAAGCTTTTTCGTAATCAATCAACACCAGGTAGAAAGACTCTTGGAATTCATTGATTTGCTCCAGGATGATACGGAGCGTGACAATATGGTCCACACAGGATCGTCCGGCATGGAATCCTGCTTGTTGCCGTCAAAGAGTTGCGTCAATCTTCTCCTTTATCCGGTTAAGGATCACTTTGTAGAGGACGTTGAGAACGAAAAACAGTAACATGATGCCCCGCCAATTATTGCATACAGTCAGGTCACCCTTTTTGGGTACCTTTACTAAGACGCCTTGCATCCAGTCGGCCGGAAATGTCGCGGATTCCCATATGTTGCAGAATAATTGGTGCAGTAGTTGTGCGGATACTTTGAGCTTCTCAGCTGATATGTGATCGACCCCTGGGGCTCTGTTCGATTTCATGCTACGAATGGCTGTTTCTATCTCCTGCGCTGATGAAGCTTCGGTGTTGACACGGGTAATGCGTCGAACCCTTCCCGACTAGATGGACATTACTAAATTATAACAAGCTGTGTTATTTTGTTACAATATTTTTTTATAACAAGGGTTGTTATAAAACATGTACCGTTAGTAGTTAAAATAATAGAAATTCTAACAAAGTTGTCATTTGAAAAGAACAAAAATGTAATAACTTTTGTTATGATCATAGCAAAAATATTACAAAACCTGTTCCATGAAATATGGTAGAATTTAACAAAATTATAACAAATTGTGTTATAATTCCTTGGCAACCTTTTAGGGTAAAAACTAAATGTTTATACTCATTTTTTGGGTAAATATTTTTAAGTGTGTTATTCTATTTTTAGAAAAAGTAGGTGACATAAAAAAAAAGTTTCCAGTACGTTATAAAATTTTCGGATCCGAACGGGATTTGAACCAAGACACCTACCATCGGTAGCAATCTGACGCCTCTGCCAATGAGGCCATCACAACACTTGAAGAGGGTGGTGATAGAAGCTTTACTGGTTCTACGTATTGCCAGTTTCCTCATTCAAATGCTTGTTTGTCAGACGCACACGAGCGGGGAAGTATGACGTCACATTGAACTCGTTGACGTATAATAGACTTGATTTGTCGTTAGTGATTTTGTTTTAATCTATCACAATTATATCATATGCAGATATGATAACAGTTGTAAATATAATTTAGTTATATTCCACTTTTTTTTTTAATTTTATGCAATGAAATGGAATCTATTTCATAAGGGGTCATCCATTAAGTTTATCGTCACGTTTGAAGGAGGCAGGGAGGGTTGAAAATTTCCAATTTTAGCGTGACGTACTTAATAGATGCTTCCTAAGGTCGAAACAAAATAGTAGAGTAAACAAATTCCACGTTATAATGATTTAGTTCCACTTTTGCTTTCTCCATGTTCAATAGCATTCACTACTTGGTATATTTTTTGGCGAAAATAGAACAGCAGTACTGTTTTGGTATTTATTGTAATCGATCTAATATTTTCGCGTGCCTCGGGCTGAAAATCTCATAAATAAAGACATAAAAGAAAATATTTTCGCGTGTAAAGATACGTCATTTGTGTAAAATCGAACAGAAAAATATTGGAAGGCATACAAAACGTAGTTCCATGTAATGTAAACATTGTTCATCTGGTCGCAAATTGCAGCACATGCAATATCCGTCCAGACAAGACTGTGCCACAAAACTAACCCAACATCCACTAGAAAATACTGTGCTGTTGCGTCAACAGGTTCTTCGTTACAGTTTCCAGCAGAAAGAATGTTATTTAAAACGCTACAAAGCGCTGCTACAGTACCAAAACGTACTCTATGAAAGCAGCTGTTTTGTTGGTGAGGATTCTTATTCGATTGGCACATCATCCGGGAACTATTCCGGTTTTGGATTAGAGTGCAATAAAAGAACAACAAAAAAAAATAGAAAACAGATAGCTGTGAAGAATTTGATTTCCAGCTATATTCAAGCTTACAGTCAGTGTTGAGAATACTCACTTGCAAGAGTGATACTCACTTGCTTCTATCTCAGTCCAGAAGCATGCTATCAATAAATAATATTTGAAGGGCTTTTAGATTGTAGTTGAATCTAAAAGTTTGCCGAATAAAGTAAAGATCGCAGACGCATACCGAAGTTGTGAGAGAGCTGTGAGTACGAGGTGAGTAAAATTCGTGTAATTCATACTCACCTTGTGCTCACGGCTCTCTAACGGCTTTGGTATGCATCTGCGACCTTTACTTTATTCAGCAAACTTTTAGATTAAACTACAATCTAAAAGTCCTTGAAACATCATTTTTTGATAGCATACTTCTGGACTGAGATAGAAGCAAGTGAGTATAATTTTTCCCAAGTGAGTATTCCCAACACTGCTTACAGTTCGTATTGATAATAATACTTACATCCGACAAGCCATGGTGATATCCCCAACAGTTTTTTTTTTATTACACCTTCCAGCTGTAATGATATCGCATAACGATAATCGCTTCAAAGCATTGCTGGTTTGAGAAGAATTTGGCAGATTAAAACTTAATAATAACAAGACATGTGAAAAGGGCTCAAGTGCTTTTTGTAAACAAACATGTTTCAGTCGCTATAGAGCGATTCCAAGCAACAGCATCAAAATTAAGGAAATTTTTTAATTCATGATTTTCTATTGAACTGAAACTTTGCACAGTTTTTCAGTTCCATCTAAATCGCCATTTTTCGATAGTAAATTTTTATTTTGAATCACGACTAACTTTTCAAAAGGGTGTATGTGAAAATGGTTCAAAAATATTCAAAAATCTGCACAGCCAAAATGGTTCGTTCGATTGCTATGAATTTTTCAGCAAAGTTAGATAACTAAATGGTGATTTCTAAGAAAATATACACTGTGAAAAAAAATCTTTTTTAACTTGAAAAAATATAATTTTTGGAACAAAAACTCAAATATCTCAAAACCCTATCTTTTTACCAACGTAATTTTTTTAGGGAAGACGGTCCATTGTATTAGCAATCTACCATAAAAATTTGGTGATGGTAAACTAATAAACAAAAAAGTTATAACATTTCAAACATTTCACAATTTTCACAATTGGTAAATATTTTTTTCTGTGTAAATTATTTCGGTCAGAAATCGCAGTTTGATGCTAATTTTATTGTTCAGCAAAGATAGATAACTAAATGGTGATTCCTAAGAAAATATACACTGTGGAAAAAAACCTTTTTCAACATTAAAAAAATCATTTTTGTCACAAAAACTCAAATATCTCAAAACCCTATCTTTTTACCAACGTAATTTTTTAGGAAAACTGTCCATTGTATTAGCAATCTACCATAAAAATTTGGTGATGATAAACTAATAAACAAAAAAGTTATGACAATTCAAACATTTCACAATTTGCACATTTAGTAATAATTTTTTTTAGTGTAAATTATTTCGGCCGGAAATCGCAGTTTGATGCTGATTTTATTGTTAATGGCATTGCGTGAGAAAAACAAGCTGTTTTTATTATGTATTATGTATATTATATGTACAGTAATGTTCCGATTTTATCACGCCCTCCGCGCATTAGTCGTTTATTCATTAATTTGCTGTTACATTTGAGGACAAGTGTTTTCCCTCTTCTTCAAGATGAATGTTGAAAGCGTGTTTTGCAACGTTAAAAATATTGAAATTGGTATAGATGTTGAAAAATATTTCAAAGCATTTTTGAAAAGGGGCGTGATTAAATTGTTTAAACAGATGTCGCTGATGATACGGTGGCATGACTCTCTGCACTTAGCACTTCTGGCAATTTATCAGTTGTTGTCGTTTTCGAACTTCCTGCGCCCTGCTTTACCGATGATATACAGATTGCTCGTTTGTCAAAGTCTAGACGGCAGGACGTGCAAATGCGTAAATTTGTATTCAATGTGGACATTTGGGCATAACCAGTCTCTTTCAGTTTATCTATGGTGCTTTCGGTGAGATTTCGTAACTCTTTTGAACATTTTTTTTTTCATCAAACGGTCTACAACAGAGCGCTGAGCAAAATTTTTGAAAAGGTACTTGCCAAACGAATAATGTCTTTTGTGAAACGAAACAACATTCTATACAACAATCAATTTGGATTTAGGGAAGGTTCGAGTACAGAAACTGCTTGCATAGAGTCAGTTGATGATATTCTTAGTGCTTTTGATTCGAAGAAGATAGTCGGTGGGCTGTTTATCGATTTACGCAAAGCTTTCGATACGATAGATCACGAAATCTTAAAATCAAAGCTGAATTCATTAGGTATTAGAGGCGTAGCAGGTCATCTTATCAGTAGCTATTTGAATGGTAGGTCACAATTTGTTGAAATATTTGGAAACCGTAGTTCACTCAAGCCTTTTTCAATAGGAGTGCCACAGGGTAGTAGCTTAGGTCCTTTATTGTTTTTACTTTATTTAAATGATATGGGTAAGCTTCCTTTGAAAGGAAAATTGAGATTGTTTGCTGATGATGCGGCTAGTTTTTATATGTTTGTTTGTTTGTTTATTTATTAACGACACTTTACACAATTGTGCATTCGTGTCGCTAGTTTTTATATCGGAAAACATATTTCTAATATTCAAGTTGACATGCAAACGGATTTATCGATACTTAATGATTACTTTACTCAAAACATGTTATCGTTGAATGCAGCTAAAACCAAAACAATCGTTTTCAGATCCCTGAGAAACCGTGTAAACACTAATTTAAACGTAACTCTAGGTGAAGTTTCTGTAGAACAAGTTAGTGAGTACAAGTATTTAGGTTTGATTTTAGATGAAACACTATCTTGGCGCCCGCATATTAACGATCTAGTCAAAAAATTATTCCCAATATGCGGTTTGATTCGCAAGTTATCGTACTTTATTCCTCCAAAAATTTTACTCAACATTTACTTCTCCCACGTACATTCTAAGCTGCAATACTTAATAAGCATTTGGGGTGCTGCACCAAAAACTGCCCTTCAAAAACTTAAATTTGTACAAAACAAATCACTAAGAGCCGCCTTTAAATTACCCTATACATTCCCAAAACTGCAACTTTTTCAAGAAGTAGCCAAAAACATTCTACCCATCCAAGCTTTACATGAGTATAAAAGAATGATCTACATCTTCAAAATTACAACACTAGAGAAAACACATTCTAATCACCAAATTCTAAGACAAAGTCATGCTCATAACACGAGAGGATCAAATAACTTTCAGTTGTACAGAATCAGAACTGAATATGGAAGGAAGCGGTTGACACATGATGGAATTATCACGTACAATAATTTACCAACAGAAATACGGAATTCAACAACTTTAATCATGTTTACAAATAAGCTCAAAAATCATTTTAATGGTAGTTTACTGCGATATTTTTAATGAATTGAAATGTTTGTATTAAACCTAATTATTAGTTTTCTTTTTGCGCTAAAGATGAAATAATACGCCATGAATAGATTAGTTGTGATGCCTAATAGTATATAGAACCATTAGCCAGCCCTTCAAAGAACTACGGTTCATTGGGTAGCTAGTAGGATTTTTGTCATTGTTAAACTATATTGATAAAATAAATGGATATTCTGAGAAAAAAGAAAAAAAAAAGACCTTTGAGAAAGCGACTGTTCATGTTGTTTGTTAGATTATAATAAACAAAATCACTTATTAGTTTTAACTGACTAGTTTGGTGTTGTTTGCTTGGCTGAAGAAAAAAATTACTATAAAATTTTTAATATCCACAGCGGTAGTATTTTTTTGCTTTTTCGTGAGCATTGTCATGGTATGTATACAGACAAACAAACGTAACACTGACGAAATTTTCATTGACCACGCCTTTAACGATCATTTTGAATCTTGGTTGTGGCTTTCATAACCAGAAGAGCGCCCATCGTTTTTCTTTGCGTTTGACGTTTCACACTAGCGCCTTCTGATGACGATATTGCACAACGCAGTGTTTCGTGAAACATTTCCACCAGGTGGTGGTAGTGTGAACTGGGCGATGGATTTTCACGAAAATTGTTCTAGGCGTTTCGTCTGTTTGTCTGTGGTATGTACCTCTCATGCATTTGTTGTTGTTGAAGTTACTCGCATTCTTCCGATCATAAAGTCTGTTCTCTAAGAGGTATTTTTTTAACAGATAAACTAGACGTATACGCGTATATATTTATTATACAGCTTTTGTCTTAGAAATAAGTTTAATTCCATTTTTCAACACTATCAAGGGATTTTTTCACCAGTCACGTACAATAAAAAGTATGACACTCAATATTTTTGATCATAACACTGGATCGCGTCTAAGTTTCAAATAGATACTATAGTAATTATGAATAATCAAACAAAAATATTGATTGATTGATTGATTTGTCTTTATTAAAGAGACTTTCAGCCCATGGCTGGTTCGTCTCAAACAAAAATATTATGAAAACAGCTTGTTTAATTCAGGCGGTAGCTTTTACAATAAAATCAGCATCAAAATATAATTCTCGAAATAATTTACACAGAAAAAAAAATTGTTACAAAATGTAAAAATTGTGAAATGTTTGAAATGTCATAACTTTTTTGTTTATCAGTTTACCATCACCAAAATTTTATGGTAGATAGCTGATATAATGGGCCATTTCCCCTATAAAATTGACGTTGGTAAAAAGATAGGGTTTTGAGATATTTGAGTTTTTGTGACAAAGATCATATTTTTTTAAAGTAAAAAAAGAGATTTTTTACAGTGTATATTTTCTAAGGAATCATCATTTAGTTATTTAACTTTGCTGAAAAATTCATAACAATCGAACAATCCGTTTTTGCTGTACAGCTTTTAGAACATTTTTGAACTATTTTCGCATACACCCTTTTGAAAAGTTAGTCGTGAGAGAATATGAAGGTTTAATATCGAAAAATGGCGATTTAGATGAAATTGAAAAACTGTGCAAAGTTTCAGATATTTTTGAAATGGTCGCTCAGGATCGACTGACATGACCCCGTGGAATTCCTCTATAGGGATCATCTTGATCCATTTATGAACATCAACACTCTGACCAGATAGCCCGAAGACTGCTCTATCTGATACGGGTGTTGATGTGCGTGGGTGGATCGAGATGGGCCCTACAGCGACCGAAACATGCTTGTTTACAAAAAGCACTAAAGCTCTTTTCACATGTTATACTAGAGTTCTGATGCATTTTTTTAAAACAAATATGACGTCGTCCCCAAATTACGCGTCGCTCCAGGGAAAGGGGATAGTACAACCGAGCGTTACGGTCCATATTGGGTTTCTCATTCATGTTTAGACTACTGTGATAATTTGATAATTTGAGAATCCACTGAATCATAATTTCCCAGCGAAGTTTTACACTAATCAAACTTATTTTGTTTACCTGTTGTGCATCCGACGCCCCTGTCATGAACTCAACCGAACTTGTGTATGCCAGCCGCTGCGAAGTCGTGTGCGAAATTCGACTGTGATGATAATGAATTTCGGCCGAGTCTAAATGGGTGCAAATGTCGCAATACAATAATTTTAGGACTTTCATACAAAAAAACGTAACGGAAGAGGAGAGGGTGTTAAAACATGATGATTTTAGCGTTGCGTTCTAAATGAATGCTATAAGTTTTGTTTTATGGCTTTTGGCTCGAGTATCCAAAGTATGTAAAATGTAAAACTATTTCGCGTCAATACAAAAAACCAAACAAATTTTGAAATTATTTTGTTACAAAAAATGTAGCAAATACTACAATAAATGTGTTACGAAATTTTGTTACAGGCAATTATTTCAATATGCATAATGTAATAAATGCTGTTATATATCTGTTTGAATAAATAATACAAGTTTTGTTATAGTTTTGTTTTTAAAATTATAACAAATTTTGTTACAATTTTGTTATGGTTATTCACATATACGAATCCTTACAGCAAAATTATATCAATTTGTGTTATTTCTAGCAACGGTTGTAATAATTTTGTTATAATCTTGTTAGGAGCTTCTTGTCGATTGGCGGATCATAAGGCGGCGTAAACCATCGTAGGGTAGGCACTTGTACGCCGCGTAAAACAGTGGCCACTCTGCTGCATTTCCGAAAAATTTTGGGAGTTCATAGGTTATAGGAGTGTCTTGCCTTTTTGCTGCCAGAAACAGAGACAACATTACAGAAATGTTTAACCCCACTGCTCTCCTTGCAGACAGCGAGAAAACATTTCTTTCATGACACATCTGTCCAGAAAATAGGCAACAGGCAGCTCGTTGCCGTTTTCCGGGTGCGAGCCTGTTTTTTTGGCATCCTTCTGTTTTTGCTGGTTCTCCTGGCCTTTCTCCTGACAGAGCTTACTTTGGCAGTACCATTTCTTCGTAAGTTTGTCCTCCGTGATGCCCACACAACTGGAATGGAACCATGTCGAGCAACCATCACAGCCGATCACCTCAATATCACACGTTGAAGGGCCACGGATATCATACGGAGTATCCGTGAGGTCGAGTGGTGATCATATTGACCATGACTTTTCAAAGACTTTTCTGAACCAGCAAATTATAAAAAATGAATGTACATCGGATTTCTTCCCACAGAATATCAGAATTCGTTGCAGAAACTTAATTCTATTGCTCATGACTTACACATTACACGTTCGCTCGATTACATCCAATATGCGTAGAACACTAAGAGACCTAAGCCACCTAAGCCAAAATGTGGTTGTGGTCCTCTAAATTTTACGAAATGTGCTCCTCAAGCAATTTGAAACATAGTCTGACGGTTGTCCAACGAGTCTATCGGTTCTTTCACCAGGATGGTCGTCCAAGGACTTCTTTTAGCTCCCTTACTAGAAAACTAACTCGTTCAGATAATCGTACCAGTTATCTCTCAGTTCCATTACCAAGAAACCCCCTTATTTAGAGGATCATTTAACTCATCCCTCGGTCCCATCACCTAGAAAACCACGGTCGTCCAACACCTCTTTGGTTTACATTACCAGGAGAACTTGCTGACGGTCGTTCAACGCATATTTCGGTTCCATTACTAGCAAATCAATTGAATCAGACGACCGTCCAATGTATCTCTATCGCATCCAGCACAGGAAACCCAACTCCTTCAGAGGAGGTTGTCCAATGCGTGTTATGGTTCCCTCACTAGCAAACCGACTCATTCAAATGAACGTCTATCACCAGGAAACCTAAATTCTTACAACGAAACCATTTCTGCTAAGGAGATGGCCTAGGGTATGCGTGGCCGTTCTTTTTCGATCGTATCTGTTGTTGCGGTAGTGAAGTGTTTCTTCAAAAGATTAAAGAAGACAGAGATGACATCAAACACAAAGAAGGCAGAAAAGATATGGAAGATAGAGGATACCGAAAAAAAACAAAGAAGACCGATCAGACTAAGAAGAGATAGAAGACAAAGAAGACGAAAGCAACGAAAGCGATAGAGCTGACACATTAGACAGAACAGACAGAGTACACTGCACAGACAGAAAAGACAGAGCAGAAGAACTGACGGAGCAGACAGTGCAGACAGAACAGAAAAAAAAGACAGAACAGACAGAGCAGATATATCAGATAGAGCAGACTGAGCAGACAGAGAAGACAGAGAAGATATAACAGACATAGAAGACAAAGCAGAAAGAGCAGACAAAACAGACATAGCAGACAAAGCAGACGGAGCAGAAATAGCAGACAGAACAGACAGAGTTGACTGCGCAGACAGAGAAGACTGGACAAAAGAACTGAAGGAAAAGACAGTGCAGACAGAACGGACAAAGAAGACAGAACAGATAGAGCAGATTGAGTAGACAGAGAAGACAGAGCTGATAGAGAAGACAGAGCAGATATAACAGACATAGAAGACGAAGCAGAAAGAGCAGACAAAGCAGACAGAGCACATAAAGCAGACAGAACATACATATATGACAGGGTAGGCAAAGCAGACAGAGCAGATAAAGCAGACACAGAAGACAGAGCAGACAAAATAGACAGAGCAAAAGAAGCACGCTGAGTAGACAGAATTGGTAAACAGCAAGAACAGACAGAGCTGACAAAGTATACAGAGCAAGCAGAGCAGACAGAGTCAACTGAGCAGACAGAGAAGACTGAGCAGATTAAGCTGACAGAGAAAATAGAGAAGACAGAGAAAACAGAGCACATATAGCAGACATAGATGACGAAGCAGACAGAGAAGACAAATCAGACAAAGCAGACAGAGCAAACGTATAAGACAGAGTAGACAAAGCAGACAGAACAGATAAACCAGACAGAACAGACATAGCAAACAGAGCAGACAGAGCCGACAAAGCAGATAGAGCAAATAGAGCAGACAGAGCAAACAGAGCTGGCACAGAAGACAGAGCCGACAGAACAAACAGAGCAGGCTGAGCAGACAGAGCCAACAGAGCAACAGAGATGACAGAGCAGACAAAGCAGACAGTGCACAGTGGGGAAAAACCGACCCAAAAAGGCACCTAATTATTGCGGCTGATTGCGATCTTTGAAGTCCAACTTTTCCGAATGGAAAAATGTCAAGGAATCGATTGGTGATAGATTCATTCACCGGAATTGAGTGTAAGTGTCCATTTTGCCCCATTTTCCCCTAAAAACACTATTTTTCTGAATTAAATAATGGGTTCAACTGATTGCGGCTAACCAACCAATTTTTTTATTGATGTAGAATTGACAGACGCATTCTATGAGGCATACCTCGATCTGTGTTATTGGCTGGAAGTGCCCATTTTGCGTCATTTTCCCCTAAAAATACTGTTTTCTGAATTAAAAAATAGTTTCAACTGATTGCGGCTAACCAACAATTTTTTCTTGATGAAGAATTGACAGGTGCATTCTATGGGACACTCCTTAATTTGTGTCATTGACTGAAAGTGCCCATTTTGCTTCATTTTCCCCAAAAATATTGTTTTTCTGAATTAAAAAATAGTTTCAGCTGATTGCGGCCAACCAATCAATTTTTACCTGATGAAGAATTAACCAGCGCATACTTTGGGGTGCACCTCAACATATGTCATTGACTGGAAGTGTCCATTTTGCCTCATTTTTCCCTAAAAATGCTGTTTTTCTGGATTAAAAAATAGTTTCAACTGATTGCGGCCAACCAACCATTTTTTTTCTTGATGAAGAATTGATAGGTGCGTTCTATGGGACACACCTCGATTTGTGTCATTTACTGGAAGTGCCCATTTTGCCTCATTTTCCCCTAAAAATACTGTTTTTCTGAATTAAAAATAGGAATCAACTGAATGCTGCTTACCTACCATTTTTTTCTTGATGTAGAATTGACAGGTACATTTCATGAGGCACACCTCGACCCGTGTCATTGACTGGAAGTGCTCATTTTGCCCCATTTTTCCCTATAAATACTGTTTTTCTGGATTGAAAAATAGTTTTAACTGATTGCGGCTAACCAACCATTTTCAATCTGATGTAGAATTAACCGGCGCATACTTTGGGACGCACCTCGATCTGTGTCTTTGACTGGAAGTACCACTTTACCTCATTTTCCCCTAAAAATACTATTTTTCTGAATTAAAGAAATGTTTCAACTAATTGCGGCTAACCAATCAATTTTTACTGGATGTAGAATTAACCGGCACATATTTTGGGGCACACCTCGTTCTGTGTCTTTGGGTGGCGGTGCCCATTTTGCTCCATTTTCCCCTACACTACGGATTTTCTGAATTTAAAAATAGTTTCAATTGATTGCAGTTAACAAATATGTTTTCCTGATGTAGAATGAGTGTAGAATTAGCATCTAAGTTAAAATACACAAAAATAAAAACTAAAAAAAAATCCTGATGTAGAATCGACCTATGCATACTATGGAATACACATCGCGCTATGCGTTAGTTTGGAATTGCCCGTTTCGCTCCATTTTCCCCTTAAATACTGTTTTTCTGGGTTACATCAGGAAAAAATATTGGTTAGCTGCAATCAATTGAAACTATTTTTAAATCTAGATAATCCGTAGTTTAGGGGAAAATGGAGCAAAATGGGCACCACCACCCAAAGACCAGAACGGGTGCACCTTAAAGTATGCGCCAGTTATTTCTACATCAAGTAAAAATAGATTGATTAGCCGCAATCAGTTAATACAATTCTTTAATTTAGAAAAATAGTATTTTAGGGGAAAATAAGGCAAAATGGGCACATCCAGTCAATGACACAGATCAAAGTGTGCCCCAAAGTATGCGCCGCTTTATTCTTCATCAGGTAAAAATTAGTTGATTAGCCGCAATCAGTTAAAACTATTTTTAAATCCAGAAAAACAGTATTTATAGGGGAAAATGGGGAAAATGAGCACTGCCAGTCAATGACATGGATCGAGGTGAGCCTCAAGAAATGTACCTGTCAATTCTACATCAAGAAAAAAAATGGTTGATTAGCCGCAATAAGTTGAACCCATTTTTTAATCCAGAAAAACAGTATTTTTAGGGGAAAATGAGGCAAAATGGACACTTCCAGTCAATGACATATGTCGAGGTGCACCCCAAAGTATGCGCTGGTTAATTCTTCATCAGGTAAAAATTGATTGGTTGGCCGCAATCAGTTGAAACTATTTTTAATTCAAAAAAACAATATTTTTGGGGAAAATGAAGCAAAATGGGCACTTTCAGTCAATGACACAAATTAAGGTGTGTCCCATAGAATGCACCTGTAAATTCTTCATCAAGAAAAAAATGGTTGGTTAGCCGCAATCAGTTGAAACTATTTTTTAATCCAGAAAAACAGTATTTTTAGGGGAAAATGACGCAAAATGGGCACTTCCAGCCAATAACACAGATCGAGATATGCCTCATAGAATGCGCCTGTCAATTCTACATCAATAAAAAATTGGTTGGTTAGCCGCAATCAGTTCAACCCATTATTTAATTCAGAAAAACAGTGTTTTTTAGGGGAAAATGGGGCAAAATGGACACTTACACTCAATTCCGGTGAATGAAACTATCACCAATCGATTCCTTGACATTTTTCCATTCGGAAAAGTTGGACTTCAAAGATCGCAATCAGCCGCAATAATTAGGTGCCTTTTTGGGTCGGTTTTTTCCCACTGTGCAGTGCAGGTAGCCATCTTTTATGGGCTCATCTTGATGAGTTCAGCTGCGATACCATCCTTTCCAGCTGCTTTGTTGGTATTGAGCTGGTGAAAGGTCTCCTTAACTGCCTCCAGCCAGCGCCAGCGGGGGAGTTGGTTCATTTCCGTCCTCTGCTGCACCGGCAAACTCGTTTCCTCCGTTGCCGATGTCCTCCACGCAAGTTAGTTCATACAATTGCTGCTTCGCCTTTCGATCACCTCACGTCCGTCTGTCAAAAGGTCCCCGTTTTTATCCCTGCACATTCCGGCTCGCGCCACGAAGCCGTTGCAGGATACGTTGAGCTTCTCATAGAACTTCCGTGTTTCTTGGGAACGGCACAGCAGCTCCATTTCTTCGCACTCCGCTTCTTCCAGGCAGCGCTTTTTTGCCGAAAGAGGCGGGTCTGCTGTTTCCGTTTCTGTTTGTAACGTTCCACGTTCTGTCGGGTCCCTTGCTGTAGCATTACTGCCCGCGCTGCGTTCTTCTACTCCAAGATCGTTCTCCACTCTTCGTCGAACCGTCGATTCCGTTACACGTACCCAATGGTGCTCTCGATCTCGACTGCGTCGTTGATGGCTGCTTTTAGTGTATCAGTAGGTCGGCTCCAGAGGCACGTTCTGCTTTTAGTGTACTCCAGCAGTTCTCTAGAGGGGGCTCATCGAGCTCGCCCTTGTCTGGCAACGCGGCCTCGAGATTCTGCGTGTATGCTGAGGCGATATTCGGTTGTTCTAGCCACTCTAGGTTGTACCGTGGTGGTCGCCGAAACCGTACATTGTTGATGACAGAGAATTTTGGGCGCAGGTTGATCATCACTAGGTAGTGGTCGGAGTCGATGTTGGCGCCACGATAGGTCGTTGCCGTTGATCTCGATTCGTATTATTTTATTGCTGACTAGCTGGCCCGGCAAACTTTGTCTTGCCCGGTTGTGGTGGTTTGACAACTGTTGAGCTCAAAATATCACCGCACTCTAGATTGGTTTCAGTTCGATCGTGTTGATTTCCTTCCCAGCTCATGAAAAATCAGTACTATATCAATTTTCTTACATTTCTGGTTGATTTTCATAACTTTTTTTGCATATAAACACAGCCACCATGAACACGAATCAAACCCTACATAAGTCATCCTGATCGGTTCACTCGTTCGTGAGTTTTGTTGCCTCAAAGGAACTTCAAACTCATTTATATATATATAGATTTTCCATTACAATGTTTTTTTTTTATGGCTGGCTCGGAGGGCTTTACACCAACTCCTTCTACTTTCCGGAGGACCAATCTGCGACAGTGAAATACAACTTTAAAGTGCCGTAGAGCTTTTCTGGGGTGTGAAATGAAGGTTGTTGATAGACTACATCATTTTGCTCATTGGCATACGTAAGTTGGAATATCCTAAATTATTGGCTATTTTCCATCTGATATGACGGGTATTAGCGCATATGACGAGGTAAATTTCTACCCTACCCAATGATATCACCCAAATGAGCATATGCGCGTAACAGTAACATATCTATCAACAGCTATCGTCGATGCGATAGAGATATGCTTCCAACGAAAGTTTACACCGTTCGGTGTCTGGTGGATATTCGTAAACACAGCCCTCTAATCGTAGCTCCTCGTCGTAGCACAAATGATTATGCCCCGAATGCCCACGCGGCTGGGTAAATATTTTCCTTCCAATAAACTCGCGTGCGGTTGGGTCGGGTTTGTTTTGAATCCATTCCTAGCGCGGCCGGGCGCTTGTTTACTGTCATCGACGGCGGCATCCATCCCGTTTGTCTTCACCGATGAAGTCGAACTCGCGCGAGTTTTGAGTTCCAATGTCATTTTCTTTCCACCAAACACCGACGACCGCCGATCCAAGCAAGCAATGCACCGTTATCGATCAATCGTCGCGTCGGGTTGCACCAGAAATACGTTGGATGGTAGAATGCGTGGGTTGCTTTGATAATCGTTCGACTGCTGAGCTGTTGAGGCCTACTGTGATTGACGGATTTTCGGGCGTTCACTGACTGTTTTGGAATGCTAATGTCCAATGACTCAGTCCTCGTCCGTCAGTCGCCGGTGTCCAGTTCGTCCAAAGACACCGCCCACCAGCGATTTAAAATTAATTTTTCGCTTCGTCCACCTTTTCGAGACTTCGGGGTCGGAAATTAAATGTATTCCAGCAATTGTCGGCGTCGCTGTCGCTCGCTCGCTCGGACCGAAACCGAATCGTACCAAAGCGTTCGCCCTTGAGGGAGAATTCTGAGCTACCTCATGCGTGACCGCAAATGAACCACCTCTGTCTCGCTTGTTCCGACTTCTCGCCGTCGTGGAAAGATTTTTTCCGCTGAAAAGTAATGCACTTTTTTTCTTCCTGTCAAAATGGGGCGCTCACCACGAATCCGTGACCAATTAGTCCACCGAGACGCGGTAATGTATGCACTGACTGAAGAGCTGCCGTAGTGTTACAGCAGCCCCACGAAGAGAGAGCCGTAATTTCATTCAAGTTAAAAATACTTTAGTGCGAGGTTATGGACCCATACCAAGCGTCTCACTTCCATCTGCATCGGTGGAGAAAAGAGGACGCGCGCAGTAGTAGCATGCGTCACGATTCGCTTTGAATTTGCATACAACGACGACCAGCGGAAGACGACAAGACGGCGGAGTCCTTGCCACATTCTATGGAAATTCCAACGGATCAGGCCACATCGTCGGTGAAATCCCGCACATTTCAGTCAATGCCTACTATTCTTTTCGCTTCTCAACCACATCTCCATGCGAACCACGCCAAAACAATTGCAATTATCAACAAAGAATTAATTCAAGAATAACGTCCCAATCATGATGATGATGATGATGATGATGTTGGACCCAGTAACGTATTGCAGCTTGCGAATGGATCACGTCAGCGCCGCGCGGAAAACCGTCACCGTACGATTCGGAAACACAAGTTTTGTGTGTTTGTTTTTATGGCTGCCTTTGCTGACACATCAAGAACAAACATTGTGTCGACCGCAACGCGCAGCGCAGGCAATGGCAGGCAAGCAGACCTGCACTTCTGTTTATCTACCGAATGTGTCTTTCGTTAACGGCTTTTCTGAAAGAGAAACAATAAAAGAACGAGCCGTCCTAGTCGTCGCCGTCGTTTGAAGCAGCGGTCGTTTGTAGAACGACTTCATCGAAGGCGGCGGTGACCGGCGACCGGTGACAGATTGCTGCATTATAACTTGCCGCAAGACTCTCCTCCTCATCAACGTAGGCGATGATTATTTCTCCGCGATGGCAACAACGCAGCAACCACCGCGAACGAAGTTGACCGCGATGGTGCTCTTGATGGTGATCGACCACACCATTCAGCACCACCACCTAGGAACATATCTACAACTCTGATGATGGTTGATGGCCGGTTTCGGAAGTGTGTGCTGCTCCTGGGCACGTGAGGAGAATGCAAAGAATGCCTGATTAGTGACCGATTCACTTGCGAAAGACGGCGAGCGATGTGATGTGATTCAGGGCAACGCAACCGTCATCATCGTAGATCTTCATCATCGATAAAGCTATATTTATTTGCGTACTAATACACCATCGCCACTACCCCTATTTGACGGAAGTGTGGCGCTGACTTGTAGAGTAATGTACCTTTAGTTAAACTTTATTGTTATCATTTCCTCCAGGAATTCCAGCGGGGATTCCTCCAGGATTTCTGGAATTCCCTCACGGACTCCTCCGGGAATTCTCTAGGGGATTCCTCCAGGATTTTTTTTCTTCAATCTCTTAACCTAATTTTACAACCCTTTTGTCCACTAGGGCACTGCGTAAGCGATTCCAATTGGAAGCTGTACTTACAATTTGTACAGCGCCTAAATATATTCTATTCTAATTCTACTATATCCAACTGGTTGCCGTTGCGCTGCTTTCACTTTCTACCCTATCATGCTAGAATGATGAGCACGAGGAAACTGATGTGTTGGTTGTTCCTGTTTCCAGTCCGATTATGAGTTGCCGTTCGCCGATGTCCAAGTATACGGGTCCATTGGTTCAGAAGAGGGTCAGTGTCAGCTGCTCTCAGGGGGATAGAGCAACTGACGAAAGTGCCGGGGCTGGGATCGAACCCATGACCATCTGATTATGAAGCAAACGTGTAGCCACTACGCCACGGGCCCGGCACAACCTCCAGGAATTCTCTCGGAGATTCCTTCAGGATTTTCATCAGGAATTCATTTCTAGAGTTTCACCAGAGATTCCTTCAGGAGTTTTTTTAGAGTTTTCACCAGAAGTTCTTTCAGGAATTCATCAATGAGTTCATTCAAGGGTTTCCCTAGGAGTTTCTTCAAGTAGTTCTATCATGGTTTCCTCCGCACGAGTTTCTTCAGGGATTTCTTAAAGGATACCTCAAGAAATTTCTTCAGAGAATACAAAATTCTAACGAAATACTTGTGAGTTACATAATCAACATTCTAGAATATCGGGACCGATTCGGAGATACCGCGGCATTTTAGCAACGATGACGTGAACGCGCGGTGCGAAAACGAGTGGGTGTCAGAAATTATCTCGAATGAATTTAGAAAAACTCTGGAATGATTCATACAATTTCAAAGCGGTCACAGATAATTGCAGGATGCGTGATATTCCAGTGCATAGCGAACATCACTGATGTAACGCCTGTAGATGCCAAGGGCTAAACTCCAAGATAGTTTGGACGACGTTGAATATCCCAAAAGAACACAACATTTTATATCAGTCTTAATCCTGTAATTTTCGTTGATAATCGATCAACGATCAAAAAACGATCAAATCTGACTATACATGTCAATGGTTGCTACTCCGTGATTGATCTGAGCCGGTACCAATTGTACTGAGATCCAAATGAATAAGGGCTGGGACACTCCACTTATTCTCAAAGTGCAATTCTAGCAGCTCATATATTTGGATCAATAACGGCGCCGGCCACGTCCTTATAGTCAGTTGGGAAGGGAAAGGAATGTTAGAGTGTGCTGGTTGTTGCTACTAAAGACCGAGATCACCTCTACATCTCCACAACCAGCACGGACTGGGGTATTTGTTAGACGGAAAGGATGGGAGTCACCGTTGGGTCGGTGATGCGATCCATGGATAGGGAGTTTTATTTATAGTGTTCGTAAAGTGGTAGATTGTGTGGTGAATGAGGTGAATAAGGTCAAGCGGCACAGCACGCTTTGGTTGCATAACTTGTAGGCGTTAAATACACTGTGCTGTGAGTGTAAATTAGAAGGGAGGGAAACGACTTTTTTTCCATTTCGTTTCTGGTTCTAGCGATGGCTATGAACATATGAATATACATGAGTTGTATGTATAGAGAAGAGAGAGAGAGAGAGAGATAGAGGAAGTGGATAGAAAGATACAAAGTAGGATGAAAAGGGACGGGCCAGGGATTGAACCCATGGCCTTCTGCATACGAATCAGAAGCGGTAGCCACTAGACCACCAAACCCGTCATTTACCACCAAGCCCGTCAAGCCCGTCTTAATCCTGTAATTTTCGTTGATAATGCATCGTTACTCTGTATAGTACTTATGAATACTGTGACAAGTGTAAATCTGACGATCCGCTCCTCTGAGTACCATGAGAAGATCTGAAAAACTGAGCTTTGGAGTATTTTGGTTGATTTGGATAATCCCAAATATTTTTTGAAAAGGATCGAACAATTCCAATGGAGTCGAAGATGTAAGACTAAAGGTCATTACAAAAAAAAAAACTACTGTACAATTGCAGATGGGAAGACCAAACTCCAGGTCCCAGGACTATTTTACGAGTCTGAATATCTCAAAATAAATCAGTCTTCCAGTATGTCCGGAAACCGTAGTTCACTATGCAACCTTACTCTGTTAAGTGGTTTTGACAATTGTTTACGAGTGTAGATCTGAAGTACTGCTATACGGAGTAGATTCGTTGATCTAGACTATCCCAAAAGATTTTGGGAATGGCTTGAAAAACTGAATTTCCAAACAATTTGGAATACCTTGAACATCCTAGGATATGAAAAACTGTTCCGTATTCATTCAGAAGGTTATCCGAATACCGGGGTCTAGTGGTTAAGGCTATGGATCGCCAATCCGGAGACAGCGAGTTCGATTCCCGTTCCGGTCGGGAAAATTTTCTCGACTCCCTGGGCATAGTGTATCATTGTCTTTGCCTCACAATATACAAGTTCATACAATGACAGGCAAAGAAAGCCCTTCTATTAATAACTTTGGAAGTGCTCTAAGAACATTAAGTTGAAGCGAGGCAGGCCAAGTCCCAGTGGAGTGGAGACGTAGAGCCATAAAGAAGAAGAAAAAAAGCTTAAGGTAATACGGGATGCCGTGTTATCGAAGACCCTTCGGAAGATTACCAGATTCTGGAGAGGATTTAAAGAAAACTCCTAGATTATTGCCAGAATGAACTCCAGCAAGGCAGGACTCTCAGAAGAAACCCCTGAAGAGTTCCAGAATGAACTTCAGAAGGGTTCCAAGAAGGAGCTCTTGGAGATAATCGAGAACGTAGTCATTAATTTCAGAAGATTATTTCAGAAGAAACTAGAGAAACTCGATCTCTTTGATGATTTCCTGAGGAAGCCATAGATGGAATCTCAGACAAACTTTCGTAGGAATCGCAGGGAGAATTCCTGGAGGAATATCAGAAGGGTTTTCTATGCTAGTTTTACGATGTCTGAAACACTTCTGGCCATTTGGGACCCGATATACGGATTTCCCAGAAAACCGGTTCCGGTGATTCCGGGATCCATTTTTTGAAAGTAAACAAATACATACCGTGAAGCGACGGCTCAAACTTCGTGATTTTTCAAGATACATAGTTCTGAGCCATTTGTGAGTTATCCGAAGTATTTGCTCCAGCGATTCGTTCTGGGACTCATACAAGAAGTTCTCTAAAAATACCTCTATCGATTTTTCCAGGGATTTTTCTATCGATCATCGATCGGTTTATCGAGATATTTCTTCAATGAACTTCTCTTAGGATTCCTCCAGGAAGTCCTGATTGAGCTTCACTAGTAATTGCAGAACGTGCTTACTAGCAATCCCTCCTAGGATTTCTCTAGAAATTGCTATTAGAATTCATTCAGGAATGCCTTGTGGGACGATTCAAGACAATCTTCGTGGGATTTTTCCTGAAATTCCTTTGGTGATTTTTCCAGGAATTGCTCATATTGGTCTTCCTTTGGGAATTCGAGCAACTATTACTGCGGGTTTTCCAACAATTTCTCCTAGAATTCTTTCAGAAGTTCTAACTGCGATACTTTCAGGAATTCTACTAAGGATTTGTAGAATCCAGGATCTCGGACGACGGAACGGTTTGGAAGTTCTCACAAGAAGACTAAATAAACTGCACTTCAACTGTACACATAATCCGTTTATTAACCCGGTCGCTTCCGTACCTGACTCTCAAACTGATTACACTTCTTCACATATCTTCAGGCCTACTTGATCTATGTACGATACCACAGGATTGTTCTAGAGTTTTTTTCTAGCATTCCTAGATTCTTCGTGGCATTGTAGCTAGTATTTTCCGGAAAATCATCGGTGATTCTTAAAGAGATTTCTTCAAGGATTTATCCAGGAACTCATATTGGTTTTCTCCATATATTCCAGATGGGATTCCTCAAGCAGTTCCTATTAGGACCCCTCAGGAAATTCTAACTGGAGTCCTCTCCTCTTCTTGGCGTAACGTCCTCACTGGGACAAAGCCTGCTTCTCAGCTTAGTGTTCTATGAGCACTTCCACAGTTATTAACTGAGAGCTTCATCTGCCAATGACCATTTTGCATGTGTATATCGTGTGGCAGGCACGAAGATACTCTATGCCCAAGGAAGTCAAGGAAATTTCCTTTACGAAAAGATCCTGGACCGACCGAGAATCGAACCCGTCACCCTCAGCATGGTCATGCTGAATACCCGTGCGTTTACCGCCTCGGCTATATGGGCCCTCTAACTGGAGTATTTCCAGGAAAACTTCGTGGGATTCCTCTAGGGATTTCTCCTGGTATAATTGCAGCAATGCTCTCTGGAAATCTTCCTGAGATTCATCCAAAAATCTATAAAGTCCTCCAGAATACCTCTACCGATCTAGGTATTCTTCCAGATATTTATTCAAGTAACTTCTCTTAGGTATTCCTGATAGGGTTTCTCCTATAATTCCTGAAGTGATTTCTCTAGCAAAATCATACTAGGATTTTTCTAGAAATTTCAGCTATGATGTTTTCCAGAATTCTAGGAACTTCTCCATAAATACCTTCAAGAATTCTGGGTGGGATCATTCAAAAAATCTTCCTGAGATTATTCCAGAAGTTCCTCTGGTGATCCTCCAGGCAGGCCCGTGCACCGAAAGGGGACAAAAGACGCTTTTTTTTCTAATTTTAGCAAAAGGTGGAGGGGTGCCTAGTGTATGGATCATCGGTAACATTAGTTTACAGCATTTTTGAACTCAGTAAGCTGATGATCATTTTTGATGTAGAATCGTGCCCTGAGTTCGAAAACGTGAAGGATAAAAATTACAGTAGAGCGGAAATTTTTTCGACTTTCCATACAAGGTTGATGATTTGAAAACGATTTTTGTTCTATTTTTATGCAAAGTCGCTCGCTGCACACATCTCATCCTCCATAATCAATGCTCCGATTGAGCTGAATTTTTTACTGTACCTCGTCTACATATGATATGTAAAATAAACGTTGAGAAAGAATTTTTAGATTGTTTTTTCTTATTGAAAAAAATACAATTCTTCATATATTTTTGAAAATTTTGCTAAAATTTAGGGAGATCGTCCCAAAAACTCGCCAATATCTTAAATTTTATCAATCTGACCCAAAACCTGCATTCAGATGATTGAATTGTATTATATTCAGCTTTTAATTTATGGAAAAATATTTGAAATTGGTTGAACAAAACGCAAGATATTTGAATTTTAGTAAATTAAATATTTAAAAAAAACTGGTAAAACTCGATATTGCGCTTAAACTCAAAAACTGCTCTACTTAAAATTTTTTGAAGCGCGGTTTCGAAATAGGTGCTATATTGTTTACCTAACTCGCCTTCTAAATAGATATCTCTCCCAATTGACCAATCCAAATGGATGTGTGGTAGTGATTTGTGTTCAATTTCTCCGTGTAAAGAATTTGCAAGAACTTTGTAAACATCGTTTGTTCTCCCGTATATGGATTAGTTTGCAATAGGTTTCATGGCGCCAATAGCGTACAGTCCGTTGCAAAACTAGACAAATGAAAATTGTCATGTTCCCACAACAAAACAACCTGACAGTTACAGTTAGACGAAACATAAGACCAAAAATGAACAATTAGTACCCCTGAAGATGACACAAAGCCTCAGTGTCGAAACGTCGGGCAAACAATAAACCTCGTCTTCCATATTGAAGATTGCGTAACCGTTTAATTCCTGCAGTAAACTTCTCAGTCGATCCGCCAAGAGAAAGGAAAATATGTTCCCGTCAACAAAAAGCACATAGGTTTTGCAGTGACAGATGTTTTTGCATGTATTTGTGATGAACGGCTAGAGTGGCTTAGTGAAATGAGTGTGCCATATAATGGAATAAAATACTTTTAGAATCTGGTGACTCTGTTATGATTATTAACTGTCGCGCTTATACCAGAAGCCAAGGGCAGATAATCGCCATATTCTGATTTTTCTTGAGGCATAATACATTCAAAGTAAACTTAACCTCACATTTTATTGAAATAAATGAATTTGTGTCTATCTGTCTGACCTTTCTAGATTCGGAAACTACTGTACCGATCGGCGTGAAAATTTCCATGCGAGGTTTTGGAAGATTCTTATGATGGTTCGATGGTTTGTCCCCTCTTCCCTCTAGAAAGGGGCTCCCAGTGTCCGGCTAGTTGGCCGAATGCCATTTAGCAGAACGCCATTTGGCCGGATGCCATCTAGCCAAATGGGTAATTTGACCGAACGCCGTTTGGCCGAATCGTGATCAAAAGAATTAATAAGAAGTTTTCGACGTTCTAATTGCCAATATAATCATTCGAAATATTTCCTTCTTTTAATAATAGGCTATTCTTTCTAGTTTTGATATTCAGGGCTTAGTTGGCGTTGAAACTGCCTATATTTTATCTAAGATTTTTCCTTCTTTGACTCATAGGCTGTTCTTTCACGTTATACTAAGGCTTGGAAACGGTGGCATGGTCACTTAAGTTCATCATTCATTTTTCGGTCAAACGGCATTCGGCGAAATGGCATTCGACCAAATGACCCGGAACCGGGGGCTCCCATACACCGAAACGAAAAATTATGCATGACTCCAGAACAATTCGAGTATATGGAAGAAAATTTAGCATGCGCAGGTTTTGTGGGTAAGATTTGTTTGTATGGCAGTGAGACCCCTTCACCATTTGAAAAGTATGATTCGAAAATTCCGGTGAAACTCGAAAACTAATCAAACAAATAGAAGCAAATTTGCCATGCAAAAGTTTTAGTAGTCAAGAAAGTGTAGAACTACTCCCCCCTCCTATAAGAAAAATGGAGTGGCGCCCATTTTGGAATTTTTACGAATTTTTGTAATTAAAGTTGTTCTTGGATCTACAACTTTTTATGCACTAAAGAACTTTTCTTCATTAAAGTAGACGTTCACTCGATGCAAACGCTTTAACTGCAATGCTTTGGCTGCATACTACAGCAACTGACAGTTCTTTGACGTCTGTCAGTTGTTGTAGTCACCAAACTTTATTCGGTAAGTTAAACGTAAACAATAAACATGTTGCAGCTAGACGGTTTCTGTCTAATTTGAATCAACAGTACGACTGCAGCGACCAAGTTTGGTCGTGTTTTGCGGCGTGCTCGCCAGAAAGTAAACTCCATTGGAGTATAAACGAAAACTCGTTGGCATTGGCGTAGCTAGGGGGGGTTCTAGGGGTGCCTGGCACCCCCTAGAACAAATTTGGCACCCCCTAGAATTTTTCCTTGACAGGCACCTAAAATTTAAAACTTCACACAATAATTCCAATATTTATTAATGGCACATTTGAACAAAACTTAAGCACGCCTGGAATTACTTAAAGCCTGTCCACGTTAAATTTCGGACACCTAAAAACTGCAGAATCTCGAAAACGGTGTAACAAACTTCATATCCAATACCATTGTTACATGCAGTTATGGTCGTAGGTAAATTGAAAAATGTACATTAGGTATATCTTTAGTTTATGGCATCAGTAGAGGCATTATAGTGATTTGATCAAAATCTCAAATTTAAGGGCCCTATTTTCCAGCAAGTAAATGCTTATTCTCACAGATATGCGTTTTCTGGCATGTTTTTTGTTCTTGAATGTTTCTCATAGCTTATACTTTTGATTCCAATAGAAAGAGTTGATATAGTCATAAATAAAGTATAATTATGCAAAATTCAAAATTCATGAAGTTTGAACTTTTTCACTCAATATACAATAGATTGACGTGATTCGATAGATTTTTGAAAACTCACAGCGATAAATCAAAACATGAACATGTTTCGGTACAGGAAGGCTGGTGCTTCTTCAAAGTGGCAATTTTTGGTACTAGAGATTCATATTCTTGCCATACCATCTCTGGTTTAAGAGGCATACGAAAAATCGCTTTCTTTATCATCCTTAACGTGCAAACAAAAATGACAATCTTGATTCTGGTTGTAAAAATTAACACCTTTCAGCTCGTAAGTAAAGCGACAGGACTAGTACTTCAAAATAAACCCACTTCAGGAATCGTTGGTGCCACAATACAATTTATGTTTGATGATACAGAACCACACTTTCTTATGTTTTTATCACATTTTTACAAAATCCATTTTCATCACATTTTTTCAAAACGTCGTAACTTTGCCGCACATCAACCGATATGAATGAACTAAAGCTTTTCTTCTAGATTAAGGATTAAATTAAGCAGGAAGCACCGACATTTGCATACTTTGCCACTGGATTGCTTGTGATACCAACGATTTGGTGTCCGAAATTTAACGTGGACAGGCTTTATTAATCTGTTGTATGTTTTGGCGTTTTGGATATTGGTAAGAAAAATGAACAGACTTCTCCATGGATTCCTGCAGAAATACCTCTATCTATTTATACAGTGATTTATCTAGGCTTCCTTTATGGATTTCTTCCGATATATCTTCAATAAGCTTCCCTGAGGATTCTGCTTCCTGAATCTGCAGAGATTGATCCAGCAATTCCTCCGGTGATTCTTCCTGGAATTCCTTCAGAGATTTTATTCAGAGATTCTTCCAGAAAATTTTCAAGGAATTGTGGCTACGATTCCTCAAGCAACTCCTGCTGAGATTCTTCCAGCAATTTTTCTTAGAACTCCTCTAAAAAATTCTCACTCTGGTACCTACAGGAATTCACCTGGGGAAGTTCTCCTGCAAATTCATCCGGAAAATCTTCCCGGGATTTATCTATAAATCCATTCGGTGATTTTTCCAGAGATTTCTTCAAGGATTTATCCTCCCTGTTGAATACAGGGGATTCCTCCAAGAGCTTCTATTGACCTTCCTCGATAAATTCCAACTGGAATTCTTCAAGCAATTCCCTTTAGAACTCCTTCGGAAATACTTCTAGGGATTTCTCCTGGCATTCCTCCAGAAATTCCACCTGCGATTCCATAAGGGATTCCTCCAGTATACTTCTACTGATTATTTCAAGGAGAACTGTGGGTTTTCCCCCAGGCATTTGTTAGAGGAACTTCTCTTAGGACGGATTTCGCGCCAACTCGAACAAATGTTGGCAGCACCCTCTCAGATTACAACGAAACTTTCTTGGTGTGTAGACCTTGCCCAGATAAGCCACTTTGCATACTCATTTTTCTATTTTTTTTTCTCGACTGACTTTTGAAAAGGGCTAAACTTTTTTTATGGATTTTTTAAAAATGTTTTTAATCAAAAAATGACTACTCCTACAAAAAAGTGTTGTATGGGTGATTATCACAAAATAAGTCAAATTTTAAGAAAAAAATACTGAACAAAATCCAAAATGAGCCCTACACTGAAAAAAATCATTTCTAAAAATTCAAAGTTGATTTAAAAAAAACACCATTTTTGATTTTGATGAAATTTTGTCTCAAGACAGGTAATTATGTTCCCTACCAACCGTCCATACATCACAAGATAGGCACTTTTAAGGAAAAAAAGTTTTTCTAACAAAAACTTTTTCTTGTTCGAATGATTTTTTTTCAGTGTATTTTGTTATCAACAATAAAACCAGTGAAGGCCATAACAATCCCAGAATCCAATGAAACTCAATTTTCTAGGAGATTTTGTGTTATTTATTCAATCATTTGGAAGGGTTTTCCTATACATAAAAAACTTCAAAATATTACAAATGTATTTTCTTAGGAAATGTAATGTTTGATCGCAATATGTATTGAAGTGCACTTTTAAATATACAATTATTTATAATTATGAATTTTCCAAATATATATATATGTGTCTTACAGCCAATTTCAAACATGTTCTTTTCTATTTTTTTCCGATCATACTAAATATTTTTGGTTCATCTTCTGAATTAGAATACCTGTTTGCCTTTACTTTGTCGCCAGGAATAGGCAAAAAACTATGGAATTTCTGAGTGCCTGGTATTGTTTTGGCGTTATTATATATTTCTTCGAGATCTTCTGACATTTTAATGTACTGTTCAGTGGATACGTAACAGAAATTTAATTTAGTTATATTTTTATCTGTCTGTACAACTGCCCAGTTATATAACTCTCGTAGAGTTGTTATGGTATTTCCATAATCTCGAGCAAGACTTGCTCTCTTTGCCATTCGCTTGAGAGTGCCACCAATAGCATCACATGGACCTTTACCGTGGGACGTTGCAAAAAAAAAATGCCATTCTGCTCTTAATGCATGCTTTGACTGGAATCTACATAGACTAGCACTTCTTATTTTTGTATTGTGATGCTGCCCCATCAGACATAAAATAAATTTTAGAAAAGTTCGTTAATTGTTTCATAAAATCTATCATTTTTGAGATGAACAACTGGACCGCAACTGTATCGTGAGCCATTACTTCCGATATGATAATGAAGCTAACATTTACAAGTTTATTATCTTTCATATAGTAAATTTCAAATGGGTGTATTGTTGCTTGCGAGTTGTTCCAATGATATCCTTGAGCAGCGTTTTGAATTATGAATGAATAGTTTTCAGAGAAATCACAAATCGCAAGAATTTCATCATCCTTTAATGTATCTTTTTTATTTCTGAGAAATGATGATTGTTGTTTATGAATAAAGTCGTGTGTTATAAGTTTGTCAATTTTATCAACAAGATACGGAACAAATTCATCAACAGGTTTAATAATCGTTTCTAAATTACAGCGATCAGTATTCAACCACTGCTGAAATATAATCTCTTCTTTGTCATTTGATTCTAATATCAATGTAAGTTACTCTTCAATGTGTTCATTACAAGCACACTTTTCACAAGCACGGAAAAAGCAATTATCTGTTCTGGTGGAAATATCGCAAAGCATTTTTTGTATTATTTCATCTTGTGACACAATTCTTATACTGTTGAACATTAAATTTACATTTTCATGAATAGTACATATGCATACATTATGTATACCAGTAGAATCAAGTAAAATACAATGCTTTGGTCGCAACTGTGTAAATACTGTGAAACCAATATTCACAGTTTTGTACATATCTACAAAAATCATATAAGCCTCTTTGAGCGACATCATCAAAAGTCGTTTTTGAACTTGTTGTTTTTTTCCATTTCGAACCTCAGAAACAAAATCATTTGTTCCTGGCATTGGCCTGCTGATATCATTATCATCAAAAAATTCTCTTACTATTTGTTTTGTATCGTCATCAATACCATGCCCCCTTCTTTTTTCGGTGGTACAAAGAATACCCTGTCCATAAACAAGATCCATCACCTGCCTCGCCATATATATTGGTGCGTTAAACTCTCTTGTGATTTTATTTACCGACCAAGACTTAGGAAGTACAGATAGTATTTTAATCTGTTCGCTTCTGTCAGTTGTAGGGTGATTGAACTTATCCTTTAACTGCATAATTATCTCGTCATACGCCTCCACTTTGCCAACATGGAGACGGGCTTGGTGGTCTAGTGTCTACCGCTTCTGATTTATATGCAGAAGGTCCTGGGTTCAATCCCTGGCCCGTCCCTTTCCTCCTACTTTGTATCTTTCTATATACTTTCTCTCTGCTCTCTACATATACAACTCATGTATATAAACATGTTCATAGCCGTCGCTAGAACAGAAACGGGTTGAAAAAGCCGTTTCCCTTCCTTCCAAACTTTCACAGCACAGTGTCACAATCCTATTAGAAAACGCCTACAAGTTATGCAATCAAGCGAGCTGTGACGCACATCTTCAAAATAATAAAAACACACAATTCTATCACCTTCCTCTGGTATCCACACACCAATGTGTGAACCTTCTGCCAACCAATTCCCACCAACACTCCAACATCCGCATGAATTTGTGCTGGCGCAGAGGTATATTCGGCCAGATGTGGATACAAACGATTGCAATCATCACTTCCTTACCCCTTCCCCACATTGACCTGCAACCTGACGTGGCAGGCGCCATTGCCGCCTAAAAATAGAAGATCACCAACGCTCACACACTGAAGATGCCTGCTAGTCCCCGGCAGTTATCTCATTGGTCCTTGTGTGAGTGTAGCTGGTCTGGCGATACTGGAGTAGCATCCACGGGCGGTCAATCAAGCTCAAGCTCAAGCTCATACGCCTCCACTTTGCCAACATCCGTTGAATCTATTCCGAAGATATTTTTTCGAACTGCTTTCGTAATCTGCAATGATTTGTTTATGCGATATTCCATACTTCTCATGTTTCTAGATGAGATTGGCGATAAACTCAATGTTTCAGCAATGGTATTAAACTTCTCAATATTATGGGGACCCTGTAGTTGATCTGTTGACGGAATTGACTCCAATGATGGAATAGATGGTACCATATCTGTAAGATAAAAGTTAAGGTTAACAATATAATAATGAATGCAGTGGAAAGTTAATGATAGTTATTTATGCAACGAGTTGCAAAAATGATTTTTTTTCGCACAAGTAGTACATTTATCCAACGAGGCTTGCCGGGTTGGATAAATACGAAGAATACTGAAAAATGTAGTTTTGCAACGAGCTGCAAAATGAGTTATATAAAAGAAGCTAACACGTTGAAGGCTTACTTACCCAGCTCATGTTCGACTTGTTGACCACTCGTTGACGGTTCTGGTTCTGGAACATCATGATGTTGCTGCCCACTAAATGATGGTTGCATAGTTTCGTCGTTTCCATCCGATCGGCGTTTTTTCGTATTCGGGCTTCTGTTGTGACTTATCAATCCACGACATGACTCACAAATACTCATCGATTCGTCGATTTCATGTGTATATTCCATGGAATGAATTTTATCTATCAATCTTAATGACATGCCCCGTAGATTATGACGGTTGCACTTTGGATTGTTTATTTTTGCACTGCACTTGAATTTGTTGAATTTTGATTTATACGATTGATCCAAAGAGAAGTAACACGTTGAATGATACCGATTCATTTTCTTGTTTTGTTCATATTTGCTTTAGGTACAACTCTTGATTTGTTTTTTTTTTCGATTAGGTAGTTCGAATCTAATAAATAGCCTTACCTAATATTAGGTAAGAACATGGGGTAGAAACGTTTGGGTAGAAATTACAGCAGCACGTATGAAATGCGTGTTCTAATTGTATATTGTTTCGTACTTCTAGAGTGCTGCTGCGTGAATATGGGTGCATTGCATTGTCGCATATGACACAATAAGTTTCATTGCATTTTGAGATTACTAGATAACCTTGGTTTAGTTTGTTTTAAAAAAAAAGACACTGAAAAAATAATAATTTGGACATGAAAAAGTTTTTGTAAGATAAACTTTTTTTCCTTAAAAGTGCCTATCTTGTGATGTATGGACGGTTGGTAGGGAACATAATTACCTGTGTTGAGACAAAATTTCATCAAAATCAAAAATGGTGTTTTTTTTTAAATCAACTTTGAATTTTTAGAAATGATTTTTTTCAGTGTAGGGCTCATTTTGGATTTTTTTCAGTATTTTTTTCTTAAAATTTGACTTATTTTGTGATAATCACCCATACAACACTTTTTTGTAGGAGTAGTCATTTTTTGATTAAAAACATTTTTAAAAAATCCATAAAAAAAGTTTAGCCCTTTTCAAAAGTCAGTCCAGATAAATTTTGAAGAAACTAAGTATGCAAAGTGGCTTATCTAGTCTTGGTGTACATACCCAGAAAGTTTCATTGTAATCTGAGAGGGTGCTGCCAACTCCGAATACGATTTGGGGCGAAATTCGTCTTAGGATACTCCCGACATTCCTGATTCAAGGATTTCTCTAGAAATGGAATGATACCTCCCGATATTCTAGGTATTCCTTCAGATATTCCAGCTGGGATTCCTCAAGAAATTCCTGGGGTTCTTCCAGCTTTTCTTTCTCCAGAAATTCTAACTGGTACTTCAGAAATTATGCTACGGATTCTTCTGAAGATTTCTCCTGTTTTTTTTTTGCTGGGATCTTACCAGGTAATCATCCTGGAATTCTTGCAGAAATTCTTTTGGTTATTCTACCAGGAATTTCTCCAAGGACTCATCCAGGAATTCTTCTAGAGATTTTATCCAAAGATTCCTCCAGAAATTCCTCATGGAATTTCTTCAGACACTTTCTTTGGTCTTTCTCCAAGAATTCCTCAATCAACCCCTCCTGCGGTTCTACCAGCAATTCCTCCAGAAGTTCTTATTATGATATGTCCAGAAATTCATCTAGTGGTTCCTATATGAATTTATCCTAGCATTATGGCTGGAATTCTTCCGGGAAACCTTCCTGAGATTCCTTCAGAAATTCCCCTTGTGATTAATTCAGGGCCAACTTTATATATTTTTCCAGAACACCTCTACCGGTTATTGCACGGACTTCTCTATGTATTCCAAGGTTTGTTTTCTTTAGATTCCCCCAGGCATTCCAGATGCCTAGGATTTTTGCTGAGATTTCTACAATGATACATCCCAGAATACCTCCTGAGGTTTTTCTGTGATTTCTTCAGAAGCTCCCCTTTGATTCCTCCAGGAATTTCCTCATAATTTTTTCATGGATTTTCTCCAGGAACTCCTCTTGTCTACCTCTAGGAATTTCAGCTGGATTTCTCCATCTATTTCTCCTGTAATTCTTCCAGCAATTCCTGCTAGGACTTCTCCAGAAATTCTTACTATAATACATCCCGGAATTCTTCTAGGGATTCTTCTAAGAATTTATCCAGGGTTTCCTTTAAAAACTTGCTGGGATTTTTCAAGGAAAGCCTTGCAGAAGTACCTTCGGTTGTTTGTTTGTTTATTACCAGGGATTTTAACCTTTTATGGGTCATTCATCCCGTAGTACCTTCGGTGTTTCCTCCTGGAAATCCCAAAGAGTTTTTTCCTGGGATTTCTCCAAGTATTTCTCATTGGATTCCTCCAGGAACTCCTCTTGACTTTCTGGTTGGATTTGAACCCACGACTCCATATTCGCTAGACCACAGTATGGCCATTTCTTCGAGGATTCCTTCGGCATGGTTGTTTTTTTTTATTGAAAATTTCTGTGGAAGTTTTTAATCAGCAATTTCCTTGGATTTTTTCTATAATTTCATTCCTCTGTAATTATTTAAGCAATTTCTTTTTCAGTTATTTTGCAATTTTCTCAGGCAATTTTATCGTGATTACTTTTGTTATTCTCTTTAATTTAATTGTATTTATAAATATTGCTTCCGAAAATTGCTGAAGAAAGTCAACTGGACTTGCTCAAAGAAAATCCTATGAAATTCACGAAAACCTTCCTGACAAATTTCCAAAGCAATTGCCGGAAAAATCCATCAAAATTACCTTAGAACTTTCTAAGTAGTTGCCAAAAGAATTCATATATGAATTACCAGAGGAATTCCGGAAGAAAATATTAAGGCTTTTTAAAGAAATTGACCAAATCCAATCTCAAAATAAATTACCGAAATATATTCTATGAAAATTTCCACAAACATTCACAAAAAAATTGAAGAAATTTTCAAAGAATTTTCCGAAATCATTAAAGGAATTTTTGAAGAAAATTTAGAAGAACTTCAAAAGTAATTGCCATAGAATCACCGTGACAGAATTTTTAAAGAATCTCCAAAGATTTTTTTTTAAATCCGAAGGAAATCTCTAAGAAATTCGGCGAATCGATTTCCAAAGGAATTACCGAAACTGTTTCCAAAGTAATAATCGAAGTTTCCAAAATGTCCATAGGAATTGCTGATGAAATTCTCAAATAAATTTTTCAATGCAAGTAACATCGAAATTGTCGAAGATTTTCCGAAATGATCTACTGCAGGAATTTATTACATAATTACTGAAGAAATTGTCTAAAGATTTATCATTAAAATTATAGAAGCGATTTATAAATAATTTCCGAAGGAGTTTTTGTGCGAATTGATACTGCGTGTTTGCGGTGGCGCGAATTGCAGTTCCATAAATATTGTCATCCCCTTGCTTCTTTTGCTACAGTGTCATTCATTGTTCAACAATTTTTCGCGACATATATTGAAAATTCGAATAATTACACCAATAAGGCCGATACAAATTTTATTTTGACTTTTTGTCTCCCCCCCTTCTAAAATTTTTGGCTGGATTTTGCATTTTGAGGGGGTAGGTAAAAAAATATTTATTAAAATTTGGGGTCTTGCTCAAAACTCTTTAACAAATCCGATGAGTTTTAAATATGTTTCAAATTAAATGCTTTATTATTTTTATCCCCCCCCCCTCGACCAGTCAAAGAGTGGTGGGACAAAAAGTGAAATAAATATTTGTAACGGCCTAACCCAATAAGATTGCTCCAATGACTTAAAAAGAGCACATCAATAATGTGACTATGCTATAAGATGCTCTCATGCCGATTGTTTATCAGAAACCTGTAGCAATGATAAGGAAACGTCAGCCCGATGTTAACCATTCAAGTTTTGTTGAATGGCGTACCTTCTGGAGAAAGCCTTAAATCTAAACCCAAAATTGATAGATGATTTAACACTTAAGAAATGTATGCATACTCATCAAATATGAAGGCATCTGCAAACTTGAAATTCGAAAAATATAACACAATCATCTCTAGGTACAGGTATGGACAAGAATTCTACCAGATAGATCTGGACTATAATGGACCTGGTTTGATGGTTAAAGTGCATGCCCTTTTCACCGAGGACCTGGGATCAAATACCACTCCCAAAAGACTTGTAAAATGTGAATTTTACCTTCAGGTCTTTCGATTTGAGACTATGGGTTCCGAAATCAACTAACCTAGGGCTGAACATTCTGTTACAGCAGTTGAAGAAAAACAAAGTCCCACGTAATACCACCAGCCCAGAGTATGTTGATGAATAATCTGATGAAATGCATGCTGCAGCTAACAAACGTCTTTTCTACCGAAATTTAGTTTAAAAGTAGGATGTGCACACAGCGATGTTAGAGTTTGTAGTGCTCATATAACCTTTTGACATTTATTATTATTATCTTTATTAACGAGATTTTCAGCCCAGGGCAAAAACCTTTTGACATTTTCAAAAAATATTGGTATGCATTCCTACTTTCCACTTGACATACTTGAAGAATTCCACTACAAACTCCTACATCGATGTCTTCATCTGAACATATTTTAGAATTAACAATTTAAAAAAACATGATTTAGGATTCCCCCAAAAATTATTATTCAGTATTTTCTTAAATTCATCGAAATATCGCTAAAGTACTCCTTTTAGCGTCTGCAAACTTTCTCATTTAAGAAGAACTTTATGAAAAACAAAAGGAGGAACATGGAATTTTATGAAATTTCTTATCAGCAAAATAAATAAGAGTTTGTTTAACCGTGTAAAACGCTTCGTCATACAGATGGAAAAACTCTTTCAAGACATCCACTGGAAATTTCCTGGAAAAGGGTTTCTCCAGAAACATTTGCACGTTCTAAACCTTCTACCGAATCTGTCTTAATCAATTTCTTCTGGGATTTTCATTATTTATATTCTAGGGACATATCCTGGGAGAGCTTCCATGTTTTCTTAGAACTTTTGCTACACTCTAGATCATAGGTTCCCAAACTTTCAGGTCGCGCGACCCCCTTTTGCCAGCAGACGTAGTTTTCGCGACCCCCCATAAAAATTCCCTCATTTGTTGTCTGTTACAGTAAAATATTTTACTGTCTCTCGCGACCCCCTGGATGAAAGCTGGCGACCCCCCAGGGGGGTCGCGACTCACAGTTTGGGAAACCATGCTCTAAATCATTCTACCCCAATATTCTCCATTATTCTGCTAAAAAAACCCGAGTTTTTCTGCATTTGGATCCATCAGAAAATTTAACCAGCATACCGCAAATGTAGAAAGCATACCTATCGAGCAAGATCTTGATGGTAGGTTCAAGATAAGAAATATATTCGAGATTTTTTGTGTTTTTATTATAGAACCTGAGAGTGTATTGCCTCCAGTTTGCTTAGTGGTTAAGGCTATGGGTCGCCAATCTGGAGACGGCGGGTTCGATTCCCGTTCCAGTCAGGAAAATTTTCTCGGCATAGTGTATCATTGTACTTGCCTCACAATGTGCAAAATCATGCAATGGCAGCCCTTTAATTAATAACTGTGGAAGTGCTTCAAAGAACACTAAGTTGAAGCGAGGCATGCCAAGTCCCAGTGCGGATGTTGAGCCACAAAAAAGAAGAAGAAGAAGTGTATTGTCTCTCGCTATTCGAGATATTTTTTTTAACACTTTTCAGTAACTTGAGATTATCAAGATCTTCGATAGATGATGTGAACATTGACACTACACACTTGGAAAAAATCACCGACTTCGGTAATTTTTTTACCGAAATCTCAACCGTTAAGTTTTTTACCGGAAAATTCGGTGACGTTTACCGAACTTCGTTAAATTTTGACAGATAAACGATAACATTTTACCGAAATTTGGTAATTTTTACAGGATTTCGGTAAAAAACCATTACCGATCGCTCAGCTGTTGAGATTTCGGTAAAAATTACCGAACGCGACTAGCTGTGTATTTATTTGTTTTCGAAACTTTTTAGACATTCCGCGGAATTCCGTTTGATTTCGTCAAAATCTATTTTTTGAAGGCGAAATTTTTAGAATTGGGCGAAACGAAACGAAATTCAAAATCATAAACTTCGCCTAGGTGAATTCCGTGGAATTCCGCGGAATTTCGTTTCGAGGTGTATTTGGCGAAATTTTTCGGTATACCGCATACCCTTACCAATTGCTACCATGCAAATACCGATAGCATGGATGTCATAACTTATACTTAAATAATACTCAAGAGTGAAAATGCTACTCATTGCATGCTCAGTCGAGCAAACTATTGGGTGCCATTTCAGACTTCATGCTTTCCATTTCATGTGGCTCCATTTCGTCTTCACTAGTGACTTGAGGTGTTGAGGGGATATCTTCACACTGCTCTACAATGCAGCATAAATACAGTCTAAGATGACCTCTTGATCTTTATTGACGGTTGGCTAAATTTATTTTTCAAAATGCTGCCTGAAATTTGCAATTTCCATTACGTGGTTTGATGTTCCGTTCAATTTTTTTTTCCTTTTCTGTATTTAGGTGTATTTTGAGTAATAAAAACACTCTCAAAAAAATTGTTTCAATTTTATCACGCTCCAGTATATCACGTGATTATTTTTTTCATTCGTGATATAATCGAAAAAGTACTGTATGCATTCTGATATTGCAATTTTAAGTATTTATAACTCTTACAATTGTTAATGAAAACAATTTTTATAAGGGTTGTTATCATGCAATAAAACAAAGAGGATGTCACGATGCATGCAAGTTATACGCAAATTTGTGGGTATTTTATAGTTTCCGAGATTTACACTTCTAATAATTGCTCTGAAAATGTATTCTTACGAACCTGATTGTTTTCAATCCACAAAATAAAGAGGTTGTCGCGATGATTGTTAAGTTCAAACTGAAAATGCAAACTCCATGTGTTATACGCAATCAAGTTATCAAGTTTTCAAACCTCACATGGCGGAGAAAGTGTTAAAGCAGTACAACGGTTCGGATTTTCCAAAAAAAAACTGTTAATTAAAATACAGCGCGTTTAAATTTACGGGCTAATTTTTTCCGCGACGCAGTATATCATAATACTAACAAATTGAGGGTGGATCGCTTTTTCCCTTTACAAAAAAAAAAAAACAAAACCTGGAAGCCACCTAAACTGGCACCCCCAGGCACCCCCTAGAAAAAAATCCTAGAAACGCCAATGCTCGTTGGCAATATAGCGCTAGTTCGCTGCGCCATTTTTCCGCTCTTTAGCTCTGTGCAAAGAGCATTCAGAATTAAGAAGAAGAAGAATTTGGATCAAACTAAAATTTCAAAAAACCGTTCGAAACTTCTGGATTCTATCAAAAGAAGCTTCGCAGTAGCATTAAACTAAGGCGGAATCAATTCTAGTGTAACGTCAGACCACCACCACTGACTGCCACAACTTTGATTAAATTCCATGTTATTGTCTCGTACAAGGTCATCGTCGCCACCACCTCCAACGACGAGACGGAGATTCCAACGTCTCATGGGAGTTGGCTCAATCTCCTAATAACGTCATAGCCAAAGCCTCAACGCTTGATGAAGAAGACGACGACATGGTTGATGGAACATCACAAAATCAAACAGATTGACAAGTCAATCAATAACGCACTACTGTTGTAGGTATATCCCCGCATCTGTGCGCCAGTCAGGCCAAGCAGTCCGCTCCGACCAGTACCAGGAACCATTCATGTGGTCTCTTTTACGGATTTATTTATTGAAATTGATGGCGGGTGATCAATCTTGGGTGGCGGCGGGCGTCCGCTTCCTGGAATTAGAGCTAGACTTCCGGCAACATATTTATCGGTTGATTTAATTTTGAATTGGAATGAAATTGAACAGCTTCCTAGATGACATTTGTATGAACATTATTGGATTTCTAGCGATTTATAACAAAATGTTTGAAAGGAACATAAGCTTATATTTCAAATGGATAGGGTTTTCATCTAATTCCCGTCTATTTAAGCACCGACCAATCATGATCGAATTTATTCTTGCACCTCTCCCAACACCTCATAGCCAATTAATAGTATTTACTAAGCTATAAATTAGCTTCCATAGCATGTAAAAAAATATTGAAAAAGAACTACAATTTCCTTAAAATAATAAAATTGAATAAAAGTCCCACGAATTCTATTTCCGTCTAGTCCACGTCTATTTCGGGCGCAATCTGAATTCAATTCCCGGCATACCTTCTAGGTGGCACTATGGTACGTAGGATAATCACTAATTATGATTTGATCGTGTAATGATTGACTGTTTCCGCCTGATATGACGGGAATAAGTGCATATGACGAAGTAAATTTTTATCCCATTTTTTTTAAATAACTGTCTTCCTCAGAAAAATTCAAACCACGGATTAAGTCTGACAGCTCGATCTTGTAGCATGTCCCATTCGGCTCTTGTTGCCATACCAACCTAACCGGATTGACATGACATCCATTCGCAAAACAATGTTCTGCCAATTTCTAAAACGAACATCATGCACAGATTATTTATTTTACCGACTGGTCTGCCTGACTGACTGACTAATGACGGCAATAAAAGTTAAACAGTCCGAACCGACTTCAATTTCGCATTCGTCGGAAAATGAAAACAAGACTTTCCGGCCTCTCGAAGTTTAGTGGTCCGCAATTAATCCGTCGACTAATTAAAAACCTATAAATCTGCCGAGGGGAAATTTTGCGAATCCGGCGCGTCACATAACCTATTCCTATAGGTTCGTTTTATTCCTTGCGAGACACAACAGTAGCCGTTCGATGACTGCAACGGATTTCGGCTGGCAATTATGCTGTCAGTTCTTGTAAGTCATTTCAAACGTTCATTTTGACACATTTGATGCATTATTTTGACAGATGCTGGACCAATAACTTCAAAAATGTTGCACTTACTGAACTGTCAGTTCGGAAATCATTGTATTAAGACCGTTTCTTTCAATCGGACGTATACTGTATTGTAGACGTTCGATTGAAACAAACAGTCTAACTGTAATGATTTCCAACTGACAGGTCAGTAAACGCAACAATTTTGCAGTTATCGATCCGCCATCCATGGAAATGATGAAGCTAATGAATTTTCGGATGAATTGACAACTACTCACAGCAACTGCCAGCATAGTTGTCAGTCGAAATACGTTGCCGTTATGGGACGTCTACTGTGATGAGTGTCATAAATTACAGTTGCGTTCGTTCTCAACGAACGGTGACACTCTTCTAGCTTCTACCAGCTCAAATTAGGAATGACAGTGTTTTGAAAACAACTCTTTCGCTAGAACTTGCAAAACAGTACTAAAATGAAAAGAAAAAAAGAAAAACGCAGCAAGCGAATCCAAATGTAAGCCAATCTATAAATATCCCGCTGTGACACCACTCTAGCCAGCAGTAACATTGCTGCTGACCGAGCGAAAGCCATTGCCATAATCCAAATCCAATGCGACAAGAGAGTGTTTTGAAACACGCGAAGGGAACCTATAAGCACGCTTGCTTGGATGCCAATTTCCCCCGTATAAAATGCTTCATTGGATCTGTTTAAAAGACCAACCAAGCAGCTCGTAGAGTGGGTATTTCTGAGAGGTATTCCGAAGAATTCCAGAGAATTCCTAACAGGAATTCCGGAGAATTTCTGAATAAAATTTCAGAGAATTTATGAATAGAATTCCGGAGAATTCCTGAGAAAACTATGGAGAATTCCTGAGAACAATTTTTCGGGAATTTCGAAGAATTCTTGAAAGAAATTGCTGAGAGGAATTCAGGAGAATTCCGGAGAATTCCTGGGAGGAATTCCGGAGAATTCCTGAGAGGAATTCCGGAGAATTCCTGGGAGGAATTCCGGAGAATTCCTGGGAGGAATTCCGGAGAATTCCTGGGAGGAGTTCCGGAGAATTCCTGGGAGGAATTCCGGAGAATTCCTGGGAGGAATTCCGGAGAATTCCTGGGAGGAATTCCGGAGAATTCCTGGGAGGAATTCCGGAGAATTCCTGGGAGGAATTCCGGAGAATTCCTGGGAGGAATTCCGGAGAATTCCTGGGAGGAATTCCGGAGAATTCCTGGGAGGAATTCCGGAGAATTCCTGGGAGGAATTCCGGAGAATTCCTGGGAGGAATTCCGGAGAATTCCTGGGAGGAATTCCGGAGAATTCCTGGGAGGAATTCCGGAGAATTCCTGGGAGGAATTCCGGAGAATTCCTGGGAGGAATTCCGGAGAATTCCTGGGAGGAATTCCGGAGAATTCCTGGGAGGAATTCCGGAGAATTCCTGGGAGGAATTCCGGAGAATTCCTGGGAGGAATTCCGGAGAATTCCTGGGAGGAATTCCGGAGAATTCCTGGGAGGAATTCCGGAGAATTCCTGGGAGGAGTTCCGGAGAATTCCTGGGAGGAATTCCGGAGAATTCCTGGGAGGAATTCCTGAGAGGAATTCCGGAGAATTCCTGGGAGGAATTCCGGAGAATTCCTGGGAGGAATTCCGGAGAATTCTTGGGAGGAATTCCGGAGAATTCCTGGGAGGAATTCCGGAGAATTCCTGGGAGGAGTTCCGGAGAATTCCTGGAGGAATTCCGGAGAATTCCTGGAGGAATTCCGGAGAATTCCTGGGAGGAATTCCGGAGAATTCCTGGGAGGAATTCCGGAGAATTCCTGGGAGGAATTCCGGAGAATTCCTGGGAGGAATTCCGGAGAATTCCTGGGAGGAATTCCGGAGAATTCCTGGGAGGAATTCCGGAGAATTCCTGGGAGGAATTCCGGAGAATTCCTGGGAGGAATTCCGGAGAATTCCTGGGAGGAATTCCGGAGAATTCCTGGGAGGAATTCCGGAGAATTCCTGGGAGGAATTCCGGAGAATTCCTGGGAGGAATTCCGGAGAATTCCTGGGAGGAATTCCGGAGAATTCCTGGGAGGAATTCCGGAGAATTCCTGGGAGGAATTCCGGAGAATTCCTGGGAGGAATTCCGGAGAATTCCTGGGAGGAATTCCGGAGAATTCCTGGGAGGAATTCCGGAGAATTCCTGGGAGGAATTCCGGAGAATTCCTGGGAGGAATTCCGGAGAATTCCTGGGAGGAATTCCGGAGAATTCCTGGGAGGAATTCCGGAGAATTCCTGGGAGGAATTCCGGAGAATTCCTGGGAGGAATTCCGGAGAATTCCTGGGAGGAATTCCGGAGAATTCCTGGGAGGAATTCCGGAGACTTCCTGGGAGGAGTTCCGGAGAATTCCTGGAAGGAGTTCCGGAGAATTCCTGGAGGAATTCCGGAGAATTCCTGGGAGGAATTCCGGAGAATTCCTGGGAGGAATTCCGGAGAATTCCTGGGAGGAATTCCGGAGAATTCCTGGGAGGAATTCCGGAGGATTCCTGGGAGGAATTCCGGAGAATTCCTGGGAGGAATTCCGGAGAATTCCTGGGAGGAATTCCGGAGAATTCCTGGGAGGAATTCCGGAGAATTCCTGGGAGGAATTCCGGAGAATTCCTGGGAGGAATTCCGGAGAATTCCTGGGAGGAATTCCGGAGAATTCCTGGGAGGAATTCCGGAGAATTCCTGGGAGGAATTCCGGAGAATTCCTGGGAGGAATTCCGGAGAATTCCTGGGAGGAATTCCGGAGAATTCCTGGGAGGAATTCCGGAGAATTCCTGGGAGGAATTCCGGAGAATTCCTGGGAGGAATTCCGGAGAATTCCTGGGAGGAATTCCGGAGAATTCCTGGGAGGAATTCCGGAGAATTCCTGGGAGGAATTCCGGAGAATTCCTGGGAGGAATTCCGGAGAATTCCTGGGAGGAATTCCGGAGAATTCCTGGGAGGAATTCCGGAGAATTCCTGGGAGGAATTCCGGAGAATTCCTGGGAGGAATTCCGGAGAATTCCTGGGAGGAATTCCGGAGAATTCCTGGGAGGAATTCCGGAGAATTCCTGGGAGGAATTCCGGAGAATTCCTGGGAGGAATTCCGGAGAATTCCTGGGAGGAATTCCGGAGAATTCCTGGGAGGAATTCCGGAGAATTCCTGGGAGGAATTCCGGAGAATTCCTGGGAGGAATTCCGGAGAATTCCTGGGAGGAATTCCGGAGAATTCCTGGGAGGAATTCCGGAGAATTCCTGGGAGGAATTCCGGAGAATTCCTGGGAGGAATTCCGGAGAATTCCTGGGAGGAATTCCGGAGAATTCCTGGGAGGAATTCCGGAGAATTCCTGGGAGGAATTCCGGAGAATTCCTGGAGGTATTCCGGAGAATTCCTGGGAGGAATTCCGGAGAATTCCTGGGAGGAATTCCGGAGAATTCCTGGGAGGAATTCCGGAGAATTCCTGGGAGGAATTCCGGAGAATTCCTGGGAGGAATTCCGGAGAATTCCTGGGAGGAATTCCGGAGAATTCCTGGGAGGAATTCCGGAGAATTCCTGGGAGGAATTCCGGAGAATTCCTGGGAGGAATTCCGGAGAATTCCTGGGAGGAATTCCGGAGAATTCCTGGGAGGAATTCCGGAGAATTCCTGGGAGGAATTCCGGAGAATTCCTGGGAGGAATTCCGGAGAATTCCTGGGAGGAATTCCGGAGAATTCCTGGGAGGAATTCCGGAGAATTCCTGGGAGGAATTCCGGAGAATTCCTGGGAGGAATTCCGGAGAATTCCTGGGAGGAATTCCGGAGAATTCCGGAGAATTCCTGGGAGGAATTCCGGAGAATTCCTGGGAGGAATTCCGGAGAATTCCTGGGAGGAATTCCGGAGAATTCCTGGGAGGAATTCCGGAGAATTCCTGGGAGGAATTCCGGAGAATTCCTGGGAGGAATTCCGGAGAATTCCTGGGAGAGAATTCCTGGGAGGAATTCCGGAGAATTCCTGGGAGGAATTCCGGAGAACTCCTAGGAGGAATTCCGAAGAATTCCAAGGAGGAATTCCGAAGAATTCCTAGGAGGAATTCCGGAGAATTCCTAGGAGGAATACCGAAGAATTCCTAGGAGGAATACCGGAGAATTCCTAGGAGGAATTCCGGAGAATTCCTGGGAGGAATTCCGGAGAACTCCTAGGAGGAATTCCGAAGAATTCCTAGGAGGAATTCGAGAGAATTCCTGGGAGGAATTCCGGAGAATTCCTGGGAGAGAATTCCTGGGAGGAATTCCGGAGATTTCCTGGGAGGAATTCCGGAGAATTCCTAGGAGGAATACCGAAGAATTCCTGGGAGGAATTCCGGAGAACTCCTAGGAGGAATTCCGAAGAATTCCTAGGAGGAATTCCGAAGAATTCCTAGGAGGAATTCCGAAGAATTCCTAGGAGGAATTCCGAAGAATTCCTAGGAGGAATTCCGAAGAATTCCTAGGAGGAATTCCGAAGAATTCCTAGGAGGAATTCCGAAGAATTCCTAGGAGGAATTCCGAAGAATTCCTAGGAGGAATTCCGAAGAATTCCTAGGAGGAATTCCGAAGAATTCCTAGGAGGAATTCCGAAGAATTCCTAGGAGGAATTCCGAAGAATTCCTAGGAGGAATTCCGAAGAATTCCTAGGAGGAATTCCGAAGAATTCCTAGGAGGAATTCCGAAGAATTCCTAGGAGGAATTCCGAAGAATTCCTAGGAGGAATTCCGAAGAATTCCTAGGAGGAATTCCGAAGAATTCCTAGGAGGAATTCCGAAGAATTCCAAGGAGGAATTCCGAAGAATTCCTAGGAGGAATTCCGAAGAACTCCTAGGAGGAAATCCGAAGAATTCCTAGGAGAAATTCCGAAGAATTCCTAGGAGGAATTCCGAAGAATTCCTAGGAGGAATTCCGAAGAATTCCTAGGAGGAATTCCGAAGAATTCCTAGGAGGAATTCCGAAGAATTCCTAGGAGGAATTCCGAAGATTTTCTAGGAGGAATTCCGAAGAATTCCTAGGAGGAATTCCGAAGAATTCCTAGGAGGAATTCCCGTGAATTCCTGAGAGGAATTCCGGAGAATTTCCCCTGAAAAATTGCAGAGGATTTCCCCTGGAAAGTGCGGAGAATTTACCCTGGAAAGTGCGGAGAATTTACCCTGAAAAGTGCGGAGAATTTCCCCTGGAAATTGCGGAGAATTTTCCCCGGAAATTGCGGAGAATTTCCCCCGGAAATTCCGGAGAATTTCCCCCGGAAATTCCGGAGAATTTCCCCCGGAAATTCCGGAGAATTTCCCCCGGAAATTCCGGAGAATTTCCCCCGGAAATTCCGGAGGATTTCCCCCGGAAATTCCGGAGGATTTCCCCCGGAAATTCCGGAGAATTTCCCCCGGAAATTCCGGAGAATTTCCCCCGGAAATTCCGGAGAATTTCCCCCGGAAATTCCGGAGAATTTCCCCCGGAAATTCCGGAGAATTTCCCCCGGAAATTCCGGAGAATTTCCCCCGGAAATTCCGGAGAATTTCCCCCGGAAATGCCGGAAAAGTTCCCCCGGAAATTCCGGAAAATTTCCCAAGGAAGTTCCAGAGAATTTCCCCCAGAAATTCCGGAGAATTTCCACCGGAAATTCCGGAGAATTTCCACCGGAAATTCCGGAGAATTTCCACCGGAAATTCCGGAGAATTTCCACCGGAAATTCCGGAGAATTTCCACCGGAAATTCCGGAGAATTTCCACCGGAAATTCCGGAGAATTTTCACCGGAAATTCCGGAGAATTCCTGGGAGGAATTCCGGAGAATTCCTGGGAGGAATTCCGGAGAATTCCTGGGAGGAATTCCGGAGAATTCCTGGGAGGAATTCCGGAGAATTCCTGGGAGGAATTCCGGAGAATTCCTGGGAGGAATTCCGGAGAATTCCTGGGAGGAATTCCGGAGAATTCCTGGGAGGAATTCCGGAGAATTCCTGGGAGGAATTCCGGAGAATTCCTGGGAGGAATTCCGGAGAATTCCTGGGAGGAATTCCGGAGAATTCCTGGGAGGAATTCCGGAGAATTCCTGGGAGGAATTCCGGAGAATTCCTGGGAGGAATTCCGGAGAATTCCTAGGAGGAATTCCGGAGAATTCCTAGGAGGAATTCCGGAGAATTCCTAGGAGGAATTCCGGAGAATTCCTAGGAGGAATTCCGGAGAATTCCTAGGAGGAATTCCGGAGAATTCCTAGGAGGAATTCCGGAGAATTCCTAGGAGGAATTCCGGAGAATTCCTAGGAGGAATTCCGGAGAATTCCTAGGAGGAATTCCGGAGAATTCCTAGGAGGAATTCCGGAGAATTCCTAGGAGGAATTCCGGAGAATTCCTAGGAGGAATTCCGGAGAATTCCTAGGAGGAATTCCGAAGAATTCCTAGGAGGAATTCCGAAGAATTCCTAGGAGGAATTCCGAAGATTTTCTAGGAGGAATTCCGAAGAATTCCTAGGAGGAATTCCGAAGAATTCCTAGGAGGAATTCCCGTGAATTCCTGAGAGGAATTCCGGAGAATTTCCCCTGAAAAATTGCAGAGGATTTCCCCTGGAAAGTGCGGAGAATTTACCCTGGAAAGTGCGGAGAATTTACCCTGAAAAGTGCGGAGAATTTCCCCTGGAAATTGCGGAGAATTTTCCCCGGAAATTGCGGAGAATTTCCCCCGGAAATTCCGGAGAATTTCCCCCGGAAATTCCGGAGAATTTCCCCCGGAAATTCCGGAGAATTTCCCCCGGAAATTCCGGAGAATTTCCCCCGGAAATTCCGGAGGATTTCCCCCGGAAATTCCGGAGGATTTCCCCCGGAAATTCCGGAGAATTTCCCCCGGAAATTCCGGAGAATTTCCCCCGGAAATTCCGGAGAATTTCCCCCGGAAATTCCGGAGAATTTCCCCCGGAAATTCCGGAGAATTTCCCCCGGAAATTCCGGAGAATTTCCCCCGGAAATTCCGGAGAATTTCCCCCGGAAATGCCGGAAAAGTTCCCCCGGAAATTCCGGAAAATTTCCCAAGGAAGTTCCAGAGAATTTCCCCCAGAAATTCCGGAGAATTTCCACCGGAAATTCCGGAGAATTTCCACCGGAAATTCCGGAGAATTTCCACCGGAAATTCCGGAGAATTTCCACCGGAAATTCCGGAGAATTTCCACCGGAAATTCCGGAGAATTTCCACCGGAAATTCCGGAGAATTTTCACCGGAAATTCCGGAGAATTCCTGGGAGGAATTCCGGAGAATTCCTGGGAGGAATTCCGGAGAATTCCTGGGAGGAATTCCGGAGAATTCCTGGGAGGAATTCCGGAGAATTCCTGGGAGGAATTCCGGAGAATTCCTGGGAGGAATTCCGGAGAATTCCTGGGAGGAATTCCGGAGAATTCCTGGGAGGAATTCCGGAGAATTCCTGGGAGGAATTCCGGAGAATTCCTGGGAGGAATTCCGGAGAATTCCTGGGAGGAATTCCGGAGAATTCCTGGGAGGAATTCCGGAGAATTCCTGGGAGGAATTCCGGAGAATTCCTGGGAGGAATTCCGGAGAATTCCTGGGAGGAATTCCGAAGAATTCCTGGGAGGAATTCCGGAGAATTCCTGGGAGGAATTCCGGAGAATTCCTGGGAGGAATTCCGGAGAATTACTGGGAGGAATTCCGAAGAATTCCTGGGAGGAATTCCGGAGAATTCCTAGGAGGAATTCCGGAGAATTCCTAGGAGGAATTCCGGAGAACTCCTAGGAGGAATTCCGGAGAACTCCTAGGAGGAATTCCGGAGAATTCCTAAGAGGAATTCCGGAGAATTCCTAGGAGGAATTCCGGAGAATTCCTAGGAGGAATTCCGGAGAATTCCTAGGAGGAATTCCGGAGAATTCCTAGGAGGAATTCCGGAGAATTCCTAGGAGGAATTCCGGAGAATTCCTAGGAGGAATTCCGGAGAATTCCTAGGAGGAATTCCGGAGAATTCCTAGGAGGAATTCCGGAGAATTCCTAGGAGGAATTCCGGAGAATTCCTAGGAGGAATTCCGGAGAATTCCTAGGAGGAATTCCGGAGAATTCCTAGGAGGAATTCCGGAGAATTCCTAGGAGGAATTCCGGAGAATTCCTAGGAGGAATTCCGGAGAATTCCTAGGAGGAATTCCGGAGAATTCCTAGGAGGAATTCTGGAGAACTCCTAGGAGGAATTCCGAAGAATTCCTGGGAGGAATTCCGAAGAATTCCTGGGAGGAATTCCGAAGAATTCCTCGGAGGAATTCCGAAGAATTCCTCGGAGGAATTCCGAAGAATTCCTCGGAGGAATTCCGAAGAATTCCTCGGAGGAATTCCGAAGAATTCCTCGGAGGAATTCCGAAGAATTCCTCGGAGGAATTCCGAAGAATTCCTCGGAGGAATTCCGAAGAATTCCTCGGAGGAATTCCTAAGAATTCCTCGGAGGAATTCCGAAGAATTCCTCTGAGGAATTCCGAAGAATTCCTAGGAGGAATTCCGAAGAATTCCAAGGAGGAATTCCGAAGAATTCCTAGGAGGAATTCCCGTGAATTCCTGAGAGGAATTCCGGAGAATTTCCCCTGGAAATTGCAGAGAATTTCCCCTGGAAAGTGCGGAGAATTTACCCTGGAAATTGCGGAGAATTTACCCCGGAAATTGCGGAGGATTTACCCTGGAAATTGCGGAGAATTTCCCCCGGAAATTCCGGAGGATTTCCCCCGGAAATTCCGGAGAATTTCCCCCGGAAATTCCGGAGAATTTCCCCCGGAAATTCCGGAGAATTTCCCCCGGAAATTCCGGAGAATTTCCCCCTGAAATTCCGAAGAATTTCCCCTGGAAATTCCGGAGAATTTCCCCCGGAAATTCCGGAGAATTTCCCTTGGAAATTCCGGAGAATTTCCGCTGGATAATCCCTAAAATTTTCCCTGGAAATTCCGGAGAATTTCCCCTGAAAATTCCGGAGAATTTCCCCCGAAAATTCCGGAAAATTACCCCCGGTAATTCCGGAAAATTTCCCCTTGAAAATCCGGAGAAAATCCCCCGGAAATTCCGGAGAATTTCCCTTGGAAATTCCGGAGAATTTCCCTTGGAAATTCCGGAGAATTTCCCTTGGAAATTCCGGAGAATTTCCCTTGGAAATTCCGGAGAATTTCCCTTGGAAATTCCGGAGAATTTCCCTCGGAAATTCCGGAGAATTTCCCCCGGAAATTCCGGAGAATTTCCCCCGGAAATTCCGGAGAATTTCCCCCGGAAATTCCGGAGAATTTCCCCCGGAAATTCCGGAGAATTTCCCCCGGAAATTCCGGAGAATTTCCCCTGGAAATTCCGGAGAATTTCCCCTGGATAATCCCTAAAATTTTCCCTGGAAATTCCGGAGAATTTCCCCTGAAAATTCCGGAGAATTTCCCCCGGAAATTCCGGAGAATTTCCCCCTGAAATTCCGGAGAATTTCCCCCGGAAATTCCGGAGAATTTCCCCCGGAAATTCCGGAGAATTTCCCCTGGAAATTCCGGAGAATTTCCCCTGGAAATTCCGGAGAATTTCCCCTGGAAATTCCGGAGAATTTCCCCTGGAAATTCTAGAGGGATTCCGGGAGGAACTCCCAGAGGGATTCCGGGAGGAACTCCCAGAGGGATTCCGGGAGGAACTCCCAGAGGGATTCCGGGAGGAACTCCCAGAGGGATTCCGAGAGGAACTCCCAGAGGGATTCCGGGAGGAACTCCCAGAGGGATTCCGGGAGGAACTCCCAGAGGGATTCCGGGAGGAACTCCCAGAGGGATTCCGGGAGGAACTCCCAGAGGGATTCCGGGAGGAACTCCCAGAGGGATTCCGGGAGGAACTCCCAGAGGGATTCCGGGAGGAACTCCCAGAGGGATTCCGGGAGGAACTCCCAGAGGGATTCCGGGAGGAACTCCCAGAGGGATTCCGGGAGGAACTCCCAGAGGGATTCCGGGAGGAACTCCCAGAGGGATTCCGGGAGGAACTCCCAGAGGGATTCCGGGAGGAACTCCCAGAGGGATTCCGGGAGGAACTCCCAGAGGGATTCCGGGAGGAACTCCCAGAGGGATTCCGGGAGGAACTCCCAGAGGGATTCCGGGAGGAACTCCCAGAGGGATTCCGGGAGGAACTCCCAGAGGGATTCCGGGAGGAACTCCCAGAGGGATTCCGGGAGGAACTCCCAGAGGGATTCCGGGAGGAACTCCCAGAGGGATTCCGGGAGGAACTCCCAGAGGGATTCCGGGAGGAACTCCCAGAGGGATTCTGGGAGGAACTCCCAGAGGGATTCCGGGATGAACTCCCAGAGGGATTCCGGGAGGAACTCCCAGAGGGATTCCGGGAGGAACTCCCAGAGGGATTCCGGGAGGAACTCCCAGAGGGATTCCGGGAGGAACTCCCAGAGGGATTCCGGGAGGAACTCCCAGAGGGATTCAGAAGTCCCAGAAACCTTCTGAATCGTCCCTAAAACCCCCTCTGAAACATCCTAGAACCCACTGAAAACCTCAGAAACCCCCAAGAATGCCTCTGAAACCTCCTTGAAGCACCCTAAAACGCATCGAAATGCCCCTTGAAGCTCCCTGATACATCCAGGAAGGCCCAGATACGCCTTTGAAAACGCCCTTGAAACGCCCCTAAAAGACCCCCCCCCCCCCTGAATACCCTGGAATACTCTGAAACCCTCTAAAACGCCTCTTAAATCTCCCTGAAATGTCCTGTAACCCCGTGAAACGCCTCTCAAAGCCTCCTGAAGAATTTTGGAATCAAGCCCCCTGAAACATCATAAAATCACCCTAAACCCACAGAAACCTTCCTGAAACGACCTGCAATCCCCTTAAAAGCTCCACTCTCCGAAACATCCTGAACCCTTGCAGCCCCTTGAAGCGGCCTGAAACGCATTAAAACGCCCCCAAAAGTCCATCTGGAATCAGGGATCCCGAAAGGAACTTCAGTTGCGCTTCAAGGAATTTCAGGCTGTTTTTGTGGCCTCATGGAGATTCAGGTTGTACTAGGCAGAGTTCCAGTGAGATTTCAGGGGCGTTTGAGGTGATCAGGTGGATTTAGGAGACTTTTCAGAGCATTTGAGGGATTCTCAGGGTAATTTAGGGTTTCATGTGCATTTAGGAAGATTTTCCGGGGTTTTAACAGTCTTTAGGATTAAGGGTGATTAGTAACGTTTCAGCGGTCGTCCGGAGATTTCCGGAAGATTTAGTGTTTACAAGGGCGTTCAAGGGGGATTCAGGGAGCTTCATAGAGTCTCGAGGAGTTACAGGAGGTTTCAGTGACGTTTCAAAAGTTACCAGCAGGATTCAGAGGCGTTTCAGGAAGTTTGAAGGGGTTTTCAAAGGGTATTTGAGGGGGTTTCAGAGTTTCTGGGGGTTTCGAGATGTTTCAGTGGATTTGTGGAATTTCCAGTGAATTTTAGGGAGATTTATGTGGGTCATTGTAGGGATTTTCAGGAAGATTCAAGGAGTTTTCAAGTGCGGCCTAGAGTTCCTTCAGTCCCTCTGAAACACCCTTTTAAGAACTTGGAAAGCCTCTGAGGAAAATTGGAGGAACATTAAAATGAACACGTTGATACATTTTAATCATAGTCTCGAACCTTCCCTAAGAAGGCGCGTTCGCCCCTCTCTCCCGCAACTATCGAAGGTGGCTTTGGAAACAGGTTTACTTCGTTCTAATGCTCCTGGGAATTTTATGGCCTGCTTTAATGATTGCGTGTAATCGATATCACCAGGCTGAATAGCGCGCTAAATAGACGAGAAATTTACGGCCTACTATTCAGCTGTCAAACATATTTATATGTAGGTATGTATATACAAGCAAATGACACTTACCGTCACAAACAGTCACCACCCGCTGTTGCAAACAAGAAAACAATCCAATCAATCCTATCAGCAGCTGGCTGTGGCTGCAAGAATCGTCCTCCGGCGATCGCTTCTCGAATCTCTATGTTATGTTGCGTTCGCAGTCGATTTGAATTCTTCTCTCGCCTCGAATCGGAGAGAAAAACAAAAACAATCACAAATCTAAACACACTATAATATGGTCGTCGTCTTCTTCGGTAACACTACACCTACACTTCCACGCCCCTTCGCACCGAATTTTTAAATCAAAGCGACTTCACAGACATCATTTCCCCTTGACAGAAACACCTTGTTGAACACACACCTTAGATGCCAGACACCGTAGCCGTCGCTTTGACGCTTCTATCAGCAGCACTTCTTCCTCTTCTGCTTGAATGGTTAATGAACTTTGAACCCTTTTATTTATGTCGAAACACTGCACTGACTGCTTTTCTACAGTATGCGGCGACCGAACACAGCATGTCATGGGGACGTGCGCGCTTCAAAACATCATCTTCACACCTTTACATGACTTTATGAACCTGCTTCGCTTCAACAATGCAACTTTGACACTTGCTCGTACCGTCACGGCGTCGCCGCGTCACTGTCATTATTGCAGCCACGGCGGCGTGCCTTCGCCCGATTTCCAATCAACAGCGACCAAGGAGAGAACGTCTCTCTCTCTCTATCTGCTTCTCATACGGATTCACCACGGATCAGGATTTTCCCGGTTTACCTCGTCCGATTGTAATCTGAAATTTGAGAGGAAAAAAACGGAAAACTTTTATAAGAGCATGGATCTACCACCTACCGCGCCATTGTCGCTGGCTGACGCTTGGGATTGAAACACAAATTTGACCTTTTCGCGAGAAAAAAACATTCCCTTCATCTGCTTCATCTCCGCGCCACCGTGGTTTTCCATCAGCTTCTCAAACCACATCAAAGCAAGCTGTCGACAACGGCATCAGAGAAAGCCTCCCCATTCTTCCAGTGCCGTGCCTTGTACCTAGTGGTGCAATAAATGTCGCAGTCTACTGCGACGGACTTTTCGTTTATTGCATTTTCGCGTCGCTTTTCGTCGCTGACAATTTTGTTTTCCAGTGGTGTCAGTCAGAAATGTCATCCGCCGACCCCGGCGGTGACCGCATCAAACAGATTTGCCAACAACTTTCAGTCACTGTCCCACCCCTTTGTTCCACCCAAAAGGGGTTTTACGAAACTTTTTAGAACAAAAAAAACCGTCGTCTGGGCAAAACTTTACACTCTTCTACTTCTACTCTTGTCAATGTTCGACTCACGAGGAATTTATTCCAATGGGATTTGTTTGTCGTTGACTTGCACGTTGCGCTGCCACTACCTACTGGCATGCCCCTTTCCGTTCGGTAAAATGACCTTGCTTGGCGGCGGCGGCAGCGAGCGAAGCGATGAAGCCAACCAAGCTTTTGCAGAGAAGGATTTGCAATTTTGTTCCTGTTTTTATGGTCCTCCTGGTGCTGCTGGTTGGCTCTGTCGCATAGTCTGGCTCCGCAATTGCAATCGATGGTGATCCTTCCTGTCTGCTTCCCATACCGTCGGCACAAATCAGTAAAAACAGATATTTAAAACAAACCTTTTGAATCATTTTGGTTTGATCTCAGAGAGTGAATCCCACTCGGTATTCAGAGCAAATCCCACTCGGGATTCGGAGCGAATCCCCCTTGAGATTCGGAGCGAATCCCACTCGGTATTCGGAGTGAATCCCACTCGGTATTCGGAGCGAATCCCACTCGGTATTCGGAGCGAATCCCACTCGGTATTCGGAGCGAATCCCACTCGGTATTCGGAGCGAATCCCACTCGGTATTCGGAGCGAATCCCACTCGGTGTTCGGAGCGAATCCCACTCGGAATTCGGAGCGAATCCCACTCTGGATTCGGAGCGAACCCCACTCTGGATTCGGAGCGAATTCCACTCGGGATTCAGAGCGAATCTCACTCGGGATCCGGAGCGAATCCCCCTTGAGATGCGGAGCGAATCCCACTCGGTATTCGGAGCGAATCCCACTCGGTATTCGGAGCGAATCCCCCTTGGGATTTGGAGCGAATCCCACTCGGGATTCGGAGCGAATCCCACTCGGGATTCAGAGCGAATCCCATGCGGGATTTGTAGCAAATTCCTCTCGGGATTCGGAGCGAATTCCACTCGGGATTCAGAGCGAATCTCACTCGGGATCCGGAGCGAATCCCCCTTGAAATTCGGAGCGAATCCCCCTTGAAATTCGGAGCGAACCCACTCGGTATTCGGAGCGGATCCCACTCGGGATTCGGAGCGAATCCCACTCGGGATTTAAAGCGAATCCCACTCGGGATTCGGAGCAAATCCTACGCGGAGTTCAGAGCGAATCCCACTTAGAAAAGTCACTTGGAAACGTCAACAATTGCGAAGGTTGTCAAAATAAAAAAAAGGTCAGCGTTGCAAATTTTTTAACCTCATTCTTCGATCTAAACTGGTTAAAATTCGGACGAAGAAGAATCCTAAGAAAACAAATCTTTCAAAACTTATTCAACCTTTAAAATACGTATGCACTCAACGCCTACTATTCAATTGTCCCGATTCGGCCCGACGACCGCCAACCAGCAGCGCAGCGTAAAGTGTTATTTTGTTATTTTTTCGTATTGCCATCGCCTACTTGTCTTTCTAGTCAACCGAATGCATGGCTAGCTACGTTGCGACGACGCCAACGAAACGAGGGCCACCAAATTTGAAATGGGTCTAACCGGCGTTTCGACGGACTACGACGACCATGTTGATGTTGATGACGGTTCGGGCCCGCGGGGTGGCAGGCGTAAAATTGGGATCAATTGAAAGTGAATCGGAGTCCGGCCTCCGTCTGCTCCAGTTGAAAACAGTAGTAGTGCAGAGTTCAGGTAAGTGGATTGGACATCTCAATATCTGTGACTGAACTAACCTAGGCATGGAGCTTAGAGTCGAATAAAAAAAAAAGAGCTTGGCATTTGTTAGCAACATTGACCATCTGTGATTGTCGATTGAATTTAAAAATTAAAATACGGCAATCAGTTGGTAAAAATAAAGTATTTTTATCAAGAAGCCTGGAAGGTCTTATTCACCTTCTATACAAACGCCAGAATTCAGTGCCTTCTCCTGTTGAGCAAAGGTGAAAATTAGAAGAAACTAGATGCTAGCAGGTAGAAGATATAAGCTAATGGTTGTTAAAAGTCAGAAAACAAAATAGATAGATAGATAGATAGATAGATAGATAGATAGATAGATAGATAGATAGATAGATAGATAGATAGATAGATAGATAGATAGATAGATAGATAGATAGATAGATAGATAGATAGATAGATAGATAGATAGATAGATAGATAGATAGATAGATAGATAGATAGATAGATAGATAGATAGATAGATAGATAGATAGATAGATAGATAGATAGATAGATAGATAGATAGATAGATAGATAGATAGATAGATAGATAGATAGATAGATAGATAGATAGATAGATAGATAGATAGATAGATAGATAGATAGATAGATAGATAGATAGATAGATAGATAGATAGATAGATAGATAGATAGATAGATAGATAGATAGATAGATAGATAGATAGATAGATAGATAGATAGATAGATAGATAGATAGATAGATAGATAGATAGATAGATAGATAGATAGATAGATAGATAGATAGATAGATAGATAGATAGATAGATAGATAGATAGATAGATAGATAGATAGATAGATAGATAGATAGATAGATAGATAGATAGATAGATAGATAGATAGATAGATAGATAGATAGATAGATAGATAGATAGATAGATAGATAGATAGATAGATAGATAGATAGATAGATAGATAGATAGATAGATAGATAGATAGATAGATAGATAGATAGATAGATAGATAGATAGATAGATAGATAGATAGATAGATAGATAGATAGATAGATAGATAGATAGATAGATAGATAGATAGATAGATAGATAGATAGATAGATAGATAGATAGATAGATAGATAGATAGATAG